>NC_080833.1:131246967-131546967 GCF_030435755.1 Ochotona princeps
TCTGTATAACCATTGAGGTATCCCTAATGTTAACCATAACATGAGCACCAATCATAGCCATAGTTGTAACTGTAGTCCTGCTTTTCCTCCTAACTGAAAACCTACCCCTACTCTACCCTAAGAGTAACATCAAGTCATAGCCGTAACACTAACACTAACACTAACCTTAACCCTAAAACTAATATCCATTATCACTCTACTCCTAACTCTAGTTCTTTTTTTTTTTTAATACAAAGTCAGACATACAGAGAGGAGGAGGAGAGACAGACATGAACATCTTCCGTCCCATGATTCACTCCCCAAGTGAGCCGCAACGGCCGGTGCTGTGCTGATCCAAAGCCGGGAGCCAGGAACCTCTTTCGGGTCTCCCACATGGGTGCAGGGTCTCAAGGCTTTGGGCCATCCTTGACTGCTTTCCCAGGCCACAAGCTGGGAGCTGGATGGGAAGTGGAGCTGCCGGGATTGGAACTGGCACCCATGTGGGATCCCAAGTGCATTCAAATCGAGGACGTTAGCCACTAGTCCATGCTTCCGAGCCCTCTAGTTCTAACCTTAACTTCAACCTCAGCACTTGCCTTCACCCTAGGCCGAATGCTAACACCAGTCTTAAACCTAGTGACAATGTAGCACTCACCCAAACTTTGATACTAGCCCATTCCTGACACTATATTTCCTTAACCTTAACTGTAATGCTAACCCTAATGCCAGTCAAATCTCTAGCCATAATCCTAACACTAGTCTTAACTTTTATTGTAAGACTAGCCCTAATTCTAATCTTAACCCCAACATTAATACTTATCATAGATCTATGCTTTGACTTAACCCTGTGCCAAACACTAACCTTAATCCTTGTCCATCTCTACTGCTCACCCTAGCCATAGTCCTACACCAATCATAATCCCAAGATTTTTAAAACAATGTAACTCATAATCTAAATATGAACGTTCAAGCTCAACATAATGCCAAGCAGAGTCATAGCTCCAAGTGTCACACCAGACCCAAACACAACACTAAAGATTCCCTTCATCCTGAACCAGCCGGGTTCCTGAAACAAATCTTCCCTGAGGCCAGCCCTTTCTGGAACTCTAAGCCAAGCCCTAGACTTTACCTGATCATACCCCTAGACCAAATGATGACCTGATTTCTACTACTAGTACTAAGTGCATCCCTAGCTCAAACACAAATCAAACTCCTAAAGCTAACCAAAACTCCTTTTGGCTTTGTTTAATTCTATTTTTGACAATCTTGACATAGTTCATTAGAGCAAAAAGGTTCAAGGGCTACAGGACAGTGGGTAAGGCTATTATTTCCACATTCTCTTCTTTGACTGTATGTGGGGGTAAAAGGGGAGGGAGATAAAGGGAGAAGTCGCACCCAGTCTCCACCGGACCCCAGGTCCCTGATATGGGGCATGCTCAGAGGGTCCTGCTCAAGTGGGTGTTTTGTTTGTTTGTTTTTTATCAAGTGGTTTAGAGAGTTCAACAGTCATGAATTGCTGCCAATCTTGCAACTGCAAGTACGATGAGGTCTCTGAAGCATACACTGATTGACACAGTCCATCTTCGAGTCTGCGTTTGCCCAGGTTTTCACTGCCAGTACATGGCTGAGGTGGGTGATTGACTTGTTCTGTCTTCCGTCTTTTCTTGGTTAGGATTCTGAGTCCAACATTTTGATTGGGGAGGTCTCCAAAGAAATTTTGTGTGAGGTATTCCCAGTCCAGTTTCTTGAATGTACTAGCAAGTGCAGGGCCCGGCACAGCCCGTCAGCCCACTCAGCTGGTTGTTGCAGTTCCTGGGTTGGTTCTGTTTTCAGTCCCAACTTCCACTGGAACCAATGGGTGTTGCAGTCCAGCCTGATGCTGCCCAGCACAGGCTCGGCCATCACTCTTGCTTCACTCACATAACTTCTGTGGCTGTTCTGATGACAGGGGGCATTCTGATTGGCTGCATCTCAAAGACCTCACAGGACTGTGTGGCCCTATAAGCTGTCCAATCAGCAGCTGCCTGGTCATAGCAGCCCAGAATCCTGTAGCCTCCGCATTCTAGAAGAGCCATGGTGACAGCCTCCTCTGCATGGTGGAGAAAAAATGGGTGAGTGGCTCAAGCTCTGCTTTCTCTGGTCTTTCTTCCCCACAGGCCCTGGGAATGAGGATTTTCAGGCTCCATGGAAGCCAGCAGAGCGTGAGTGTGTGTGGTTGGGTTTCCGTTGAGTGTGAGTTTGGAAATCCGCTGAAAATGTAGTGAAGCCTAGGGCCTTTTCCAACACTGGTAGTGTGAAAGTATTTCACTTTTCTGTCAGTCAGAATGCTTGTGCCTCTCCGATGAGCCAAACGGATCCTAGCTCCCCATTAAATGTAGTGTGTGGAAAAGCATTTGGATTGTAGAAGAGCCAGGTCAAGCTGATTTCCATAGGCAGACATTACATGACATTTCCTGTCATGGCTCTCAGTGAATTTTCTCTAGTGCAGTCCAGTGTCATGCAACTGGGTCACCATAGTGCAAAAGGGGTCAGTACAAGGATCAGGTGAGGTTCGATGTTGTGGTTAGGTGTAGGGTTAGAATCAGGGTTATGATTTTATCTAGAGATATGATAGTGTTTATGTCAAAGCCTAGATTTAAGGTTAGGACTGATTTTCTTTTCAAGGTTATGTTAGGCCTATGTAAGTTATTAGGAATAGATCTAGGAATAAGTTTAGATGTAATTAGGGTTAGGGTTAGAACTAATGCTAAAGGTTAGGTTTAATAGTGACATATCTTTTAGGATTGAGATATGACTTATTGCTAGCCCAGTGGTTTGGGTTTTGGATAAACTTACAAATAGAATTAGGTACAGACCTATGTTTTGTATGTTGCATTAATCAGGATTCGCATTAGGATTTTTTGGGGGGGATAGATTAATGTTTGGATTAGTGGCAGATACAGAGTCTTGCTGTATTTCTGGTTCATACTTAGTTTTCATTAGTGTTGGATTGAAGGTTATTGTTAGGATTGGTGTAAGGACTATGTGGCTTTAGAATAGAGTTAGGGTTACAATTAATGTGAGGATTAAAGCTTGGCTACATTTCGGGTAAAGATGCTGTTTTGTGTTTAGTTTTTTTTTTTTAATTATTTATTATTTAACTTCAGTAATTACATTGTATTATGTGACACAGTTACATAGGTACTTGGGTTCTCCCCACCCCTCCCCAAACCCTCCCACCATGGTGGATTCCTCCACCTTGTTGCATAAACACAGCTCAAGTTCAGTTGAGATTTCCCCCTTGCAAGCGTATACCAAACATAGAGTCCAGCATCTTATTGTCCCGTCAAGTTCAACGGCTTCTTAGGTATACCCTCTCTGGTCTGATGACAGAGCCAGCAGAGTATCATCCCAGTCAATTGAAAGCTCCAACATACCATCAGCAAAAATTTACATCATTCTGGAATTAATTGACATAGTAATGAGTAACCAATATGTTAAAAGTAAATGCGGGTTCCCAGCCACCTTCTGTGACCACCTCACCTATACTTCAATTTTAGTTTTATGGTTAGGTTAGAGTCAATGGTAGGATTACTCTGCTTAGAGCTAGAGTTCATACTGGGGGAGGGCTAGATAGGCTTAGTTATGTCTACATCTGTGTCAGGGTTGGAGTCCGGGTGAGGGCTATGCATTATGCCTAGGTTAGGGTTAGATTACCATGTATGATTGGGACTGGAGCTAGAGCTAGTGTCAGAGTTCGGGTTAGAATGATGGCAAGGATTAGGGATAATCATCATTTCTGGCTTAGGGTGTGCTGTAGGGTGTAATTAGTATTAGTGCTAGGCTATTAGATAGGGTCTGGGTAAGGACTATGTCTAGGTGTAGGGTTAGGTTAATGCCTGGGTTTGAATTATGTTAATATTAGTGCTGGAGCGAAATTCGGAGTAAGAGTAGAGTTATTCCTGGATTAGTGTTATGATTCAGGCTTGATTTATACTTTGTAAGATTAGGATCATGGTCATAGCAAGAGTTAGGGTTCTTGTTAGTAGCTGAGTAAGAATTGTGCTGGGTCTGGCACAATAGCCTAGCAGTAAAAGTTCTTGCCTTCCATGTGCCGAGATCACATTTGGTGCCAGTTCTTATTGCAGAAGGGCCGCTTCCCATCAGCACCGTGACTGTGTTCTGGGAAAGCAATCTGGTATGGCCCAAAGCTTTGGGTTGCTGCACCCATGTGGAAGACCAGTGAGAGGCTCTGTGCTCCTGGCTTCAGATTGCTATGGCTATGGCAGTTATGGCTGCTTGGGGAGTGAATCATCAGATGGAAAATTTTCCTCTCTGTCTCTCCTGCTTTCTGTATATCTGACTTTGAAATGTAAAGAAAGAAATTATATAAAAAATGAATTATGGCAAGTTCAGATTGAATTTTTGACAAGGGTCAACTTCAGTGTTAGGATTCGGCCTACAGCATGGCTGATGGTTACAGCTGTAAAAGTCAAGAGATTGAGTTAGCATTACAGTCAGGGTTAGGCTTAGGAATAATGCTAAGGTTGGTTCTAGGTTTAGAGGTAGGTGTGGAAGGAGATTGAGGGTTAGGGTCAAGTTTAAGGCTGGGGTTTGAGATAGAGCTTGGGTTATTTCTTGAGATGATTATTATTTTTGTTTAGGATTAATGACAACCAAATCTTAACTCTCATCTAGCCCTAATGTGAGCACTAACCATAACCCTATCGTTAACCTTAAACTAATTCCCAATTCTAAATCTAACCCTGATTCTAAGTTGAATCCTACCCCTTGCCCAAGTTCTAACCCTTAATCCTATAATGAATCCTACTGTATCTCTGACCCCAGCACTATCCAAAGCTCAAATTCTAAATCTAACCCTAATAATTATGCCCTAATGCAAGCTTTAGCCCTGCCCTAATCCTAAAGATGGGTTTACCTTGAATTAAAGCTCTAAGCATAATACCAAATAAGTCTTAGATAATGGCCCTCTTCCTGTCCTAAACCTGACACTTCCCCTGACATTAACCTTAGCTCTAACCTGAACCCTCACACTGAGTTTCAACCAACTGCAGTCCTAGCCCTAACACTAATCATAGCTCTAAATCCTTTTACTAACTATTGCCCTAGTTCTAATGTTATCCTCTCTGTATAACCATTGAGGTATCCCTAATGTTAACCATAACATGAGCACCAATCATAGCCATAGTTGTAACTGTAGTCCTGCTTTTCCTCCTAACTGAAAACCTACCCCTACTCTACCCTAAGAGTAACATCAAGTCATAGCCGTAACACTAACACTAACCTTAACCCTAAAACTAATATCCATTATCACTCTACTCCTAACTCTAGTTCTTTTTTTTTTTTTATTACAAAGTCAGACATACAGAGAGGAGGAGGAGAGACAGACATGAACATCTTCCGTCCCATGATTCACTCCCCAAGTGAGCCGCAACGGCCGGTGCTGTGCTGATCCAAAGCCGGGAGCCAGGAGCCTCTTTCGGGTCTCCCATATGGGTGCAGGGTCTCAAGGCTTTGTGCCATCCTTGACTGCTTTCCCAGGCCACAAGCTGGGAGCTGGATGGGAAGTGGAGCTGCCGGGATTGGAACTTGCACCCATGTGGGATCCCAAGTGCATTCAAGGCGAGGACTTTAGCTACTAGTCCATGCTTCCGAGCCCTCTAGTTCTAACCTTAACTTCAACCTCAGCACTTGCCTTCACCCTAGGCCGAATGCTAACACCAGTCTTAAACCTAGTGACAATGTAGCACTCACCCAAACTTTGATACTAGCCCATTCCTGACACTGCAGATTTCCTTAGCCTTAATTGTAATGCTAACCCTAATGCCAATCAAATCTCTAGCCATAATCCTAACGCTAGTCTTAACTTTTACTATAAAACTAGCCCTAATTCTAATCTTAACCCCAACATTAATACTTATCATAGATCTATGCTTTGATTTAACCCTGTGCCAAACACTAACCTTAATCCTTGTCCATCTCTACTGCTCACCCTAGCCATAGTCCTACACCAATCATAATCCCAAGATTTTTAAAACAATGTAACTCATAATCTAAATATGAACGTTCAAGCTCAACATAATGCCAAGCAGAGTCATAGCTCCAAGTGTCACACCAGACCCAAACACAACACTAAAGATTCCCTTCATCCTGAACCAGCCGGGTTCCTGAAACAAATCTTCCCTGAGGCCAGCCCTTTCTGGAACTCTAAGCCAAGCCCTAGACTTTACCTGATCATACCCCTAGACCAAATGATGACCTGATTTCTACTACTAGTACTAAGTGCATCCCTAGCTCAAACACAAATCAAACTCTTAAAGCTAACCAAAACTCCTTTGGGCTTTGTTTAATTCTATTTTTGACAATCTTGACATAGTTCATTAGAGTAAAAAGGTTCAAGGGCTACAGGACAGTAGGTAAGGCTATTATTTCCACATTCTCTTCTTTGACTGTATGTGGGGGTAAAAGGGGAGGGAGATAAAGGGAGAAGTCGCACCCAGTCTCCACCGGACCCCAGGTCCCTGATGGGGGGCATGCTCAGAGGGTCCTGCTCAAGTGGGTGTTTTGTTTGTTTGTTTTTTCTCAAGTGGTTTAGAGAGTTCAACAGTCATGAATTGCTGCCAATCTTGCAACTGCAAGTACGATGAGGTCTCTGAAGCATACACTGATTGACACAGTCCATCTTCGAGTCTGCGTTTGCCCAGGTTTTCACTGCCAGTACATGGCTGAGGTGGGTGATTGACTTGTTCTGTCTTCCGTCTTTTCTTGGTTAGGATTCTGAGTCCAACATTTTGATTGGGGAGGTCTCCAAAGAAATTTTGTGTGAGGTATTCCCAGTCCAGTTTCTTGAATGTACTAGCAAGTGCAGGGCCCGGCACAGCCCATCAGCCCACTCAGCTGGTTGTTGCAGTTCCTGGGTTGGTTCTGTTTTCAGTCCCGACTTCCACTGGAACCAATGGGTGTTGCAGTCCAGCCTGATGCTGCCCAGCACAGGTTCGGCCATCATTCTTGCTTCACTCACATAACTTCTGTGGCTGTTCTGATGACAGGGGGCATTCTGATTGGCTGCATCTCAAAGACCTCACAGGACTGTGTGGCCCTATAAGCTGTCCAATCAGCAGCTGCCTGGTCATAGCAGCCCAGAATCCTGTAGCCTCCGCATTCTAGAAGAGCCATGGGGACAGCCTCCTCTGCATGGTGGAGAAAAAATGGGTGAGTGGCTCAAGCTCTGCTTTCTCTGGTCTTTCTTCCCCACAGGCCCTGGAAATGAGGATTTTCAGGCTCCATGGAAGGCAGCAGAGCGTGAGTGTGTGTGGTTGGGTTTCCATTGAGTGTGAGTTTGGAAATCCACTGAAAATGTAGTGAAGCCTAGGGCCTTTTCCAACACTGGTAGTGTGAAAGTATTTCACTTTTCTGTCAGTCAGAATGCTTGTGCCTCTCCGATGAGCCAAACGGATCCTAGCTCCCCATTAAATGTAGTATGTGGAAAAGCATTTGGATTGTAGAAGAGCCAGGTCAAGCTGATTTCCATAGGCAGACATTACATGACATTTCCTGTCATGGCTCTCAGTGAATTTTCTCTAGTGCAGTCCAGTGTCATGCAACTGGGTCACCATAGTGCAAAAGGGGTCAGTACAAGGATCAGGTGAGGTTCGATGTTGTGGTTAGGTGTAGGGTTAGAATCAGGGTTATGATTTTATCTAGAGATATGATAGTGTTTATGTCAAAGCCTAGATTGAGGTTAGGACTGATTTTCTTTTCAAGGTTATGTTAGGCCTATGTAAGTTATTAGGAATAGGGCTCAGCAGCGTGGCCTAGTGGCTAAGGTCCTCAGCTTGATCCCATATGGCTGCTGGTTCTAATCCCGGCAGCTCCACTTCCTCTCTATCTCTCCTCCTCTCAGTATATCTGACTTTGTAATAAAAATAAAACAAATCTTTAAAAAAAAAAGTACCAAGTTATTAGGAATAGATCTAGGAATAAGTTTAGATGTAATTAGAGTTAGGGGTAGAGCTAATGCTAAAGGTTAGGTTTAGTAGTGACATAACTTTTAGGATTGAGATATGACTTATTGTTAGCCCAGTGGTTAGGGTTTTGGATAAACTTACAAATAGAATTAGGTACAGACCTATGTTTTGTATGTTGCATTAAGCAGGATTCCCATTAGGATTTTGGGGGTGGGGGATAGATTAATGTTTGGGTTAGTGGCAGATACAGAGTCTTGCTGTATTTCTGGTTCATACTTAGTTTTCATTAGTGTTGGATTGAAGGTTATTGTTAGGATTGGTGTAAGGACTATGTGGCTTTAGAATAGAGTTAGGGTTACAATTAATGTGAGGATTAAAGCTTGGCTACATTTAGGGTTAAGATGCTGTTTTGTGTTTAGTTTTATGGTTAGGTTAGAGTCAATGGTAGGATTACTCTGCTTAGAGCTTAGAGCTAGAGTTCATACTGGGGGAGGGCTAATGCTAGCGCTAAAGTTCTGCTAGGGTTGAGGTTAGGACACAATCTAGTGTTAGGTTTATGATTAAGGTTTGGCTACATTTGGATTTAGGTTTTGTGTTATAATTAGGGTAATGATTTGGCTTCGCATTAGGGTAAAGATTCGGGTTAGCATTAGGGTTAGGTTTAGATATATACCTATGGTAAGGTTCAGTATTAATGATAGGCTTAGTTATGTCTACATCTGTGTCAGGGTTGGAGTCAGGGTGAGGGCTATGCATTATGCCTAGTTTAGGGTTAGAATACCATGTATGATTGGGACTAGAGCTAGAGCTAGTGTCGGAGTTCGGGTTAGAATGATGGCAAGGATTAGGGATAATCATCATTTCTGGCTTAGGGTGTGCTGTAGGGTGTAATTAGTATTAGTGCTAGGCTATTAGATAGGGTCTGGGTAAGGGCTATGTCTAGGTGTAGGGTTAGGTTAATGCCTGGGTTTGAATTATGTTAATATTAGTGCTGGAGCGAGATTCGGAGTAAGAGTAGAGTTATTCCAGGATTAGTGTTACGATTCAGGCTTGATTTATACTTAGTAAGATTAGGATCATGGTCATAGCAAGAGTTAGGGTTCTTGTTAGTAGCTGAGTAAGAATTATGCTGGGTCTGGCACAATAGCCTAGCAGTAAAAGTTCTTGCCTTCCATGTGCCGAGATCACATTTGGTGCCAGTTCTAATTGCAGAAAGGCCGCTTCCCATCAGCACCGTGACTGTGTTCTGGGGAAGCAATCTGGTATGGCCCAAAGCTTTGGGTTGCTGCACCCATGTGGAAGACCTGTGAGAGGCTCTGTGCTCCTGGCTTCAGATTGCTATGGCTATGGCAGTTATGGCTGCTTGGGGAGTGAATCATCAGATGGAAAATTTTCCTCTCTGTCTCTCCTGCTTTCTGTATATCTGACTTTGAAATGTAAAGAAAGAAATTATATAAAAAATGAATTATGGCAAGTTCAGATTGAATTTTTGACAAGGGTCAACTTCAGTGTTAGGATTCGGCCTACAGCGTGGCTGATGGTTACAGCTGTAAAGGTCAAGAGACTGAGTTAGCATTACAGTCAGGGTTAGGCTTAGGAATAATGCTAAGGTTGGTTGTAGGTTTAGAGGTAGGTGTGGAAGGAGATTGAGGGTTAGGGTCAAGTTTAAGGCTGGGGTTTGAGGTAGAGCTTGGGTTATTTCTTGAGATGATTATTATTTTTGTTTAGGATTAATGACAACCAAATCTTAACTCTCATCTAGCCCTAATGTGAGCACTAACCATAACCCTATCGTTAACCCTAAACTAATTCCCAATTCTAAATCTAACCCTGATTCTAAGTCGAGTCCTACCCCTCGCCCAAGTTCTAACCTTAATCCTATAATGAATCCTACTGCATCTCTGACCCCAGCACTATCCAAAGCTCAAATTCTAAATCTAACCCTAATAATTATGCCCTAATGCAAACTTTAGCCCTGCCCTAATCCTAAAGATGGGTTTACCTTGAATTAAAGCTCTAACCATAAAACCAAATAAGTCTTAGTTAATGGCCCTCTTCCTGTCCTAAACCTGACACTTCCCCTGACATTAACCTTAGCTCTAACCTGAACTCTCACACTGAATTTCAACCAACTGCAGTCCTAGCCCTAACACTAATCATAGCTCTAAATCCTTTTACTAACTATTGCCCTAGTTCTAATGTTATCCTCTCTGTATAACCATTGAGGTATCCCTAATGTTAACCATAACATCAGCACCAATCATAGCCATAGTTGTTACTTTAGTCCTACTTTTCCTCCTAACTGAAAACCTAACCCTACTCTACCCTAAGAATAACATCAAGTCATAGCCGTAACACTAACACTAACCTTAACCCTAAAACTAATATCCATTATCACTCTACTCCTAACTCTAATTCTTTTTTTTTATTACAAAGTCAGACATACAGAGAGGAGGAGAGACAGACATGAACATCTTCCGTCCCATGATTCACTCCCCAAGTGAGCCGCAATGGCTGGTGCTGTGCTGATCCAAAGCCGGGAGCCAGGAACCTCTTTCGGGTCTCCCACATGGGTGCAGGGTCTCAAGGCTTTGTGCCATCCTTGACTGCTTTCCCAGGCCACAAGCTGGGAGCTGGATGGGAAGTGGAGCTGCCGGGATTGGAACTGGCACCCATGTGGGATCCTGAGTGCATTCAAGGTGAGGACTTTAGCCACTAGTCCATGCTGCCGAGCCCTCTAGTTCTAACCTTAACTTCAACCTCAGCACTTGCCTTCACCCTAGGCCGAATGCTAACACCAGTCTTAAACCTAGTGACAATGTAGCACTCACCCAAACTTTGATACTAGCCCATTCCTGACACTGCAGATTTCCTTAACCTTAACTGTAATGCTAACCCTAATGCCAATCAAATCTCTAGCCATAATCCTAATGCTAGTCTTAACTTTTACTATAAAACTAGCCCTAATTCTAATCTTAACCCCAACATTAATACTTATCATAGATCTATGCTTTGACTTAACCCTGTGCCAAACACTAACCTTAATCCTTGTCCATCCATACTACCAGCCCTAATCATAAAGCTTGTCAAATCCTATTCACACATTAAAAAAAAATCTAACTGAAATATGAGCCTCAAAGCTAAATATAGTGCCAGCGAGTCATAACCCTAGTTGAAACCCCCAGACCTAAGCACAACACTAAAGATTCTATTAATCCTGAACCTAGCTCTAAACCTAAAACAACCCTGCCGTATGGCCAACCCTGTGTATAATTCTAAGCCAAGCTCTTTACTTTACCTAACATTGCCCGTAAATTAATGGTGACCCTATTTCTACCACCAAGAGAATCCCTAGCTCAAACACAAATCAAACTCCTAACTCATTCAAGAAATAAACTAATAGCTATGTATATAACCATAACCATTACCTTTACCATAATAATAACCCTAGTCTTGATTCTTGCTGGAAACCAGCTAAAGCCCATTTTGGAGCTCAGTAAGGGTGCATGAATGGGCAGGAAGGAAGACAAGGAGAGACACAGGCCACTACAGTGTGGTGCAAATTAGAGACAACTCAGAACAGTTGCTGTTTTTATTTCTTAGGAAGCATCATAAGCTTTTATATATATATCCAATTATTTTATTTGCACCCTTTGATTAAAAGAATGATTACAAAAACAATTTTGTAATGAAGATTCACTCCCCAAGTGAGCACAACAGATGGTGCTGTGCTGAACCGAAGCCATGCATCAGGTACCTCCTCCAGTTCTCCCATACGGTTGCAGGGCCCCAAGGATTTGGGCCATCTTCAACTGCTTCCCCAGGCAACAAGCAGGAGCTGGATGAGAAGTGGAGCAGCCAGGATTAGAAGCAGCACCCATATATGATCCTGGCACATTCAAGGCAAGGAATTTAGCCACTAGGCCACCGAGCTGAGCTCTCAAAAGCAATTCTAAAATATATTATTTTTCTTTATGAAAACATTCTCTGCAAGCCATTGCTCATTCAAAGCTGTAGTCACCCGGCTGAAGCCAGGAACTCCACAGAAGGCAGCACATGTAGTTACATAGTGACAGTGATTTACAGTTTATTATAGATTTAATGATAGGATGTGGACAAGGACTAGGACTAATTTTAGAATCAGGCCTAGATTTAGAATTAGAAGGCAGCTTGGTGTTAGCTATAGGGTTATGGTTAGTGTTTGCAGTAGGGCTAGAGGAGAGTTAAAATGAGGGCTGTGGCTAACCCTGAGCACAGACAGTAGCAATCTCAAGAACTAAGCCTAGCCCTAACTCAAATCCCAACGTTTAACTTTATCCTAATCCACAGTCTCCTTCTAGCCCCAACCCTGACCCTAGCACCAAATTTTGCAACTGCTTATCCTAACCCTGATAATAATGCTAACTCAGTCTGTTGATTTTTTACAGTTGTTGTCATCACCCAAGCTGTAGCCTGAATCCTAACACTAATGATGGCCCTACTCTTAAATTCAAACTGATCTAGCTGTAATTCATTTTAAAAATTACTCCTTTTTATTTCAATGTCAGATATAGAGAGAGCAGGAGAGACAGAGAGGAAAATCTTCCATCTGATGATTCACTTCCCAAGATGTCACAATGGCCAGAGCCGCACCAATCTGAAGACAGGAGCCTCTTACAAGACATGCGCAGGTTCACAAGCCTTTGGGCGATCCTAGACTGTTTTCCTAGGAGACAAGCCAGGAGTTGGATGGAAAGTGAGGCTTCTGGGATTAGAACTAGAACCCATATGTGATCTCGGCACCTGTAAGGCAGGAAGTTTAACTCCTAGGCTATTGTGCCAGACCCACCATAATGCAACTCAGATACTACCATAACCTTAACCCAAGGTATGAACATGCCCCTAACCCTATTCAGAAGAGGTTAAAAATCTCAAGAAAAAGCCATAGCCCTAACTCTGACCCCAACCTTAAACTTGATTCTAATCATAAATCTCCTTCCAGCCCTTACTCGAAACCTAGTACCAACCTTAGCATGATCTTTTACCCTAACCTGTGTATAATGCTAACTCAGTCTCTTGACTTTTTATACATATAATCAACAGCCAAGCTATAGGCCTAATCCTAAACCTGACATTGACCCTAGTCATAAATTCAAGCTGAACTAGCCATAATTTGTTTGTTTTTAAGAATTGTTACTTTTTATTGGAACGTAATATTTACAGCACTTACCCAACCCCTATTTCAAAGCCTAGCCCTAAAACCAATTACAACCTAGAACACACCCTAAACTAAAAAGGATTATCTCCAACCCTTGCCATCATCCTAACCCTCATGCTGATACTAGCTGTTGCTCTAGCCCCAATCCATAAAGTGATCCTAGCCCTAAATCCAACCAAATCCCTAGTCCTAACACTGACTCCAACCCTGACACAGATGGAGCCATCACTGTAATACTAAGCCTAGCCTTAATACTGAACCTTACCCTAGCTGTATTTCTAAACCTAACACTAATGATAACTGGAATCATCACCCTAATTATAACATGAATCCTAAATCCAACTGTAGCCAAAACCTCAGTCATAAACCTAACACTAGATTTGGACCTAACCTTAATCCTAGAAGAACTTTAGCACTAGCATTAGCCCACACCCTAACATGAACTCTAGCTCTAAACATAAAAATTCTAGCAATGACTCTAATCTCACCATAATACTAAACTTAACATAAAAAACTTCTTAATCCTCAATGTAGACACAGGTTTAACCTTAACATTAATTGTTTTAATTGTAAACCAAACTCTATTCTAACGCCACACAGTCCTTACCCCAATCCTAACAGTAACACTCAATCAAGCATCAATGAAAACTAAGTTTGAACCTGAAATATAACCTAAACACTATATTTATCATTAACCAAAACTATCTATACCTAATACTAATCTATCACTAATATTAATTATCCCTAATAGTAATCCAAATGCAAATCCTACTTCATGCAACATACAAAACTAGTGCTGTACCTAATCCTATTTGTAAGTTTAAACCTAACACTAACCATAAGGCTAAATATAGCTCAAATCTCAATCCTAACAGTAACTTCAATACCCAATCTAACCTTTAGCATTAGCCCTAGCCCTAACCCTAATTACATGTAGTCTTAACCCTAGTTCTATTCCTAATGATAACCCAAGTCATAGGCCTAAATGGAACCCTAACACTAACATTTGCCCTAACCATAAATCTAGGCTTTGACCTAATCACTACCATATCAATAGATACAATGATAACCCCTGATCCTAACCCTACACTGAACCACAACATTAAGACTAACCATGTCCCTGAAGAGACATCCTTTACACTATGGTGTGCCTGTTTCACAACATTGTATTCAAACAGGAAAAACTCACTGAGCGCAATAGCAGGAATTGGCATGTGATCTGCGTACACAAATCAGCTTGACTTGGCTCCTGTACATTCCATATATTTTTCCCAACACTACCTTTAGTGGGGATCAGTTTAGTTCCTTGAAGAGACACAAGTATTCGCATCGATGGAAAAGTGAAATGCTTTGATAGTACCTGTGTTGAAAAGGCCCTAGGCTTCACTACATTTTCAACCGATTTGCAAGCTCACAATCAAGGGAAACCCAGCCCCACACACTCATGCTTTGCTGGCTTCCATGGTGTCTGAATGTCTCCCTGCCAGGGACTGTGGGGAAGAAAGATGAAAGAAAGCAGATCTTGAGCCACTCACCATCTTTCTCCACCACACAGAGGAGGCTGTCTGTCACCATGGCTTTTCTAGAATGCTGATGCTGCAGGATTCTGGGCTGCTATGACCAGGCAGCTGCTGATTGGACAGCATGTATGGCCACACAGCCCTGTGAGGTCTTACAGATGCAGCCAATCAGAATGCTCCCTGTCACCAGGACAGCCACATGCAGTTATGTGAGTGAAGCAAGAGTGAGAGCCCAGGCCGGAGCTCACTTTCAGAGCTTTGATAATTCATTTGGTCATAGCCCTCCAAAGTTGTTGTGTGGTCACCTTATTGTTGGACCAAATCATCTGTCCATGGGCCTGCTACCTCACTGTGATCTGGAGCTTGACACAATGCTTGGCAGTTGTTATAATCCTATGCATGTTAAACGTCCATAACTATTCACCCATACACTTCTTTTGGAACTTCTCTTCATGCTCCCCACCCATGTGTTATGTTTTGTCATGGGTGATATTAACAAGTATGTTGGAAAGAATACTTACAAAACTTCCATACATACATCTTCTTTTTGATGCATTTCTTTTTTAGGTAGTCACCCTTCCTAGACTCACCTCCTGCCTGCCCCTCCTTTTCTGATGAAATAGCATTTTGTGTTGGTTCTTGGTGCCTTTGTATCATTGTGTGAAGTGTTCTACTTCCTCCTTTGGATGCAGTCACCATGAGAATTGAGTAATTTAGAGTTTGAATTATGTAGGATATTTTTTGCAGTGTGTAGTTATATATTTATGCTCCAAATAGTTGCTTAGACCTTGTGTTTTCTGTTTGTTGGTTGTTTCCATGACCACATTTTCATTGTAAACCTGGAGCCTGCTCAGGATAACATGCAATCGTTGTGTATCCAATCTCAGTGGAACCAGTTTCAATAATGCTGTGTTCCTTCTATTGTATGTTGTAGGGTTTTATGTGACAATCTGGATGAGATTAAGAAAGTTATGTTCAAAAGTATTATTCTATTCAATGTATTTTCTGTATGTGTGTGTGAATGGATTGAAGAATTTATTTATTTGTTTTTGGTTCAAAAGAGATGCTTAGATTCTTGCTTTCCATTCATTGGGTCTAGTCCTCTTGCCAATTTGTGGAAGTTGGCTTGGATTTTGTAGAATATGCTTTGATTTATTGGTTGGTTGATTGATGAATTGATTATTTCACCAGTAGTTGCTTCATAGTCGAATCTCAGGTCTTATGTTTCTGTTTGTTGATTGTTTTCTTGTCCACATTTACACTGAAGCATGGAGTGTGGTCATGAGAAGATGTAACCCAGGGCCCGGTGGTGTGGCCTAGTGGCTAAAGTCCTCGCCTTGAATGACCCAGGATCCCATATAGGCACCAGTTCTAGTCCCTCAGTTCCACTTCCCATCCAGCTCCCTGCTTGTGGTCTGGGAAAGTGGCACAGGATGGCCCAAGGACAGATCCCCAGCCAGAGCTTATATGTGTTTTGTCATGTGGTTGTCAGCAATGTTCCATGCTAATAAGCCCAACCTGGGACCTGAGTGGGGGTTGGATCATCAGTCTAACCAAAAATATATCTACAGGTCTCTTCCTTCCAAACATTGAAGTTTCAATCTCCTCGCTTACCTGCAAGTACTGTGGCCCTGTCATTGGGTGCACTCAGGATACATTCCTCACCCTACAGGTAATGTGGCGTTATCCATGGATATGGCTAGGAGGTAATTCCACGCCCCCAAAAGCCCAGAGCTTGTCATTGAGTGGCCAGCAGGTAGAGCCTGGTGCCAGTGGGTGCACTGGCTGCCAACAAGCCCAGGACCTTCAACCTACCTAGCATCACTGCATGCAGAGCTATTATCCCCAGTAGGAAGTCAGGGCTGGTATGGGTAACCCAAGCAACAGCCACAAGGCTGGGGGACATAGACACCCATGCTGGGCCACGGCTCAGATTTTCCTGGACTTCCATTTTGTTCATTTCAATATATTTTGATTATTTAAATTATTTTCTAATGACTCTTCTTCCATATCACATATTTTACCATCTTTTTCATCAAAAGATAATGTTTTACACAAGTGAATTATCAAAGCTCTGAAAGTGAGCTCCGGCCTGGGCTCTCACTCTTGCTTCACTCACATAACTGCATGTGGCTGTCCTGGTGACAGGGAGCATTCTGATTGGCTGCATCTGTAAGACCTCACAGGGCTGTGTGGCCATACATGCTGTCCAATCAGCAGCTGCCTGGTCATAGCAGCCCAGAATCCTGCAGCATCAGCATTCTAGAAAAGCCATGGTGACAGACAGCCTCCTCTGTGTGGTGGAGAAAGATGGTGAGTGGCTCAAGATCTGCTTTCTTTCATCTTTCTTCCCCACAGTCCCTGGCAGGGAGACATTCAGACACCATGGAAGCCAGCAAAGCGTGAGTGTGTGGGGCTGGGTTTCCCTTGATTGTGAGCTTGCAAATTGGTTGAAAATGTAGTGAAGCCTAGGGCCTTTTCAACACAGGTACTATCAAAGCATTTCACTTTTCCATCGATGTGAATACTTGTGTCTCTTCAAGGAACTAAACTGATCCCCACTAAAGGTAGTGTTGGGAAAAATATATGGAATGTACAGGAGCCAAGTCAAGCTGATTTGTGTACGCAGATCACATGCCAATTCCTGCTATTGCGCTCAGTGAGTTTTTCCTGTTTGAATACAATGTTGTGAAACAGGCACACCATAGTGTAAAGGATGTCTCTTCAGGGACATGGTTAGTCTTAATGTTGTGGTTCAGTGTAGGGTTAGGATCAGGGGTTATCATTGTATCTATTGATATGGTAGTGATTAGGTCAAAGCCTAGATTTATGGTTAGGGCAAATGTTAGTGTTAGGGTTCCATTTAGGCCTATGACTTGGGTTATCATTAGGAATAGAACTAGGGTTAAGACTACATGTAATTAGGGTTAGGGCTAGGGCTAATGCTAAAGGTTAGATTGGGTATTGAAGTTACTGTTAGGATTGAGATTTGAGCTATATTTAGCCTTATGGTTAGTGTTAGGTTTAAACTTACAAATAGGATTAGGTACAGCACTAGTTTTGTATGTTGCATGAAGTAGGATTTGCATTAGGATTACTATTAGGGATAATTAATATTAGTGATAGATTAGTATTAGGTATAGATAGTTTTGGTTAATGATAAATATAGTGTTTAGGTTATATTTCAGGTTCAAACTTAGTTTTCATTGATGCTTGATTGAGTGTTACTGTTAGGATTGGGGTAAGGACTGTGTGGCGTTAGAATAGAGTTTGGTTTACAATTAAAACAATTAATGTTAAGGTTAAACCTGTGTCTACATTGAGGATTAAGAAGTTTTTTATGTTAAGTTTAGTATTATGGTGAGATTAGAGTCATTGCTAGAATTTTTATGTTTAGAGCTAGAGTTCATGTTAGGGTGTGGGCTAATGCTAGTGCTAAAGTTCTTCTAGGATTAAGGTTAGGTCCAAATCTAGTGTTAGGTTTATGACTGAGGTTTTGGCTACAGTTGGATTTAGGATTCATGTTATAATTAGGGTGATGATTCCAGTTATCATTAGTGTTAGGTTTAGAAATACAGCTAGGGTAAGGTTCAGTATTAAGGCTAGGCTTAGTATTACAGTGATGGCTCCATCTGTGTCAGGGTTGGAGTCAGTGTTAGGACTAGGGATTTGGTTGGATTTAGGGCTAGGATCACTTTATGGATTGGGGCTAGAGCAAGAGCTAGTATCAGCATGAGGTTTAAGAAGGAGAATTATGGTTAGTATTAAGTTTAGTTTTTTTAGAGTTAGGGCTGGGATTATTTATTGAGGTTTAAACCTCTTCTGAATAAGGTTAGGGGTATGGTCATTGCAATGGTTAGTGTTACGGTTAGTATCTGTGTGTGAATTATGCTGGGTCCGGCACAATAGCCAAGGAGTTAAAGTTCTTACCTTACAGGGTCTGAGATCACATATGGGTTCCCGTTCTCATCACAGGAGCCCTGCTTTCTATGCAGCTCCTAGTTTGTGGCCTGGTGAGGCAGTCTAGGATCACCCAAAGGTTTGGGAACCTGCCCATGTCTTGTAAGATGTCTTGGCTCCTGGCTTCAGATTGGTGCATCCCTGGCAATTGTGACATTGTGGGGAGTGAATCATCAGATGGAAGATTTTCCTCTCTGTCTCCTGTTCTCTCTATATCTGACTTTGAAATAAGAAGGAGTAATTTTTTTGAATGTGTTAATGCTAATTCAGGTTGTATTTAAGAAGAGAGTCAATGTTAGTGTTACGATTCAGCCTTCAGCTTGACTGATGGCTACAGATACAAAATGTCAGCAGCCTGAGTTAGCATTAGGGTCAAGGTTAGTATTAGGAGTAATGCTAACATTAGTGCTAGATTTAGGGTTGTGGCTGGAAGCAGACTGTGGATTATATTAAAGTTTGAGGTTGGGGTTTGAGTTAGGGCGAGGGTTAGTTCTTGAGACTGTTACTGTCTATGCTCAGGGTTAGCCGCACCCCTCATCTTAACTCTCATCTAGACCTACTGCGAGCACTAACCATAACCCTATAGCTAACACTAAGCTGATTTCCAATTCGAAATTTAGACCTAATCCTAATCTAGTCCTAGTTCTAATCTTAATTCTTGTGCACATCCCATCATTCAATCTATAACCAACTGTAACCCTATTGTAGCTCTCATCCCAACTGTAGCCCTAGCCTTAGCTCTAATTCTAGCTCCAAATCCTTATCCTGACCTTTGCCTGAATCCTTATGCTAACCTTTCTGTATAACCATTGAAGTATCCATAACATTAACCATAACATGAACACCAATCATACCCATAGTCCTAACTCTACTCCTACTCTTCATCCTAACCAAAAACCTAATCCTAACCCCACCCTAAGAGTAATACCAAGTCACAGCCCTGATACTAACACTAACCTTAACCCTAAACTTAATGCCCATTATCACTCTATTAACTCTAATTTTAACCTTTTTAAAAAAGATTTATTTATTTTTTTCATTACAAAGTCTGATGTAGTGAGAGGAGGAGAGACAGAGAGTAAGATTTTCCATGCGATGATTCACTCCCCAAGTGACAGCAACGGCCGGTGCTGTGCTGATCCAAAGCTGGAAACCAGGAAACTCTTCCAGTTCTCCCATGTGGGTGCAGGGTCCCAAAGCCTTCAGCCATCCTCGACTGCTTTCCCAGGTCACAAGCAGTGAGTTGTATGGGAAGTGGAGCTGCCGGGATTAGAACTGATGCCCATATGGGATCCTGGGGTGTTCAAGGCAAGGACATTAGCTGCTAGTTCACGCTGCCTGGCCTGTAATTTTAATCTTAATCTCAACATTTGCATTTGCCTTAACCCCAGCCCTAATGCTAACACCAATCTTAATCCTAGAGACAATGGCAGCACTCACCCAATTTTTAATACTAGCCCTTTCCTGACACTACAAGTTTCCTTAATCGTAACTGTAATCCTAACAATATTGCCAATCAAATCTCTATCCTTATTTCTAATACTAGTGTTAACTCTTACTATAGAACTAGCCCTAATCAATCTTAACCTAATGCAAATACCTGTCATAGTCCTATGCTTTTCCTTAACCCTATGCCAAAAACTAACCCTAATTCTTGCCCATCCATACTACCAGCTCTAACCATAATCCTAGTCAAATGCTATTTCCAGAATTTTAATGCAATCTAACTGAAATGTGAGCATTAAACTAAACATAATGCCAACCATAGTCATAGACCCAACTGTAACACCAGATTTAAAGGCAACACTAAAGATTCCCTTAATCATGAACCTAGCCCTATTCCTGATACAAACCTTCCCTAAAGACAACCCTGTGTATAACTTTAAGGCAAGCCCTAAGCTTTACCTAACAATACCACTAGACCAAATGACCCTACTAAGAGCATCCCCAGTTCAAACACAAATAAAACTCCTAAAGACAACCCTAATTCTTACAATAATCATAGCCATAGCCATAACCATATATGTGACCATAACCATAACAATCATCATAGTTTTACCTCTAGTCCTAATTCTTGCTGGAGACCAGCTGCAGCGAATTTCAGAGTTCAGGAAGGGTGCATGATTGGCACAAAAGAAGAGAAGGTGAGACACAAAGCACTACAGTGTGATACTTATACTAGACAACTCAGAATAGTTGCCTTCTTTATTTTATAGGAAGCATCAGAAGGTTTTACACAACATCCAGTTGTTTTATTACCACACTTTGATTAAAGAATGATTATCAAAATAATTCTAAAAAATTATCACATTACTTTATGAAAATATTCTCAGCAAGCCATTGCTCATTCCAACCTGGGGTCACCTGGCTGAAGCAAGGAACTCCACGATTGGCAGGACATGCAGTTACAGACTGAAAGGCAATTTACGCATATGCAAAGCCAATTTTCTCTAAACATATACTAATATTACCTAAAAGTCAAGAATACAAAATTTATAAGGAAGTTTATCAAATCAAGTAATTTATGATAACATATATCATAGATTTTTATTAAATGTTATCTTAGTCATACACTAGTAAATCATCACCTTCATCTAGTACTGATGCAATTGTTTGCTTAAGAATTGCTTGCCTGCCATTGGCCAGGTACCTTGGTTAAACAGGCTATTCATCTACCTTTCCAGTGCCAGAATCTGTGTAGGCACTTGTTCATGTGCCAGCTTCTCCATGTCTGATCTGACTCCATGCTTATGGCCTAGAAAAGCAGTGGCCAATGGCCTAAGGTTTTTTTTGCTTGTTTTTACTTTTCTGAAGTGGGTTAATTTTTTTAAGATGTATTGGTTTTTAATGTAAAGTCAGATATACAAAGAGGAGGAGAGACAGAGAGGAAGATCTTCTGAGCACTGATTCACACCCCAAGTGGCCACAATGGTCAAAGTTGAGCTGATCCAAAGCCAGGAGCCCAGAGTTTCTTTTGGTCTCCCAGGAGGGTGGAGGCTCCCAAGGCTTTGCATGGCCCAAGTATTTGATACTCTGCGCCTACACAGGAGACCCAAGTAAGTCCAGTTCAG
Organism: Ochotona princeps; assembly: GCF_030435755.1. NCBI lineage: Eukaryota > Metazoa > Chordata > Mammalia > Lagomorpha > Ochotonidae > Ochotona > Ochotona princeps. The sequence goes on from NC_080833.1 coordinate 131,268,662, forward strand.
TTCTGCTCATTGTGGCCTCTCCTTCTCTCTATAAAGCTGCCTTTTCAAATTAAAGTGAAATAATTTTTGTTTATGAAAATGTTGCCTGCCACAGCATTGCCCTAAAACTCATTTGAATGTTGTGTTGTCTTTGTGTTAATATTCTGTCAAGACAAAGGTTTAAAACACTATTCTCTGTGTATTCACAAGGAAGGTTTCATTGCTGACATTATGTGACTCCTTTAAAGGATGACCACAGTCCTTGGGACCCTGTACCCACATACTGAAATTGGAATAGCTCCTGGCTCCTGACTTTCAAAGGCTCTGCCACAGCTATTAAGGCCACTTAGAATGACTGAAGAGATGGATAATGTTCTGCTGTGTGTCTCAGTCATTTTTTTAAAAAAGATTTATTTATGTGGAAAGGCAGATATGCAGAGAGGAGAAGAAACAGAGAGGAAGATCTTGTGTCCAATGATTCACTCCCTAAGCAGCTGCAATGGCTGGAGCTGAGCCAAACCAAAACCAGAAACCTGGAGAATCTCCCAAGCGGGTGCAGTGCCCCAAATCATTGGGCTGTGCTTGACTGCTTTCCCAGGCCACAAGAAGGGAGTTGGATGGGAAGCAGGGCCCGATGCAATAGCATAGTGGTTAAAGTCCCAGCCTTGAACTCACTGGGATCCCATCTGGACACCAATTCTGATCCAATCCAGCTCCCTGTGGCCTGGGAATGCAATCCAGGAAGGCCCAAGCCTTTGGGACCCTGCACCCTTATGGGAGACCCGGAGGAAACTCCTGGCTCCTGGGTTCAGATTGACTCAGCACAAGCATTTGTGGCCCCTTGGGGAGTGAACCATGCCATGGAATATTTTCCTCTCTGTCTGTCTACCTTTCTGCATATCTGCCTTTTAAATAAAAATAAAAAATATTGAAAGAAAACAGTCAAATGAACCAATATTAAAAAACCAACACAAAGAAGAAAGTCCCAAAACCTATTGAACATTCAGCAAATTTTAATTCATTTTTGGGGTTGTCACCCAGTTTTAGGATTCTAGACTTTAACAGGATATAGAACTAGAGACAAGGAAAGAGGCCAGCAGGAGAAAGCGACCCCCACTGACAGAAAGCTCAAACTGCAATATAGGAACCTTATCTCAGATCTGATGTGAAGCCCATCCCCTTTTCCCCCTCCAGGTGTCCACCCTTAAGCCCAGTGTCTTTCTCATTGGCTGTGCACAGTATGACTTCTGTGCAAGTGGCCTTGAAACCCTGCTGCAGAAGAAGGCTGGCTGATGTGTTCCAGTACCACCATTCCTGCTTGGCTGGTTCTGCTCCTGAGAGAGGCCCAAGAGCTGAGCCAGTGCTGCCCTGTGAACTCCCTGCCCCACAGGAGCCCTCTGGAGGACACCGGACTCCTCAGGAGCTGGGAAGTGGTGAGTGTGTGAGCACATTTCCTCAGGCCCCAGGGCTGGAGGGGACGGGAGGTAGACCTTGTTGTCCCACTCTACAGCCCTGACCTTGAATCTTAAGACTCCCATCTTCCCAAATTGTGCAGTGAGGATGGGAGAGTGCCCATGGATAGATTGATATTCACGTTGGTCTGATTTTCTGTCTCTCTCTCTCTCTCGGAAATCGAGACTTCTGTTTTCCTTTGCCCTAATTCAAAGCTGATGTTTAAGGATCAGTGCAGAAATGATTGAGCTCTTGTTTGTCTCAGCCTTGCCTAGCTAGGGAGTAAAACCTTTGCAAAGGCCTGAGTAAATGCTCGGACAATGTGCTTGGGGTACCCAGGAGTTTCATTTTGCATCAATAAAATTGTCAACTCATAGGTGTTTATGTACCCACAAAGAATTATGGTGAAGGAGCAATTCTGGTGGCCAGATCACTTATCAATTTGTGAGTGTATTTGGTTGAATAAAAAAATACTGTTTTTGTGCTCAGTATATGGCACAAGTATTTTATGGTGATGGGGATTTCCTAAGACAAATGAGTAGCCCTTATTCTATATAACGTGCACACCCAGAACGAAGATAAGCTAAGGTTAAGGAGATACGTCTGGGTGGGGTTCCCAGATAACTTCTTAAATGGGGTAAAAGATCAGAGAGACCTAACACCTGCTCTCCACTGACATTAACCTGCACCTGTGTATATAGTTTATGCCTTGACTCTGAGGCCTCTATTGCCAGTAGATGAAGAAAGAATTGAGTTGTTTAGGATTTCGTTGTTGGTGTTAAATTTGTATTTGGCAGCATAGCACATCTGGTGTTAGAATTGCTTAGAGAAAATCCCAGTGGCCCCAAGCATCACTGGGTTTGAGTGTGCTGTTTCAAAAGGGAACTAAGAAGCTGGAGGTGAAACTGCAGGCTGTGAGGAGTTCCCAGGTCCACACTGTCACATTGCTGGCTGCTTAGGATTCCCTCAGTCAGTGCAGTGTGTCCTCTTGGCACAGTGTCCACAGTGAGAGTGATCCACAGGGCCTGGGAACCTGAGTAAGCTGCTGAGTGTGGATCTCCCTGTAAAGTGTAAGCAGGGTGCTTCCCAGAGCTCATTGTCTGTCATGTCCTCGTGCTTTGATTTGGAGTTTGCCCACTTCTGTAGGAATGATGTGTCCTGATTTGGATGCTACATCTTTGTTCTCTTGCATGAAACGAGAGTTTATTCAATGGTCTCAGAAAGAATAGAAAATTCTTGACAACTTAATTATTGTTTAATAATAATCTTACTTGGTTGATTAGTATACAAAGGTTCCAGGGCTACAGGGTGAAAGTGCGTAGTACCATTGTTTCCACACTAATATTATCATTTTTCCCTGTATCTGGGGTCAGGGGAGAAACAAAGGGAAAAACCCCACCCAACCTCCCACCCATCCCAGATCCCCAATGGGAGGCCTGCTCCGAGGGTCCTGCACAGTTTTGATAGTCCATCAATTCTGGATTGCTGCCAATCTCGCAGTTCCAATCGCAATGAAACCTATTCAGAGTTCACTGGCTGATAGTCTCTTCATGGTTGGGGTTCTAAGATCAGCAGTTCAGTTCGAGGGCTCTCCAAAGAAACTTCATCTAAGATGATCCCAGGCCTGATTCTTGCATGATTTTGCTAGTGCACAGTCCAACACCGTCCGAAAATTCTTGACAACTTTATTCTCTGCCAAGTTTCAAAAAAACTGTAAGCTCTATAACTGAATGCCTTTGTCAGTTCAGGTCTAGGTCTCTTAACTCTGTCCCAGGAGGTGACTAAGTCCTTGTTCTGTCTGGTGTTTGATTGCTTTTTTTTTTTTTTTTTTTTTTTTTTTTTTTTTTTTTTTTTGAAAATCAGATATACAGAGAGGAGTAGAGATAGAGAGTAAGATCTTGCGTTTGGTGATTGACTTTCCAAGCTGTAGCAATGGCCAGAGCTGAGCCTTTGAGCAGAAGCCTTGAGCCTTTCCCAGGTCTGTCATGCAAATGCAGTGTCCCAAGGCTTTGGGGTATCCTTGACTGCTATCCCAGGCAACAGGAAGAGAGCTGGATGGAAAGTTGGGCCATTGGGATTCGAACCAGTGCCCATATGGAATCATGGCATGTGCAACGCATGTATTTTAGTCGTTAGGCTACCATTCCAGGCACAGGTTTGCTGTTTTTGATTGCCTAAAATTTGTTTCTTTGGTAATGTTGTGACACAGTAAATCAAGGTGCTACCTGCATATGGGTACCAGTTCAAGATCTGGCTGCCTCAGTTACAATTCTGCTCCTCAATAATACATCTGGGAAAGTAGTCCAAGGAGTCCAGAGTGCTGGGGTCCAAGGTTCCATGTGGGATTCCCAGAATAAGCTCTAATTCCTTTGCTTTTGCCTGGCCCAACAAGCGCTGTCATATAGGAAGTGAATCAGTAAATGGAAGATATCTTGCTCTCTATCTGCCTTTCCAATAAATAAATATACTTTATAAATATGTATTTTAGAGGTCTTATGGCTAAAGTCCTTGCCTTGAAAGCACTGGATCCCACATGGGCGCTAGTTCTGTTCCCGGCAGCTCCACTTCCCATCCAGCTCCCTGCTTCTGCTTTGGGATAGCGGTCGAGAACAGTCCAAGGCCTTGGGACTCTACACTCTTGTGGGTGACCTGGGAGAAGCTCCTGAATCCTGGCTCGGTTTGGCATTGCACTGGCCATTGCACTCATTTGGGGAGTGAAACATTGGATGGAAGTTCCTTCTGTCACTCCTCTCAGTATATCTGACATTCCAATAAAAATAAAACTTAGCTATACCCTCTCTGGTTTGAAGACAAAGCCAGCAGAGTATCATCCCGATCAATTAAAAGCTCCAACATACCATCAGCAAAAATTTACAACATTATGGAATTAATTGACATAGTAATGAGTGACCAATATGTTAAAAATAAAAGCGAGTTGAACTTGACTGGACAATAAGATGCTGGACTCTATGTTTGGTATATACTTGCAATGAGGGAATCTCAACTGAACTTGAACTGTGGTTATGCAACAAGGTGGAGGAATCCACCATGGTGGGAGGGTTTGGGGAGGGGTGGGGAGAATCCCAGTACCTATGAAACTGTGTCACATAATACAATGTAATTAATGAATAATAAAAAAAGAAATGTAAAAAAAATCTTTAAGAAAAAAAAAGTATGCATTGGCTTATTTTCAAGTGAGAGTTAAAAGGAAAAAAGACAGAGATCTTCTGTCCACTGACTCACTCCCCAGTGGACAAGATGACCAGTCCTAGACCAAGCTGAGTCCTGGAACCTGCAGCTTCTTCCAGGTCTTCCAAGTGGCTAATCAGGTTTCAGGCACTTGGATGATCTCCCACTGCTTTTCCCAGGAGTCGAACTGAGAGCTGGGTGGAAGTGGGACAGCTGACTGCATATGGGATGCTGCTATTGTAGTTGGCAGCTTTACATATTATACCACAATGCTGGCCTTTGCTTTTGTTTTTGTACTGATGGCAACGTTTTTCTTGCCTTTACTTCTCATGTGCTGATTCCTGGCAAGTGTTTTACATATGGGAAATATTCTTTTGTTACAAATTGTGGATGAATTCTGATTATGTATGAGATATTTCTAGGGTAGAAGGCTTGGAGTCTAACATGTCCTTCCTGTGCACTTCTTTCTTTTGTGATTTTCTAGGACTTGGTTTGACTCTCTTTTCTTCATATGGTGTTAGTTATTATACTGTGTGATCACCTTGCCAAGTCGCAGCCACCACTGGCTGGGCACTGATAAGGCAAATAAAATCATAAAGTCAAGTGTCATTGTGGGATTCGGAATGGGAAAGTGTCATTGAAATTTTAAGAACTTTCATTTGGAACAATTACTAGAAAGCTGTATAGAATATAAATATATATTATATCACTTTTTCCATATATAGTTGTAGACAAATTTGCTCTGATTGAAAGCTGTTTGCCTTCTACTTATGTTAGTGTTAACAGTAAGAAGTGTTCCAATGGAAGTCCTTACCTGGAGTCCTATGCAGCTCATTGTAGAAATAGAGAAATACTTTATACCACCCCATTCTTTCTCAGTAGCATATATTTTAGTGACAGTATATTTTTTCTATGATATTTTGTAATTTGAACAATAGTAACGATAGTTGTCAAAAAGTAAGTTAGCACTTGGCAGTCACATCATTATTTATTATTATTATGTAATTTTCATTGGAAATTCAAATTTACAGAGAGCAGAGACAGAACAAAAGCTCTTCTGTCACCTGGCTCACACTCCAAGGAGCCCCAACAGCTAGAAGTCAGTCAGTCCATGACAGGAGCAACGAATTTCTTCTAAGTCTCCCAAGCGGGTGCTGGGTCCCAAAGTATTTTGCCATCCTTCTCTGCTTTCACAGGACACAAGCAGGTGCTGGAATAAAAATGTAGCAGTCAGGATATGAACCAGCACCCATATGGGATCCTAACACATGCAAGTTGAGGACTTTTAGCCACTATGCTACGGCGCCATGTTCAGCAACATTTGTAAATTAGTAGTAGTTGTTTTCATTAACCTAATGATATCTTGAGTTTCATCACTGCCAGTTATTGAATTGTTGATACTGCTTCCAGGAAACTTTCCTGGCACTTGTGAAGCACACCACTCTTGCCCATAGAAACAAATTTCCTTTGTTTCTCCTGGCATTGTGTCTGCTTCCTGCCTTTACATTACTTAGCATAGTAAGAATCACTAAGGAAACTGGGAACAAGCAAGAAAATCTCATCACTCCCTCTCCCCACCTTCTCTTGCAGGTGTAACCCTGCAGCCCGCTTCATGCTTCCAAGGCTGGAGAACACACACACACCTTCAGTAAGTTGTTTGTTTACTTCTCACCTTGTTTTACATTTCATTTTAGGAACTTTATGATGGTTTTTAAACTAAAATGAAAAAACAAGTATGAGAGAAAGAAGGCAAAATTGTCTTAACTATGATATTGGAGCTGTCAGAGCTGATTGAAACTTTCCCTTGAGGCTTTTAATAGCATAGCCAAGACACGATTACTATTACGTGATTCAAATGGAAACTAAGAATTTGCCAAGTTTGAACTTGTCTTTATTGATCATCATATATTGTTAAAGACTGACATGCAGAAAGAAAAGAAAAGGAGAGAGAAAGAGACATATATGTCTGCTATCTGCTGATTGATTCTCCCAGTGGTCACATTGGTCACGGCTGGACCATGTCACAGAAGAAGCAGGAGGTCCATCTGAGTGTCCCAGATGAGTCTCCCACCCAAGTGCTTAAGTCATCTGCCACTGCCTCCAATTCATATGGACGTAGAACTGGATTGGAAATGACGTAGATGGTAGCTTAGGCTGCTATGCCACAATGCCATGTCCTACTGAAGGGTGGCTTTGCTATTGCAAGGGCTTAGTTTTTTGGGCTTTGTTTTTTTTGAAAGATCAATTAATTTGAAAGCTAGGTGTACTAAGAAAGAGGGAGAGAGAAAGAGAGAGAGAGAGAACGAGAAAGAGAGAGAGAGATGAAGAGACATCTCCCATATGCTGGTTTGCTTCCCAAATAACCAGAATGAGCAGAGATGAGCAAATCTGAAGCCATAAGCCAGGAATATTGTCCAGGTCTGCAACTTGATTACAGGAACCCAAGTGCTTGATCCATCCTCCACTTCTTTTACAGACCTGTTGTCAGGGAGTTTGGGTCAGAAGTGGAGCATCCAGGATATGAACCAATGTCCATGTGGGATGTAGTGGCCTTATTTGCTAAACCATAGGGTTGGGTCCCTGTTGCATTCTCTTTGATTTTTATTTCAAATGCAAGGTTTCAGAAAAAGGAGAGAGAGTGAGCTCTTCCATGTGTAACTTTATTCTCCACTTGGCAGCAATGGCAAGAGCTATACCTATCCAAAGCCAGGAGCCTTTTATAGATCTGCCACAAGGGTGCAGGTGCCCAAGGCCTTGAGCCATCCTTAATGCTCTCCCAGGGCAAAAGCAGGAGACTGAATTGAAAGTGGAACGCACAGGACATGGACTGCCCCATAAGGGAAGCTCAGCCCAACAGGCCACAGCTCAGTGCACAGATATTGACAGCTTTCAAAGGAAGCAGGGGCAGACCATGGAAACACTGACATGCTCCCTGCATCTTCCACGAGATACTCTGTACTGGGCTGCAGTTTGTGAGATGGTTAACACCACAGGCAATCCTTGAGTACCATTTGTAATACTAGTTTCATCAGTTTCCACTTACATCAATACCTAATTTCCATTTCTCTTTGTGAACATTTTTGAATAAAGGACATTGTAATGGATATGAAGTGGTATCTCACATTGTGGTTGCCATTTTCATTCACCTAATGATGAATCATGCTGAGAAATATCTCTAACTCTTTGTCCATTTTGAAATCTCTTTTTATTGCATTTGAGTCTTGTGGATTTTCCTGCCAACTGGCCCCAAAACCACTGAAGGGGCGAGGCATCAGTGTTCTCCAGCTGCAAGAACCAGTGAGGACAGTTTGAAGGCATGTCCATTTATTGTAAAGCGAGGACAACTCTTATGGACAAGAAAAGGAGAAGGCAGAAGGGCAATCTGTGGAAGTGGACCTCTGGACCAGTTCATCAGATGCCCCAGGATCCCAGAACTCATACTAGAGTGCTAGCAGGAAGCAGACTTGTTGTGTAGGCCTGTGGCTGCCTTGCTGGCCAAGCATGGATTGGAATGAGCAGCACCTCCCTGTGCCTCCTTTCTCATTAGTTGTTTGTAGTCGATCTTATTCCTTTCTGCAGTTGATTGGTTTGATTGTTAGAATCTGTTGCTGAAAACCATGTTTACTCCTTTGCTGCTAAGGTGATTATTTTATTTTCCTGTTGGCTATCCTTTAAGGGGCTTTCCTTGGTTGCCTAGGTAATCTGTTATATTGAGTTCAATAAATTGTGCATTGCTTCCCTTGCCTTGCATCCCCTGTGTCCCGATCTTCCTCAGTGTGGTTTTCACACCTCATGTCCTGGTCTCCTCAGAGGGATCATCCACACAGTCCCTGACAGGTCTCCCACCCAACAATGACACTGTAATTGAGTCAAAGGCACATCTATCCCTTTAGTCCTCAAGTCACAGGTCACCTTCTGCACACATGGGTGGAAGCCTTGCCTCAGGTCATGGGCAGATAGGCTGTTAGTCATGTCCACCAGGCAGTATTTAATTTGACAATCACACTTACATTGTAGTATAAAAGTATTACTTAATTTGCAACTGATGCATAAATGAAATTAAGTTGAGATTGTCCTGTAACTCTACCAGCCAGTGACATTTAGCATGTTTTTCAATGTCACAATTATGTTTAATGTTGGGAAGGCAATTCTTGAAAGCAGCCCACTCTGAATGTGGTATAATGTGTGAATTGGAGTGAAATCTTGGTAAGTACAAATCAGCTCATAACTACATTCTTAAGTTACAATTTGATAAACTTATTTTGAATTGATTTTGATTGGAAAGTCAGATTTACACAGAGAATGAGAGATGGAAAGAAAGATCTTTCATCTACTGGTTCACTCCTCAAGTGTGCACAGTGGCCAGAGCAGCCAGAGTTGAATTTAAGTTATGGCAGGAGCCTGGAATGTATTCCAGGTTTTCCAGGCAGCTGCTGGGTTCCAAGGCATGAAGCCCTGCTCTACTGCTTTCCCAGGAAGCTGGGAGGGAATTGAGCAGCCAGGATACCAACCAGTGCCCATAAGTAATCCTGGTGAATGTAAGGGAAAGACTTTAGCTATTGCTCTACTGTGCCAGGCCATAAATTTATTTATTTATTTATTTAGATTTTTATTTTCATTTTTTAATGGTACAATTACGTAGAAACTGTGACTCCCAAGCCCGACAGTATTTTCCCAGGATATTATGATAATATAGTCCTTCATAAGGCGTCGTGATTCCATCAGTGTGTTATTTAAGTGTGCCCCAACTTTGCTCCTACAGACAATGTCCATCCAGCATCCCATTGTCTATACATTTCTGACATCTTCATTGGGATTGCATCTCTGATTTGGCAGCAGATGCATATGGCATTGTATGCCCACATCTGGATATGGTAGTTTCTACTACTCCATCACTGTATATTCCCATCAATGGGTAGCCATGAAATAAGGTCAACAACCAACATGAACTGGAACAACAACAAAATTACAGCACTGTCAAACAATGTGCCACTGAGTAACCAATGCGTGGGGGACAACAAGAAAACACAGACTCTTGGGTGAAGTGATGCCACCCTGTAATCCATGAGCCAGTTATGGTTTGACAAGAGAAAGGGAAGTATCTAGAAGAAATGAAACTGAAATCAAAACACATGAGATGATCATATGGTTTTTATTTTCATAGTGTTTATGTGCTGTATCACATTTATTGATTTGCAAATGTTGACCCATCCCTGCCTGCCGAAGATGAATTCCACCTGGCCCGGGTGAATGATCTGCCTGATGTGCTGTTGGATCCTGTTGGCTAGCATTTTCTTGAGAATCTTTGCATCTATGTTCACCAAGGATATTGATTTTATATTGTTTCTCTATCTGGCTTTGGTATTAAGGTGATACTAGCTTCATAGAAAGAGTTTGGAAGGATTGCCTCTCTTTCTGTAGTTTGGAAAAGCTTGTGTGGGATTGGGGTAAGTTCCTCTTGAAATGTTTGGTAGAATTGAGCAGTGAAGCCATCTGGTCCGGGACTTTTCTTGGTTGGGAGGACTTTAGTTACATGTTCAATATCACTGCATGTTATTGGTCTATTTAGATTGTTAATTGCTTCCTGATTCACTTTTGGTGGATTGTATCCAAATATCTCTCCATCTCTTCTAACTCTTCTGATTTTTTGTTCCTTGCAATACTTCCTAATAATTCTCTCTGTGTCCGAGGTATGTATGGTCATATTTCCTTTCTCATCTCTGATGCTGTTGTTGGGTATCTTCTCCCTCGTGTTTTTAATTACTTGGGCTGGTGCAGAGTCTAGTTTGTTTTCACAGAGAACCAGCTCTTTGATTCATTGATTTTGTGGTCTCTTTGTCTCTGTTTATTTCCTCCTTCAGTTGCATTGTTTCTTTTTTCCTACTAATCTTGGGATTGCTTTGCTGTTGCTTTTCTACTTTCTTCAACTGTAATCTTAGTTCATTTACTTGGTGCTTTTCTAGTTTCTTAACATAGGGCACTAATTGAGAAGAACTTTCCTCTTAAATAAGCCTTGATTGTGCCCCATAAGTTTTGATATGTTGTATTGTCCCCTTCATTTTTTTGCAAGCAATTTTTAATTTCCCCTTTGATTTCCTCTCTAATCCACTGCTCATTTGGTAACATTTTGTTCAGTCTCCATGTGTTTGTAAGTCTTCGTTGGCGTTTTGACTTCTTGGTCTCTAGCTTCACTCCATGATGGTCTGAGAAGATGCATGGTATGGTTTCTATTTTATTTTTCAATTACTAATGCTTGTTTTGTGGCCTATTTATAACATGGCCAATTCTGGAAATAGGTCCATGTACTGATGAAAAAAAAGTGCATTCTCTGTTTTTAGAATGAAATTATGAAGTAATTCCATTTTCTCTAGAGTTTGGGTTAGTTTCGTTGTTTCTTTGTTCATTTTCTTTGATCTGTTGGTTGATGTTAATGGTTTATTATGGTCCCTTGCAATGACTGTATTGGAGTGTGTTTCTTCCTGTAAACCTGTTAATATTTGTTTCACATAGTTAGATGCTTTGGCATTTGGCATAGATACATTGATTTTGGTGATCTCTTTTTGCTGAATGGATCCTGAAGTCATTTTGTGATGTCATTCTTCATTTCTGTAAATGCTTTCACATCAATGTCTATATAATCTGATATAAGAATGGCTACACCTACACATTTTTCCTTAGCATTCACTTGGAATATCTTTTTTTATCCTTTCACTTTCAGTTTCTTCTGATCTTTGCTGATGAGATGTGTCTCTTGTAAGCAGGAGATAGCAGGGTTTTATTTTTTGATCCAGTCCTCTAATCTGTGGTGTTTGAGGAGTTTAATTCATTTACATTTAGTGTCCTGGATAGGTGTCAGTTTGGTCCTGTCATTTTAGCAATGGGTTCTTCTTTGCTTTAGGTTCGGAAAGACTTTTAGTGGGATGTTCTACATGTTTGCTTTGGTTTTTGTAGTTGCTATTTGTTTTTTCTTTCATGAGAACATCTTCAAGTATCATTTATTCGTCAGGTTTATAAGAGGCAAATCTTGGAGTTTTTTCTTTCTTACGGAGAAATTTTATTTTGTTTTGAAAGACAAAGAAGATCTTTGCAGGATAAATTATTCTGGGCCAACAGTTTTCAATTTTGATATGTCACTGCATTCTCTTCTGGTCTGTAGTGTTTCCTCTAAGAGGACAGCTGTGAGTTTAATTGGGCTTCCTCTGTATGTCACTCAAGTTTTTTCACATTGCATTTAAGGATTTTTCCTTTTGTTCAATGAAGAAAGCTTGATTGTCATGTTTTGTGTTGAATTTTGCTTTTGACCGATTCTGTGGCCCTCCTGTATATAGTTTTGTAATTCTGTCTCCAGATTGGAGAAGTTTACGTGTATCATTTCATTGAATACACTTTTCATTTCAGCTTCTCTTTCTGTACCTTCTGGAACTCCCATCATTCTTATGTTGTGCCTATTAATTGTATCTTTTAATCTTGGATACTTTTTAGCTTGCCTCAACTCTGCTTCTAGCTTTTGTTTGTTTATTTGTTTGTTTCTTTATGGTGACAGGAAATATCTTCCAATTCTGAAATTCTTTCTTCTGCTTCATTCATTGTATTTTTGTGACTCTCCACTGTACTTTTAGTTTTGTGCACAGTATTCTTAATTTCTGATATATCATCTTTGATTTGACTCATTGCTGCTATTTGTTGTGTAACATGTTGCTTAAGTTCCTTGAGCTCGGGTTGGTGTTCTCATTGTTGTTCAGAAGCTTTGAAACGGGTTTTCTAAATTCTGTGTTCCCATTTTTTCAGTATTTTCATCAGTTAACTCTGAGGGTGTTTGAGGTATTTGTTTCTGCCATGGATTGTCTTCAGTACCATTCTTAATGCCTCTGTCTCTTATGTATTGTCACTGCCATTCTGGTTCTCAGATTCTTCTTCTTAATGCAGTTTTCTAAAATGTATTACCTATAGGTCTACAACTTGATTTTTATGTTCAGTCAGTGTCCTGGATTGTGAAATTGCCACTTGTCCTGAATGACTATTCTTTTGGCAGTTCCAATACTGTGGATACCTGATGGCCATTAATAATTCCACGTGGAATTCTTCTGGGTGGAGATGGTAGGACTCGAAAACAGCACTGTTTTGTTAGAAAAGTCATGGAGACAGTTAGCCTACTCTGCGTAGTGGAGAAAGATAGTGTGGTTCAGCCTCTGCTTAATGTTGCCTGGGTTGGTTGTGTTTCCAGCACTGTCTTCCACTGGACCCAATGGGTGTTGCAGTCCAGCCTGATTCTGCCCAGTACACGCTCGGGCATCACTCTTGCTTCCCTCACATAACTCCCTGTGGCTGTCCCGATGACAGGGAGCATTCTGATTGGCTGCATCTCTAAGACCTCACAGGGCTGTGTGGCCCTACAAGCTGTCCAATCAGCAGCTGCCTGGTCATAGCAGCCCGGAATCCTGTAGGCTTAGCATTCTAGACAAGCCATGGTGACAGACAGTCTCCTCTGTGGGGTGAAGAAAGATGGTGAGTGGTTCAAGCTCTGCTTTCTTTGTTCCTTCTCAACACAGGCCCTATCAGAGAGGATGTGCAGACTCCATGGAAGCCAGCAGAGCGTGAGTGTGTGTGGGCTTGGGTTTCCCTTGAGTGTGAGTTTGCCAATCCGCTGAAAATGTAGTGAAGCCTAGGGCCTTTTCAACACTGTTACTTGGATAGGAAAGCATTTCCATTTTCCGTCGATGAGAATCCTTGTGTCTCTTCAAGGAGCCAATCTAATCCTAGTTCTCCATGAGAGGTAGTGTGTAGAAAAACCTATGTAATGTGAAAGAGCCAAGTCAAGCTGATTTCCACAGGCAGACTCCATGACATTTCCTGTCATGGCTCTCAGCGAATTTTCCCTAGTGCAGTCCAGTGTCATGTAACTGGGTCAGGATAGTGTAAAAGAGATCACTTGCGGGAGATGGTTGGGATCAATACCATGGTTGGCTACAGGGTTGGAATCAGGGTTATAATGCTATCTAGGCTTCTGGTTGCCATGATGACAAAGCCTAGATTTCAGGTTAGGGCGAGGTTGAGTGTTAAGGTTCAATTGAGCCTTCTGATTTGGGTTACTAGTAGGAATAGAGCTAGGATTATGCTGAGGTGGAATTAAGGTGAGGGCTAGGTCTAATGGTAAAGGTCAAGTCTAGTAGTGAGGTTGCTGTTAGGTTTTGAGATTTGAGTTCTGGTTATCCCAATGGTTAGTTTTAGGTTTAGGTTTAGGGTTAGGGTTAGGGTTAAGGTTCAACTTACAAATAAGATTAGGTCCAGACTTAAGTTTTGTATGTGGCATAAAGTAGGATTTGTGTGAGGATTAGTATTAGGTAAAGAATAGTGTTTGGATTCATGCCAGATAGATAGTTTGGGTTCCATTTCCGGTTCAGGCTTGGTGTGAGTTAGTGCCAGTTTGAGGGTTATTGTTAGGACTGTGGAAAGGACTCTGTGGGATCAGAATACAGTTAGGGTTACACTTGAGGTTAGGATGAAAGTCGTGGCTACATTGAGGATGAAGAAGTTGTTTTGTGTGAATTTGAGTATTATGGTGAGGTTCTAGTCAATGTCCGAATAATTATGCTTAGAGCTAGAGTTCATGTTAGGGTGTGGGCTAATGCTAGTGCTACAGTTCTTCTAGGATTAAGGTGAGGTCCAAATCTAATGTTAGGTCCAAATCTTGTGGTGAAGGTTTTGGCTACAGTTGGATTTGGTTAGGCTTAGTGTTCTAATGAGGGTGATGATTCAAATTAGCATTGCGGTTTAGGTTTAGAAATGTCGCTGTGATTGGGTTCAGTGTTCGGGCTAGGCTTAGTATAACAGTGATGGCTCCATGTGTGTCAGGGTTGGAGTAGGTGTTGGGACTAGGGATTTGGTTGTGTTTAGGGCTAGGATCACTTTTAGGACTGGGGCTAGAGCTAGAGCTAGAGCTAGCATCAGCATGCGGGTTAGGATGATGGACAGGGTTGGAGATCATCCTGTCTGGCTTTGGATGTGCTCTAGGTTGTAATTAGTATTCGTGCTAGGCTTTGAAATATGGTTGGGTAAGTGCTGTAGATCATACTTTCCAATAAAACATTATAATTCTTAAAAACAAAAGAATTATGGCTACTCTAGCTTGAATTTATGACTAGGGTCAACGTCAGGTTTAGGATTAGGCCTATAGCCTGTCTGCTGATTATAGCTATCAAAAGTCAAGAGACTGAGTCAGCGTTACAGGCAGGGTTAGTCTCAACTCTTCCTGTAAAAGTACCCCTAATTCTAATCTTACACCTAGCGCTACTCTTCATCGACCTCTGCTTTGACTTAACCCTGTCTCAAATACTAACCTTAATCCTTGTCCATCTCTACTACCGCCCTAACCATCGTCCTATACCAACCATAATCCCAAGATTTTTAAAACAATGTAACTGAAATATGAGCGTTCATGCTCAACATAATGCCAAGCAGAGTCATAGCTCCAAGTGTCACACCAGACCCAAACACAACACTAAAGATTCCCTT
The DNA here is from genome assembly GCF_030435755.1 of Ochotona princeps. Taxonomy (NCBI): domain Eukaryota; kingdom Metazoa; phylum Chordata; class Mammalia; order Lagomorpha; family Ochotonidae; genus Ochotona; species Ochotona princeps. The sequence continues at coordinate 131,283,794 of NC_080833.1, forward strand.
CATCCTGAACCAGCCGGGTTCCTGAAACAAATCTTCCCTGAGGCCAGCCCTTTCTGGAACTCTAAGCCAAGCCCTAGACTTTACCTGATCATACCCCTAGACCAAATGATGACCTGATTTCTACTACTACTCCTAAGTGTATCCCTAGCTCAAACACAAATCAAACTCCTAAAGCTAACCCTAACTCCTTTTGTCTTTGTTTAATTCTATTTTTGACAATCTTGACATAGTTCATTAGGGGAAAAAGGTTCAAGGGCTACAGGACAGTGGGTAAGGCTATTATTTCCACATTCTCTTCTTTGACTGTATGTGGGGGTAAATGGGGAGGGAAAAGGGAGAAGCCCCACTCAGTCTCCCCTTGGCAATCATTTAACCCTGCTCTTTCTCAGATACTTAAAACTTTTTATTTATAGACTTGTGGATGTCCCGGATGTCCCAGTGCCATGGCCTAACAGATAAAGTCCTCACTGTGGGCACACCAGTACCCTATATGTTCACCAGTTCTAATCCTAGCGGCTCCACTTCCCATCCTACTCCCTGCTTGTAGCCTGGGAAATCATTCAAGGACTGAGCAAAACGTTAGGACCCTGCATCTGTTTGGGAGTCCTGGAGGAAGTTCCTAGCTCCTGGCTTCAGATTGGCGCAGCACTGGCTATTGCAGTCACTTGGGGAATGACTCATTGGACGGAAGATCTTCGTCTCTGCCTCTCCTCATCTCTGTATATGTGACTTTGCCATGAAAAAGAAATCTTAAAAAAAGAGAAAAGACTAGTGGAAAAATTCAAAGTCACCTAGTGTATGTGGTAAATAGTAAGGACGTTAAAATGAAGCAGACCTGGAATTGATTAGGTAGGCTAATGGACTTCTTCCTCGCTGAAACTTACACAGCTGGAATGTGTTTGTAATCCAACAAATAAATCCACTTGGGATGCCCACATCTCATTGAAGTGCCTCCTCATGTTGCAGGTTTCTGCATTTCCCACCCTGTTTCCTGCTAATGTGCATCCTTAGAGAGTGTAAATGATGACTGCTGTACATTTATCCCTGTCAGCCCTGTGATGGACCCAAATGGAGTTCCGAGCTTATGGCTTTGACTTGGCTGTTACAGGCATTTGGAGAGTGAGCCAATGGGTGGAAGAACCCTCTCTTTCTGTCCTGAAATATAATGAAAGTAAGTCAATCTTTTTAATTTTTAAAAAATAATGCTCCAAGTGTAAGACTTGAAAAATATTTTTGTGAGACTCCCAGGTGAGTGAAAGGAGTTTTATTTAACTTCTAGTTGAGAGCCACATCCTGCCATGGACAAGAAGCACATTGAACAAAATAAGTGTGGAGTTTTTATAGAAAGTATCTGTGGAAAAATCAAAATCTACATGACATTGGGCAAAGACATGATTAGGGGCTTTTGGTGACACAAAGCAGAAAGCAGATACTAGAAATTTACAATGCATAGGATTGAAATCCTGATCCTACTTCAATGTGGACAGTAGTAAAACAGCATGCCTTAAAGGTAGCTGTCTTTCCCATAAATCCTAAAACTCCAAGATCCTTTATATTTCCTAGCTGCTTCCTGGTGTTTCAGGAAGCAGGACCTTTTTCTCATAACAGGTTGCATGTGTCTCTTTGGAGATTCCAGATTTATAAGAGTCCCGTCACCTTTACAATTAACACTTTCATCCAAGAAATAGAAGTCTCTATGTTCTCATTCCATATTGGGTTTGGTACTTTTATTTTTTTTATATTGTTGAAAATCTTCACATAGTTAATTACGATATAAAGGTTCAGGGGCTTAGGGAAGTGGTTAAGACTTTTATGTCCATATTGTTTCCTTCATGTATCTGAGGCAAAGGGGGATATTGAGGGAGAAGCCCCACCCAGTTTCCCACATGCCCAAAGTCCCGGATGTGGGGCCTGCTCTGAGATACTTGCTCTCAAGTGGTTTCAATAGTTCTCCAGTTATGGATCACTGCCAGTCTCGCCACCCCCAGCTCGATGAGGTCTTTGAAGAATCCACTGATTGTCATCCGGTGCTTACTAGAACATACAAGAATATGATCTGGGAATACCTCAGAGCTTCTTTGGAGATCTCCCCAATCAAACTGCTGGACTCAGAACTCTAGCCAAGAAAAGACTGAGGACAGAATAAATCAATCAACCACCTCAGCTATATGTTGGGCAGCGAAATACTGGGCAAATGAAGACTCTATTTTGGACTGTGACAATCAGTGGTAGTTTTATTTTCAGAAGTATTTAGCTATTGTAGTCAGACACAGATTGAGGACATAATAAGCTAGATTTCATCTAAATATATTCTAATATGATGCAATATGTACACACATATATGCCAGCGTATGCACATATTAAGGATCTATTTCTTGCTCTCTTTTTTAAAGATTTATTTTTATTACAAAGTCAGATATACAGAGAGGAGAAAAGACAGAGGGGAAGATCTTCTATCTGATGATTTACTCCCCAAGTGAGCTGCAACGGGCCGCTGCGCTGATCCGAATTCAGGAACCAGGAACCTCTTCCAGGTCTCCCATGTGGGTGCAGGGTCCCAATGCATTGGGCCGTCCTCGACTGCTTTCCCAGACCACAAGCAGGGTGCTGGATGGGAAGTGGAGCTGCTGGGATTAGAGCCGGCGCTCCTATGGGATCCTGGTGCCTTAAAGGCGAGGACTTTAGCCGCTAGGCCATGCTGCCGGGCGAAATTCTTTGAACTCTTGTATGTGCTTCTCATTGTTGATCAGAAGCTTTAAAATGATTTTTCTCAGTTCTGTGTCTCCCCTATTTTCTCGATGTCTTCCTCAGTTAACTCGGAGGTTGGCATATTGTTTTGCTCCTTTGCAGGGAGTTCAGTAATATTTATTGTGCCTTTGTCTCTTCTTTTGCTCTTGGACACTGTACTTCTAGTTATCAGATTCTTCTGCTTGGGACAGGTTTCTAAGCTGTGTCACCCACAAGTCTACAGTTTGATTTTACTTGTTTCTGTTGGAACACAGCTCTTTGCTTATAGCCAATTGTGCCACTCCCTCCAGCTGGTTCCAGGTCTGGGTTACTATCTTAGATTTCCACCATGGTCTCTGTAGCCCCAACTCCTGGCTCCCCACTCTCCACCTCCTGTGATATCGTGCTGAGGCTGCACCGTTATCTGTGCAATCTACTCCCACTTTCAGTTGGAGCAGGTCCCAGGATTAGGGAGACACAAGGTATCCTATATAGCTAGGTTGTTGTTGGTGGTGATCTTGCCAGACCTGTTGGATATTAGGTCTGGGTGCCACATGGACTTATTTGGACCCATATGATGCCATAGACGGTATTATTTTCCTGTTGGACCATGGCAGTCTACTGAACTCGATGTGTTCTCTTGAGCTCAGCACATGCGCAGTTCATTGTTGTCCTTGCAGTCCTAAAGCTTTTGCCACAGTGTGCAAAATGGTGCCTGACATGCCCCTACTAGAGTTCTTGATCTGCTGGCCGTCAAGTCTGAGGGCTACCCAGACGTGTTTTAGGTGGAACCTGTGGAATGCTGCGTTGCTGCAATTATCTGAGTCAAAAAAGAGTTCACTCCCAGCTCAGTTTATGCTCAGTCCTTCCCCTTTGCCTCCTTAGGCAAAATGGTGCCCAGTTCAGCTCTAGGAGGCTGACTGGGCTGCGAAATCCACCCTGTTCTCGCACTGCCCATCTGGGATCTGCTGCTCTGTCTCTGCTTCTGCTCAAATCAAACAGACCAGCAGGACAGACAGTTCTTAGTATGGGCTCACCTCCCAAGCTCCCAGTCAAAGTCCCTTCCCACCTGGTTGCTGGTGGAATTCCAGCTGCTGGTGGAGTTCAGATCACAGTTTACTGAATGTGGCTGGAGTATCAGTCACTGCAACACCACACCGTTGTGTCTGCTGCTTTCCTATGTCTCACAGTCTCTAGGTACCACCCTGCTGCTGTTCTGTCCTCTCCTATTTCCTGGAATGTGTCCTCTCTGCTTCATCCTGATGAAGTGTTTCTCCGTCCGTTTAAACATGTCCTTACCCTACTCCGCCATCTTGATTCTCTCCCTGACCCAGCTTTCTGTGAGTGGCCTGGGAAAGCAGCAGAGGATGGCTCAAGGACTTGGCCCCTGTTGCCCACATGGAAAATCCAGAAGAAGCTCCTGGCTTGAGCCTGGTCCAACTGCAGCCATTGCTGGCATTTGTGGAGTGAACTGGACAGTGGAAGATCTCTCCATCGCTGCCTCTCAGTAATGTCCTCCTGACTGGATCACCCACCACTGTAGTTGGTGACCTCCCCAGGCTGTGCCCTGGGCCGGCCAGGACTGCCATCTTCATGGAACATCCGGGCTGACTGGCACAGCCTGTTCACCTTTCACTTGTTACCTCTTTGCATCTTCACGTCTCTTTAATTTTAACATTTTTTCATTTTTTTATTGGAAAGTTAGCTTTAAAGAGAGGAGGAGTTCCATCCGATGATTCACTCTCCAAGTGGCCACAATGGCCAGACCTGAGCCAATCTGAAGCCAGGAGCTAGGCGCTTCTTCCGGGTCTCCCATGCAGGTGTAGGGTCCCAAGGCTTTGGGCCGTCCTCGACTGCTTTCCCAGGCCACAGGCAGGGAGCTGGATGGGAAGCAGGTCGGCTGGGGCATGAACCAGTGCACATATGGGATCCCAGTGTGTGCAAGGTGAGGACTTCAGCTGCTAGGTTACCGTGCCTGGCCCTCACATCTCTCTTCATTATTTCTTTGCATCTATTTGGAAGGTGGACTGACAGAGGGAGGAGAATACCTTCTATGTTCAGATTCACTCCCACATACCAGAGCTGACCCAAGACAGGGAGCTCTCCCATCTGCTGGTTAAACCCCACAAATGGCTGCAGCTGCTACAGCTGAGCTGCTCCTAAGCCAGAAGCCAGGCGTTTCTTCCAGGTCTCCCACGTGTGTACAGGGCCAAGCACTTGGGCCATTCTCCACCACCTTCCCAGGCCAGCAGCAAGGAGATGGGTCTGCAGTGGGGCAGCCAGGACTCCCACCAGTGTCCATATGGGATGCCCGTGTGTAGGCAGAGGGTTAGCTTGTTGCACTACTGACCCATGCACCTTCCTTTTGAAAAGTGTGCTTTTGTAGGTAGCACATTGTTAGATCTTGCCTTTTTTCCCCCTAAGTCAGTCTGGCAGTTCTGCTTGTTGATTGAGCTTTTTCGGCCATTCATTTGCACTGTGCTGAGGGAGAGGTTGGGCTCCAGTGTGCTGCTTCCGGTTTGTCCCTGTGGGGTTGTCAGTGGGAACCTGGCTGTGGGATGTGGTGGCTGTGGGGTTGCTGGTGTGCTGCTGCAGTGTGTCCCAGCTCAGCAGGAGCTGCTTTCCTGGGTCCCTCTTGTTGCCTTTGATTTCCACGTGCAGAGTGCACAGAGCAGTCCATGGTTCTGTTTTAATTTTTTCTTTTTAATACAAAGTCAGATATACAGAGAGGAGAGACAGAGAGGAAGATCTTCCATCTGATGATTCACTCCCCAAGTGACTGCAACAGCTGGTGCTGTGCAGATCCAAAACCAAGAACCTGGAACCTCCTCCGGACCTCCCACGTGGGCGCAGGTTCCCAAAGCGTTGGGCCGTCCTCAACTGCTTTCCCAGTTCACAAGCAGGGAGCTGGATGGGAAGTGGAGCTTCCGGGATTAGAACCGGCGCCTTATGGGATCCCGGGGCGTTCAAGGTGAGGACTTTATCCACTATGCCATGCCGCCCCGCCCCCACGGTTCTGTTTTAAATGACCACTTGTGTGATTTTTTTTGCTGGAGTAAATTCCTGTTGTTGGCCGGAATCCCAGACATGTGCTGGTTCAAGTCCCAGCTGTTCCACATTTGATCCAGCTCCCTGCTTATGCTCTGGGAGAGCAGCAGAACACGGCCAAGCTCTGGCCATTGTGGTCATTCAGGGAGAGAATCAACAGGTGATTCTCTATATCTATCTCTGTATCTAGTTGTGTGTCTTCCTTGTGACTCTGCCTTTCCACTTTTATTTGAAAAAATCTAGAAAAATGAGGTGACGGGCAGTCCAGCAGCTGGTGGTCTGGCCGTGTGCACTGTGGTCCCTGGCCGTGAAGAGCACAAGGGTGGAGGTCAAGGAGTCTGGTGGGAGATCATGGTGGGTGTTTGTCGCCCTTGGGCTGTGGGTGCTGGGCTGGGCTGGCTCTGGCTGTCGTGTGTGGCACAGGACAGAGCTCCGAGGCAGAGTGGGCACCAGGGTACTCTGCGCACATGTCCCACTTGGCTTCTCACTGCTGTTGCTTTTTTTTTTTTCTTAAGATTTATTTGTTTTATTACTGTCAGATATACAGAGAGGAGGAAAGAGAGGAACATCTTCCGTCCGATGAATCACTCCCCAAGTGAGCCACAACTGGCTGGTGCCCGCCGATCCGAAGCTGGGAACCAGGAACCTCTTCTGGGTCACCCACACAGGCGCAGGGTCCCAAAGCTAGGACCTTCCTCTACTGCTTTCCCAGGCCACAAGCAGAGAGCTGGATGGGAAGTGGGGCTGCTGGGATTAGAACCGGCGTCCATATGGGATCCAGGCGCACTCAAGGCTAGGACATTAGCTGCTAGGCCATGCCGCCAGGCCCGAGCTCTTTTTTTTTTCTTATAAATGTTTCTTTTTATTATTTTTATTGAAAATTCAGAGAAGAGGACAGCTAGAGAGGAAGCTCTTCTCTCCATTAACTCAGTTTTGCGCGCCCCAGATCTCTTCTGGCCGAAGTGGAACACGGCCTGCTGGGGTCACGTAGGTGACGTCCTCACGATGGCGCTGGGGTCACACACACGCAGGGGTCACGCAGGCATCCAGGTCACTCTCGTGGACCAGTCGGCGCCAGGACTTCAAGCCAAGCAGTCGCATGGAAGCAGAGGTGAGTTGAGGCTGTGGTCGTCAAAGTGAGGGCCCGGGCTCAGGTGGAGGGCTCCCGGCCGGGGTGTGCAGGGGTCACTGGCCTGCTTCAGTGTGAGGGCCCGGGCTGGGGTGGAGGGTCACCGGGCCAGGATGGGGGGTCATTGGCCTGCGATAGTCACTGCTGAGGGCCTGGGCTGGGGTGGAGGCTCCTGGCCGGGGAGGAGGGCCCTGGATGGGAGGAGGAAGGTCCAAGGCTGTAAAAGGTGCCCCAAAACCCTACTCTTCCAGCAGGCGGGGTGACTGCCCAAGCGGCCCCTTACCCAAGAAAATGTTTTGAAGAGATGAAACTAACAACAAAGACATTAAAATCCATGAGATACAGTTTTGTTGGTGAAGTGTGTCTCCTGTAGGCAACAAATAGTTGGGATTTGTTTTTGTATATGCTTTTTTTTTTTCTGTGTGTGTTGAGCATCATGTGACTGGTGCAGTACTGCTGAGCCTCAGAGCCCAACCCCAGTGCTACTGATGACCCTGCAACAAGGTGACAAGGTCTTCAGGGTTCTCCCTCCGGTCTCCCTCTCACTGTGGCTTGATATCTGAGAGCCTGCCACTTAGCTGTTTGTGTGAAAGGCTTTTTTTTAAAGATTTATTTATTTTTATTACAAAGTTAGATATATAGAGAGGAGGAAAGACAGAGAGGAGATCTTCCATCTAATGATTCACTCCCCAAGTGAGCGCAACGGGCTGGTGCTGTGGCAATCCGAAGCCGGGAACCTGGAATCTCTTCTGGGTCTCCCACGCGGGTGCAGGTTCCCAAAGCTTGGGGCCATCCTCAACTGCTTTCCCAGGCCACAAGCAGGAAGCTGGATGGGAAGAGGAGCTGCTGGGATTAGAACCGGCGCCCATTAGGGATCCCGGTGCATTCAAGGCGAGGACTTTAGCCGCTAGGCCACGCTGCCAGGCCCGGGTTTTGTTTTTTAATCCAGTCTACTGTTCTGTGATGTATGATTGAGCTTCAGGACTAATGTGCATGGGTGGTAATTTGATCCTGTCATTTTAGGAATGGGTTGTTCATTGATTTAGTCTTGTGTTACCGTTTTACTGGGATGTTCTTCACATTTGCGTTTGGTTTTACTGGGTGCTATTCCTCTTCTCTGTCAAGAGAACATCTTTAAATATCCTTTAAAGGGCAGGTTTGCAAGAGGTATATTCTTTTTTTTTCTGTTTCTCCAAAACTTTATTTTAATTTAAATTACAGGGTCAGCCAGATATTCTCAGAAATTCACTTTAACTCAGGAGAAAGGAAGTGCGTTCATGGCATTGCTCACAACTGTATACACCTCCACGCACTTTCTCAGAGGGTTAAAATCATCCTAGGTAACTGCCATATTGAAAATGAAATCTGTATAACACAAAGAAGCCACTTTCAGTTTCTTAGTTTTGGTATATGAGTATCTTAAATGATCCTACCATCAAATGCAGCTGTTCAACTTGGATGCTTCCACGTTTTGATAGAGCGTGGCTGCCCCGGTGCCTCTGCAGGGAAGGCCCGGTGCTGACACAGCCACCAGCATGGAAGCTGCTGTGCCTCCTGAGGTTCTAACAGCCGGTTTGGTAAGGACCCTCCCGCCATCAGCCAGGGGGCACAGCACAGCCCATGCCAGCCTCAGCACCCTGGCAGAGCCACGGTGTGTCTTCCTAATAAACATCCCAGGTTCTCCTGACCAAGATGACTTTGGGAAAACCAATGCTAGTGAAGAACGCTGTTTGAGTGAGTGAATTAAATATGCTGATACTTTGGGAGCTGTTTTCCTACCTGGTGTTTTTAGAGGAGACTTAAAACCTACTCAAACTTTGATTGGGAGGCCCCTTTTACTGGCTGATCAATCATCAATTAGTGAGAGGCGAGCAAAGAGTAATTATATAAATTTCTTAATCAGCTACAGCCATGCTGAGTTCAACCTGGTGAACTTGGACTGGTAAGTTGTTAGTTGTGATCTCTGTAGCATTCAGATGAACAGACTCCATTGGGACAACTTTATAGATCAGAGCCTAGGAGACATTGTTCTGCCATGGTCACAGTAACAAAAATGGTGCAAAATCAGTTACTTTATAAATACTGATCATTTGCAGCATTAAGGAACAGGACTTAAAAAAAATAACTTTCCCCCTAGGACACCTATAGCTAGAACTCTTCTTTTCCTAAGAGAGGCTAAAGCTACACTTAGTAAGTTTTCCAGCCACTGCCTTGGGCCACTCGTTTGAGGAGAGCAGGTGCCCGCTGGAGGCCTGGCCACGTGAGGCGTCAGCACCAACAGAGGCCCGGTCTCGGAGATCGGCCAAGGAACGGCTCCTGTGGACGAACGAGGCCAGCAGGACGCAGGTCAGGAACTGACCCAGTGCCCAGCCCGGAGCTCGGCCTATTGATGGCACCCCATTATGGCACAAGATACAAAGGATTGGTTTGTTATCTTTTTCTTTTTAATGCTGTAATATTTAAATGTTAAATCAGCGTTTTCATGTGATCTGAAATATTTCAATTACATATGCACATTCATTTTTTTTTTTTTGCAAAAACTCAATATTAAAGGCCCGGCGGCGTGGCCTAGCAGCTAAAGCCCTCGCCTTGAAAGCCCCTGGATCCCATATGGGCGCCGGTTCTAATCCCAGCAGCTCCACTTCCCATCCAGCTCCCTGCTTGTGGCCTGGGAAAGCAGTTGAGGATGGCCCAATGCATTGGGACCCCGCACCTGTGTGGGAGACCCAGAAGAGGTTCCTGGTTCGTGGCTTCGGATTGACGCGTACCGGCCAGTTGCGGCTCACTTGTGGAGTGAAACATCGGATGGAAGATCTTCCTCTCTGTCTCTCCTCCTCTCTGTATATCCGGCTTTCCAATAATAATAAAATCTTTAAAAAAAAAAACCAAAAAACTCAGTATTAGGTAATAGTTACATACAACTACAATAACATTCCTCTGCTGTACAAATTAAACCATTTAAAAGAAATGACCATTCTAAGAAGTATATACAAAAGAAACCTGTGAGCGGTGAGGAACTGAAATGCAAGGTGTCATTGCTAGCTCTACTGTTTTAAAATCCCTTCAAAAAGTAAAATCAACAGGTACCCTGCAGCATAGCCAGGTTCACAAGTCTCAAGGAAATCAAGCGCTGGGACCCCTAGAAAGCCGGATGAAGCCTATGTACACTCCCGCAGGGCCTTGTGGGCTGTCCGCCCCGCTCACAGCTCGCGCTCCTCCCCAAAGCCCCCCTGACATGGAGGGAAGCCCTGTGGTCTTCCTGCGGTGTCCCACTTTACTGTGGAAGAATTTGATTTCATTTTCAAAGACAAAAGAAAGCTTTGCTGGATATGTTATTGTAAGCTAACAGTTTTTTGCTTTTAGAAGCTGGAATATGTCGCTCCATTCTCTTCTTGCCTGTAGAGGTTCCTGTGAGAGGTCTCCTGTGAGTTTGTCATTCCTTTACATGTCAATTGATTTTTTTTAATAGGAACTTAAATTCAAGGATCTTTTACTACTGTTTGATTGAACAGAGCTTGATTATCATGTGTCGTGGTGAAGATTGTGTTTGGCCCACCCTGTTGGGAGTTCTATGACCCTCCTGGATGTTGTTTCCTGATTCTTTCACTAGATTGGGGAAATTTTTGCTTATTATTTCATTGAATACACCATTAATCCCAGCTTTTCTTTCTGCATCTTCTGGGAATCGTATAATTCTTACATTAGGTCTGTTAGTCATGTCTTTCAATTCTTGAATGCATGTTTTGACCTGATCCAATTCTGCTTTCAGGTTTTGTTTGTTTCCCCCAGTGATAGGAAATATCTTGCAATTGTGAGATTCTTTCTTCTGCTTGCTTCATTCTGTTTTGGAGACTCTCCACTGTACTTTTAATTTGCTGTACTATATTCTTCATTTCTAATGTATCAGCTTTTATTTGATTGATTTCCAGTGTGACATATGCATTAAATTCCTTGAATGCATGCTTTGCGTGCTTCTTGTTGTTGATAAGCAGCTTTATAACAAGTGTTTCAAATTCTGTATCCCCCATTTTCTGGATGTCTTCCTTAATTAACTTTGACATAGGCAAAGGCTTTTGCTCCTTTGGAGGGGAGTCTTCAGCAATATTCAATGTACCTTTGTTTGCTCTTGGTCATTGTACTTCTGGCTAGCAGAGTCTTCTCCTTGGTGCAGGTTTCCAAGCTGTGTCATCAAAGGTCTACAGTTTAATTTTACTTACTTATTGCAGTTGGTACATGGCTCTTTGCATGCAGCCAATTGTGCCACTCCCTCCATTGAGTTCCACATCTGGGTTCTTATGTTAGATTTCCCCCATGGTCTCTGTAGCCCCAGCTCCTGGCTCAGCAGTCTCTACCTGTTTCGATATTGTGCTGAGGCTGCACCATTGTCTGTACAGCCTTTCTCCCACTTCCGGTTGGAGCAGGTCCCAGGATTAGGGAGACACCAGGTGTCCTCTATAGCTAGTTGTTGGTGATGCTGATCTTGCTGGAACCTATTGTGCGTTAATTCTGAGTGCCAGACAACCCATTTTGACCCATGCGATGTCATACTTGGTGTTATTTTCCTGTGACACTATTGCAATACATTGAGTTCAGTGAGTTCTGGAGAGCTCAGGACAAGTGCAGTTCACTGTTATCCCCTGAAATCCTAAAACTTTTGCCGCACTGTACAAAATGGTGCCTGACATACCACCACTACAGTTCTCGGTCTGCTGGCCATCATGTCTGAGGCTTACCTGGACCTGTCTTGGGTGGAACCTATAGGATGCTACGTTGTTGCAGTTTACTGAGTCAGAAATATGTTCACTCCCAGCTCAGCATATGCTCAGCCTTTTCCCTAATGTTTGTCTTCTTATGTAAAATGGTGCCCAATTTGGCTCTATGGAGCTGACTTGACTGTGAAGTTCACTCTGTCCCCATAGTGCCCTTCTAGGACCTGCTGCTCTGTCTCTGCTCCTGGTCAAATCAAACAGACCAGCAGGACGGGCAGTTCTTTGTCTGGGTTCACCTCCGGAGCTCTCAATGAAAATCCTTTCCCCCTGGTTGCTGGTGGAGATTCGGCTGTGGTCGAGTTCAGGTCACCGTTAGCTGAATGCCACTGGATTATCAGTCACTGCAGCACCACACCATTGTGTCTGCTGCTTTCCTGTGTCTGTCAGTCTCCAGATACCCTTCTGCTGTTGTTCTGTCCTCTGGAATGTTTTTTTTCTCTGCTTCATCCTGATCAAATGCTTCTCTGTCCATTTAAACATGTCCTAACCCTATTTCGACAACTTGATTCTCCCTTTTCCCATTTATTGACTGGTTTGCTTGATTTGTTCCTATGGTTGTTCTGGAGTTCTTTGAATGCATATAATTTTTTAATGTAGTATTTGAAAATAAGCTATTGTTGGGCCCGGTGGTGTGGCCTAGCAGCTAAAGTCCTTGCCTTGAATGCACCGGAATCCCATATGGGCTCTGGTTCTAATCCCAGCAGCTCCACTTCCCATCCAGCTCCCCGCTTGTGACCTGGGAAAGCAGTTGAGGATGGCCCAAAGCTTTGGGACCCTGCCACCCATGTGGGAGATCCGGAAGAGGTTCCAGGTTCGCGGCTTCTGATCAGCGCAGCACCTACCATTGCACTCACTTGAGGTGTGAATCATCGGACGGACAGATCTTCCTCTCTGTCTCTCCTTCTCTCTGTATATCTGACTTTGTAATAAAATAAATAAATCTTTTTAAAAAAAAAGTAAAGGACAATAAACTATTGTTTTCATTACTAGGAAAGTAATAAGCCCTATAGATTATAATAACATGTTTTAATATGCAGAATCTATGTTTATCTTTTTTAAAAAGGCCTAAAGAAGAAATTGTGATATATCTTTAAGTGTATTAATCCTCTTGCAAGTGATCTGGACTTATTCCTGCTTTTCCAGAGAAAACTTCAGTAGAGTTTCTGACATGTGATGAAAAAGTAGGCTTGCTACAGATTAAGTTGATTTTGACCCTTACTGTGTCATCTTGTCTGAGCAGCGGGGAGCGTAGACTTGTCACTGTGAGGCTGATGGTCCATGCTTCTTTCTAGGCCTTTTCTTGCTTCCTGGATGAAGATCATTGACTGTTGTCACATCAGTGATTGGGAGTGTGTGCTGGAAGACGGGACTCCAGACCTAGAGTACCTCAGCCCACTGGACAGCGTAGCATGTTCCAGTGATCTGGTCAGGTTGGAGAATGATGAGGAAGACTGCAAGAGCTACAGGTGAGTGTGTGGAGGGAGAAGGGAGAAGTGTCAGTCAAGCATCAGTGGACTTCCCATGGTGGTGTTAAAGTATCACCTTCTGGTAGCCTTCAGTCATTGTCTTCCTTCTTGAGTTCCCAAGAATGAAGGGATGAAAGATGTGATGAAAGATTATGTGATGGCCTAGATCAATGTATCAGTGTTTTATTGATTTTAGAAAGGGCTTTGCAATTATTTTAGGTATTGAAGTCATAGAGATCCTTTCACAACTCATTGTCTCTGCTGGCTGCTTTGCAGCATGGAAGTAACCATAAATAATTTGTGCTTAATTGACCATTGCAAATTTCTCATAAGGCTTTATTTACAAAGTAAGCAGTGGCTGGATTTGACCCCTGGGCTGTAGTTCATTGACCTGTGCTCTGGATTGTTAGATCTTTCTGAGGTCTACCTCATAGTACTTGGAGAGAGACCACTTCCATCCAAAGTTTAGGGAGCCAACTAACATACAAATCCCACACATGCTAAGCAACACTAAGATGTGCCTTGCTGTGCACCAGCCATGTCCTCAGCTAGGCTGTGGGTAGAAAGAAATGCTTGCTTTCCTTTGATTCGTAGACCATTTTCTTTGGAATACCTGATGTAAATGCTCTTGCTCTTGGTGACTCTACTTCATTTTGTATATTTCACTAAGCTAATTTTATTTTCCTTCTTCATTTTGCATACCATATTTTTATTTACCTTTTGCATTTGTGGCATTTCTGTCTCTTACGATAGAGGCTTTCCATAATATTCCAGCCAATCAATGTGGCTGGAAGGGAGCAGTTGAGAACAGAAGGAAGGAAGCACTAGGCTGGTAGGTCTTTCAGGATAGAGACTTGGATGGGTTTTGGAAAGAGGATAATGGTTTGAATGGGACTTGTTCTACTTATTTTACTGAAATTCATGAAAATGTAGGCTGACCTAGAAAATACACTTAGGAGCATTAATTTGTTAAGAGATTTGTTTTTATTGCAAAGTCAGATATACAGAGAGGAGGAGAGACAAGAAAATCTTCCGTCCCATGAATCTTCCGGGTGTCCCAGGTGGGTGGGTGCAGAGTCCAAAGGCTTTGGGCCATCCTCAACTGCTTTCCTGAGTCAGAATCAGGGAGCTGGATGAGACGCAGGGTCATTGGGATTAGAAATAACACCCATATGAAATTCGCATATGTTCAAGGAAGGGCTTTAGCTGCTAGGCCACTGCACTGGGCCCCCGGAATATTAATTTTGTATGAACGCAAAGCTTTAAGAAATACTGATAATTCTATTTAACATTATAGTCTTCTGTTGAAGATTGTACACTATATATGCTTCTTTGTAAGGCTGTAGAAGAAATTCATTTATATTTCTCTATTAGAAAGAAGTTTGTGCTTTTGACCTCATGTTTTAGATATTCTGAATAATTTGATAAGTCTTTTACATCTGATCATATATTTAAATAATTTATTTTAATTGGAAAGTGAGATACACAGAGAGGGGAAGATTTTCCATCCGAAGTTTCACTCCCCATGTGACTTCAATGGTTGGAATTGAGTCCATGCAAAGCCAGGAACCAAGACCTTCTTCCAGGTCTCCCACATGAGTGCAGAGTCTCAAGGCCATCCTTGACTGATTTCTGAGGCCACAATCAGGGAGCTGGATGGGAAACAGAGTGGCTGGGACAGAAATCAGAATCCACATGGTATCCTGGCATGTAAAAGGGAAAACATTAGCTGCTATGCTACTGTACTGGGCCCCTGATCATATTTTTACAAATCTGGACCAACAATGTGACATTGTTAAATCATTGTCTGTGACACTGACATCATGTTCAGCCACCAGTTTTTGTCTTGGATGCTCTATTTCAATTCAGCTCCCCGCTTATGTGCCTGAGATAGCAGTGGAAGGTGACCTGAGTGTTTGGGCTTCTGTTGCCCATTTGGAAGATGTAGATAAAGCTGCTGGTGCCTGCCTTCATCCTGGCCCAGCCCTGGAAGGTGTGTTCATTTGGGAGTTGAACTAGCCCATGGAAGATTTCCCCTCTCTGTCTCTGCCCCGGCCCTGCAATTCCTTCAAATATACACAAAAGCATAAAATAGTACAGGCCCTTGTTTACAATAAAAAAAGTTCACTAAGTGATTGTCCATCATGGCGATGAATATTTTCATTTTGGGTTTGATAAAACTGATTTGTATGTGACTTCTGTTAGAGAAAATATCTGTCTATAACTGTATGTTTCATAGTACAGTGAGTGCTGTTAGAGGAAAAGAGATATATGCATATAAATACTTCCTACTCCCAGTTTTACCAGTCATTTTCCTGAGAAGTTTTAATACTCTTGGAGTCACATTTTGCTTAGTAGCTGGCATTTGTTGAGCACTTACTGTGTAGCATGCACTATTGTGAGAACTCTCCACATATTAGCTCATTAACATTCACTCTTTGGTGGGAGTACAATGAATTATTTTCCCATTTTTCAACTGAGGATCCAGGATTCAGAGTCCAACCCAGATGGTGGGGCTCAGGGCAGGTGCACTCCCGGAGCTTTCCTTCTTGACGCACTTTTCCAGTTTTTAAATACTCTTTTATTTTGATGAAGGATTTATTTTGCTTGCTTGAAGTATGGAGTTACATAAAGAGAGAAAGGGAGATGTAGAGAGAGCAGTCATCCCTCCTCTGCTTCACTTCCCTCAATGGCTCAGTCTGGTCAGGCCAGAACCAGGAGCTGGAAGCTTCATCATGTGGATGCATGGACCCCAGGCACTGATCCACCCTCTGTTGCTTTCCAAGGTGTATTAGCAGGGAGCTGGATTGGAAATGGGACCACTGGGACTTGAACTGTAGTAATCCATGTGAAATGCTGAGATTTCTGCTGCTGGTTTAACCTGTTACCCATAACGCCAATCCAGGATTCTGAATCTTAGATTGACCTGGTGTGGGATGACAGTTGAGGTGTAATTTGGGTGTTTACTGTGGTTGGTTGGGGTGATGATATATGACTACTGGCATATGGGTGTCCAGGACCTTGCCAATCCCCACAGGGACACAGACCAGCACATGACTAGTTGATTGTGTGGTTGTTGGTGGGGCATGGGAAAGTAGTGACCTGAGAGGAGAAGCTGCTTTTTCAGCCATCCACTCACTAATTTAGGATCCGTGTCCATTTGCAGCTTGCTGTCTTGCATGTTTGTCTTGTCATGACACAGACAAGGCCCCTGTTTTTGGGAACCTCACAGCCCAGAAAGCAAAGAGATACCATGCTCCACAATGGGTGGGGGTGTTGGGAAAAACAGCAGTAAGTGTGCATGTGGCTCCAGGTTGCAATGCCCAGCTCTATCCACACTTGTAGGGGTCTGTGCATTCCAGCGTGAGGATTTCCTGCTTGTAGATTGAGTTGTAGAGAGCTCTTGTCCAGGTGCTTTTCTGGAGGCTGGGATTTATGATTGTTCTGGCACCTGGCTTAAACTGAGCTGCATCAGCTGAGGAAACTTATGCCACGTTTTGTGTCAGTGTGATGTTTTTTTTCTTTCTGCATGTTGAGAATTAGAGTAAGCAGAACTGCCTGACACTCAGATTGGCTTGAGTGAGAAAATACACATACATATGTATGCATGCTTGAACAGTGTTAGGCTTTCCTCTGGTAACTCCTGTAAGTCCCCAGTGTAAGGGTTTCTTCTGTAGCTTAATACTCATTTCAGTGGCATTGACAACACATGGATTAACCTAAAATTTCTGGATTTTCTGTTAATGAACTTTAGAAATTTACACCAAGTACCAAAAACATTATTTCTATGTACATTTCACTTGGTTCCCATTTTTGAAAAGATTTATTTATTTTTATGGCAGTCATTCATATATATATATATATATATATATATATATATATATATATATATATATATATATTTATGTGTGTATATACATATACATATACATATGCATATGCATATATGAGGAGAGACAGAGAGGAAGATGTTCCATGCAATGAATTGCTTCCTGAGTGACTGCAATGGCTGGAGATGAGGAGATCCAAAGCCAGTAGTCAGGAGCTTCTTCCAGGTCTCCCACATGGGTGTAGGGTCCCAAGGCTATGGGCCATCCTCAACTGCTTTCCATTTTTTTAAAAGATTTTTTTATTTTATTACAGCCTGATATACACAGAGGAGGAGAGACAGAGAGGAAGATCTTCCGTCCGATGATTCACTCCCCAAGTGATCTGCAACAGGCCGATGCTGCACCAGTCTGAATCCGGAAACCTGGAACCTCTTCCAGGTCTCCCACACGGGTGCAGGGTCCCAATGCATTGGCCATCCTCAACTGCTTTCCCAGGCCACAAGCAGGAAGCTGTATGGGAAGTTGAGCTGCCAGGATTAGAACCGGCGCCCCCATGGGATCCCGGGGCTTTCAAGGCAAGGACTTTAGCCACTAGGCCACCACAATGGGCTCTAAATTTTATTGTTAATGATAGAATTTCATAGGCTCATGAATTTCCCTTTTTACCCTCAGTATTCTCCTTCCCTCTCACTCTTTCTCCCCATGTTGTTAGCATAGCATATTCCTTCAGCAACTGGTGCAGCCCTGTAATCCTGCTGTTTAAGTGTATCGTGATATTGTAGCTGTTGACAGTGGTCCAAGGTCAGCATCCTATTTTCAAGCTCTAGTTAACAGTTTCGGTAGGAGTTATTTTATTTGAGAGTAGAGATGCATACTGCAATTTATCTTCTCTGCTTGTTATGTTAGTCTCCCATATATAATTTCTCTGTTTGAATGTGTGTATACTAATTTTGTATTTTGCGTGAAAGTTGCCTTATATCAGAGAGAACATATGCATTTTGGAGGGGTAGGGGAGTGAGTTGTGTCATTGAGCACATGGTCTCTAGCTGTGAGCCTTTTGTTGCAAAAGGTAGAATTTCATTCCTTTTCACGGTTGAGTAGTATTCCATAGAGTAACTTTAACACAGGATTTTTTTAAATCTTTTCCTCTTTTAATGGGCATGTTTTTGCTATTGTAATTTGTGTTACTACAGTACAAACAGGATTACAGGTCACATTCTCATATGCAGATTTCATTTCCTTGAATATATTCTCGGGAGTGGAATAGCTGAGTCGTAGGTAGATGATTTTCAGTTTTCTTAGCAATCTCCATACTGATGTCCATAGTGGTTGCACTAGCCTACACTCACACTAACAGTGAAGTAGGACGGGTTGTGTGAGCGGTGCGGGTATAGAGGGGAAAATGGGGGGACAAGAGAGGAGGGAGGAAGAAGGGTGAGAGAGGGAGATGGGGAAGGAGAGACAAGGGGAGACGGGGTGTGGAAAGGCAAGGACCCTGGGCAAAGAATGGGGTATTTGTACATATGTGTGTGTGGATGTAGGTGTTATATATATACGTATATAGTATAGAGGAATATATTTATGTAATTGTGAGTGTGAATCTAGGTGCTTATATATTAAAAATGTATGTATGTAATTGTGAGTGTGAATGTAGCCGTGTATGAGTTTATATCGGTGTATATTTTGTGTATTCATGTGGTGAGATAACGGAGAAGGAATGTGGGTGTGTGAGGGGTGCAGGAAAAGAGGGAGACTTAGGAACTCAGGGAGAGGAGGGAAGAGGAGTTGGGAGAGAGAGAGGTGGGGAAGAGAGAGTCAAGGGGAAATGGGGTCGGGAAAGGGAACTAGGGCAAGAAATTGGGGTGTGTATATGTGTTTAAGTATATATACGTGTGCTTATAAATGTGTGTGTGTAATTATGTATATGTGTATGTTTATGAGTGTAAGTGTATATGTCTTCACATAAGTATGTATGTATGTATGAATGAATATGTTTAGGTACTTGTATACGTGTGTACTTATGCCTGTATTTACATACGTATTTACATATATTTGGTTAAGAATTAAATAGATATTTACATAGGTATATGTGTTTATGTGTAGCTGTTTATGCAATCAACAAATGGTTACGTGTGTGCACACATGCATTCATGTGGGTATATTCATTATGTGTATGTATTGTGTGTTTATGATGTATGTACACATATATTTAGGCATTGTGTGTTTGCATGAGTATGAATGAATACAGGTGTGTATTTGTTTACTTAGTTATATATTTATGTATGACGTGTTTATGTATTGAAATACAACAGAGTAGGGCAGAGGGGGTATATAAGTTCTTCCACACACTGGTTCTCTCTCTGCAAGTGGCTGCCACAGACCACACTGGGCAACACCAAAGCCAGGGTGCCAAATCTCCATGTGGGTCTTCCCCGTGGGTGGCAGGGACCCAAGCATTTGGGCCATCTCATGCTTCTATGGCTCCCAAATGTGGGGGTGGCTGACAGGAACTGGGTGCTGGGATGTGGCAGCATTCAGCAGCATCTACTGTGCCACCACACCCATGGTTAAAGTTTGCCTGTGCCAGACACTGAAACTCAAAAATAAAGCCAGAAGCTTGGCCCCTAATGCACATTACAAAACCCTTCCTGCACGGCCCCTGGGCAGGCCATGAGGAGCCACCCTCAGTGTTGCTGGCCACCCTGGGAGAAACCCATTGCAGCCAGCGCCAGGCCTCTCAGCTGAGGATGTTGCCTGTGAGAGTTGGGTGAGCTCCTTGGGTTTCTGGGATTTTCCAGGGAAGTCTCCTCTACTGCTCATTCTGGAAATCTTGACTGCACACACTCTCATTTCTGACGGGGTATTCTTTTTGCAGACGGGCTGGATACAGAGCTGCTGGATATTCATGTATACTCTTGTGTTCCTGGGTAGGTGGAGGGCTGAGGTGGGGCCAATGGGTTGTGTGGTGACAAAAATCAGGAAGGTGTTATGTGTGTCAGGGGGAGGCAAGGGGAGGAGGGAGAAGGGAAAAGGGAGGAAGAGAAAGAGGTGGGCAAGAAGGAAGAAATGAGGGTGGGGAGAAACGGGGGTATAAGAGGAGAGAGAGTGTGGGAGGGGTGGGTGGAGAGGAAGGATGAGACAGAGAGAGGGCAGGACTTTCCTTGACAGTGTTTGCTCTCATTGAGCCTGAGGTGCCCTTGGAGCCTTTGGTGAGAAGAGGTGGTCAGCTCCTCTCTTCTAAGTGTACTGAGGTACACTCGGGGACAGGAACAGGCAGCCGTAACTCTGAATGAATACACATGTAATATGGTGACTTTTCAGGCTCAGCACACGTGGTGTAAGTGTTAAGATGCCACAAAAAGCAGAAACCTAGAGAAACCCAACATCCATCTTATGCCCTGTTCCAGTCACTGCTTCGGTAGTATGACATCTCATAGTAAGTCCTGTTTTTCTTTTTTGCTTGCTTGCGCTTTAAGATTTAATTGAAAGGAAAGCTTAGAGAAAGTGGAGTGTGGTAAAGAGTGTGCCTGCATTCACTGGTGGACACCATTCAAATGGCCACCATGGCTTAATGTGGGCTTTGCTGAATCCATGGGTCAGGGCCTTCATTTGGTACTGCTGTATGGGTACAGATCCCCAAGCATGTGAGCCATCTTCTGCTGACTGAAGATTGGATCAGAAGTAGAGCAGCCAGGAATCCAACTGGGTTCATATGTGGTTGAATACCTTGCCAGTATTAAAATGGATCAAACAGTGTAACGAGGAGGATGGTTTGGATGAGGTGGAATGAATGCATCTTGTTTCAGTGCACTTGATTCAAGCCTGGCTACTCCTCCCTGTCTGATTTTCAATGTTTATTTATTTCTCTTGGAAAGTCAGAGGCACAGACAGCAGGAGAAACAGAGATGATCTGTCGGCTTAGTCACTCCCCAAGTGACCATCATAGTTAGTGCTGAGCAGGGGCTTATTCTGGATCTCCCATGCGAGTGCAGGGCCCCATTGCTTTGTGTTGTCCTCGACTGCCTTTCAGGCCACAAGCAGGGAGCTGAATGGAAAGTTGATGGCAGTATTTTTCTTGCTTTTTACTTCTTATATGCTGATTCCTAGCAAGTGTTTTACATATGTGGAAATATTCTTTTGTTACAAATTGTGGATGAATTCTGATGGTGTATGAGGTATTGGTAAGGTAGAAGGATTGGAGTCTAACATGTCCTTCCTGTGCACTTCTTTCTTTTGTGATTTTCTAGGAATTGGTTTGACTCTCTTTTCTTCGTGTGGTGTTAACTAATATGCCTGTGTGATCACCTTGCCAAGTGGCAGCCACCATTGGCTGCTCACTGACACTGCAGCATTAACTTGTCCTGATTACTGCCAGTCGATGTGTACCTTCCCTTACTGTTCTGTTCCTTCCCATAAAGTGCTTCTCTATTTAAGATCAGTGGGAAGAAGCATGTGGTCCTCTAAATTGTATGTGTGTGAAAAGCTGCACATTCTCAGTTGTTATTTTCAAATTATTTCTTGTTCTCATCATTTAAAAAAAATTATTCTCTTCTCACCTGTAGAGTTTTCTGTGAGAGTTCTCCTGTGAGTTTACTTGGCATTCCTTTATATGTCAATTGATTTTTCTTACATGTACATTTAAGAATATTTCATTAAATACACACACACACACACATACACACACATCTTCTATTTCTTGATTTCCCGTCCAATGGTTCACACCCCAAGTGACTCCAGTGCCAGAGCTGTGGTGAGCTCAAATCGGGAGCTTGGAGCCTCTTCCGGGTCTCCCACATGGTGCCATTCCCAATGCTTTGGGTTGTGCTTTGCTGCTTTCCTAGGCCACATGCAGTTAGTTGGATGGGAAGTGGAGCTGCCAGGAGATGAACCAGCAGCCATACGGGATCCTTGTACATGCAAGGCAAAGATTTTAGCAGCTAGGGTAGGGTGCTGGGCCCCCAGTAAAAACTTTTGAAACTATGTTGCTGTCATTTTTATGGAAATCCTATGTTAAGGCAAATAAAATCATAAAGTCAAGTGTCATTGTGGGATTAGGAATGGGAAAATGTCATTGAAATTTTAAGAATTTTCTTTTGGAACATTTATTAGAAAGCTGTATAGAATATAAATATATATTATATCACTTTTCCCATATATAGGTGTAGACAAATTTGCTCTGATTGAAAGCTGTTTGCCTTCTACTGATGTTAGTGTTAACAGCAAGAAGTGTTCCAATGGAAGTCCTTACCTGGAGTCCTATGCAGCTCACTGTAGAAATAGAGAAATACTTTATACCACCCCATTCTTTCTCAGTAGCATATATTTTAGGGAAAGTATGATATATTTTCTATGATATTTTGTAATTTGAACAATAGTAACGATAGTTGTCGAAAAATAAGTTAGCACTTGGCAGTCATATCATTATTTATTATTATTATGTAATTTTCATTGGAAATTCAAATTTACAGAGAACAGAGAGAACGAAATCTCTTCTATCACCTGGCTCACACTCCAAGGAGCCCCAACAGCTAGAAGTCAGCCAGTCCATGGCAGGAGCAAAGAATTTCTTCTATGTCTCCCATATGGGTACAGAGTCCCAAAGTATTTTGCCATCCTTCTCTGCTTTCACAGGATGCAAGCCTGGTGCTGGAATAAAAATATAACAGTCAGTATTACAGTTCAAATTCCATCAAGATTCTTTCCTTGCAAACATATACCAGGGGGGAGGGTCATGGGGAGGGGTGGGGGATTCCCAGAGCCTATGAAACTGTCACATAATGCATAATAATTAATAAAAAAAAAGAAGAAAAAAAAACAGGATATGTATCAGCACCCATATGGGATCCTAACACATGCAAGTTGAGGACTTTTAGTCACTATGCTATGGCACCATGTTCAGCAACATTTGTAAATAAGTAGTAGTTGTTTTCATTAACCTAATGATATCTTGAGTTTCATCACTGCCCATTATTGTATTGTTGATACTGCTTCCAGGAAGCTTTCCTGGCACTTGTGAAGCACTACTCTTGCCCATGGAAGCTGATTTCCTTTGTTTCTCCTGGCATTGTGTCTGCTTCCTGCCTTGACATTACTTAGCACAGTACGAGTCACTAAGGAGACTGGGAACAAGCAAGAAAAACTCATCACTCCCTCTGCCCACCTTCTCTTGCAGGTGTAGCCCTGCAACCCGCTTCATGCTTCCAAGGCTGGAGAACACACACACACCTTCAGTAAGTTCTTTGTTTACTTCTCACCTTGTTTTACGTTGTATTTAAGAACATGGTTTTTAAACTAAAATGAAAAAACAACTATGAGAGAGAGAAGGCAAAATTGTGTTAACTATGATATTGGAGCTGTCAGAGCTGATTGAAACTTTCCCTTGAGGCTTTTATTTGCATAGCCAAGACATGATTATTATTACATGATTCGAATGGAAACTAAGAATTTGCCAACTTTGAAGCTGTGTTTATTGATCATCCTAATTATGTATTTTAAAGACTGACTTGCAGAAAGAGAGGGAGAGAGAGAGACAGACATGTCTGTTATCTGCTGATTGATTCTCCCAATGGTCACAGTGGTCAGGGCTGGACCATGTCACAGAAGAACCAGGAGGTCCATGTGAGTGTTCCAGATGAGTCTCCCACCCAAGTGCTTGAGTCATCTGCCACTGCCTCCAATTCAATTGGCTAAGAACTGGATTGGAAGTGACATAGATGGTAGCTTAGGCTGCTATGCCACAATGCCATGTGCTACTGAAGGGTGGCTTTGCTATTGCAAGGGCTTAGTTTTTTTGGCTTTTGTTATTTAGAAAGATTAATTAATTTGAAAGCCAGGTGTACTAAGAGAGAGAGAGAGAGAGAAAGAGAGAGATGAAGAGACATCTCTCATGTGCTGGTTTGCTTCTCAAATAACCAGAATGAGCAGAGATGAGCAAGTCTGAAGCCATGAGCCAGAAATATTGTCCAGGTCTGTAACTTGACTACAGGAATCCAAGTGCTTGAACCATCCTCCACTTCATTTCCAGGCCTGTTGTCAGGGAGTTGGGTCAGAAGTGGAGCATCCAGGATATGAACCAATGTCTTTATTTGTTAAACCATAGGGCTGGGTCCCTGTTGCATTCTCTTTGATTTTTATTTCAAATGCAGGGTTTCAGGAAAAGGAAAGAGAGAGAGAGCACTTCCATGTGTAACTTTATTCTCCACTTGGCAGCAATGGCAAGAGCTTAGCCAATCCAAAACCAGGAGACTTTTTTTGGATCTGCCACATGGGTGCAGGTGCCCAAGGCCTTGAGCCATCCTTAATGCATGAACTGTACCCAAAAGGGAAGCTCAGCCCATCAGGCCACAGTTCAATCCACAGATACTGACAACTTTCAAAGGAAGCAGGGACAGACCATGGAAACACTGACATGCTCCCTGCGTCTTCCACGGTATACTCTGTACTGGGCTGCAGTTTGTAAAATGGTTAACACCACAGGCAATCCTTGAGTGCCATTTGTTATACCAGTTTCATCATTTTCCGCTTAGACCAGCAATACCTAATTTCCATTTCTCTTTGTGAAATTTTTGAATAAAGGACATTGTAATGGATATGAAGTTGTATCTCACATTGTGGTTGCCATTTTCATTTTCCTAATGATGAATCATGCTGAGAAATATCTCTAACTCCTTGTCCATTTTGGAATCTGTTTTTATTGCATTTGAGTCTTGTGGGTTTTCCTGCCAACTGGCCCCAAAACCACTGAAGGGGTGAGGTATCAGTGTTCTCCAGCTGCAAGAACCAGTGGGGACAGTTTGAGGGCATTTCCATTTATTGTAAAGCGAGCACAACTTTTATGGACAAGGAAAGGAGAAGGCAGAAGGGCAATCTGTGGAAGTGGACCTCTGAACCAGTTCATCAGATGCCCCAGGATCCCAGAACTCATACAAGAGTGCTAGCAGGAAGCAGACTTGCTGTGTAGGACTGTGGCTGCCTTGCTGGCCAAGCATGGCTGGGAATCAGCAGCACCTCCCTGTGCCTCCTTTCTCATTAGTTGTTTGTAGCCGATCTTATCCCCTTCCACAGTTAATTGGTTTGATTGTTAGAATCTGTTCCTGAAAACCATGTTTACTCCTTTGCTGCTAAGGTGATTATTTTATTTTCCTGTTGGCTATCCTTAGAGGGGCTTTCCTTGGTTGCCTAGGTAACCTGTTATATTGAGTTCAATAAATGATGCATTGCTTCCCTTGTCTTGCATTCCCTGTGTCCCGATGTTTCTCAGTGTGGTTGTCACACCTCATGTCCTGGTCTCCTCCGAGGGATCATCCACACAGTCCCTGACAGGCCTCCCCCCCAACAATGACACTGTAATTGAGTAGAAGGCATGTCTATCCCTTTAGACCCTCCAATCATGTCATAGGTCACCTTCTGCACACATGGGTGGAAGCCTTGCCTCAGGTTATTGGCAGATAGGCTGTTAGTTACACCCACCAGTCAGTATTTAACTTGACAATCATACTTACATTGTAGTGTAAAAGTATTACTTAATTTGCAACTGATGCATAAATGAAATTGAGATTGTCTTGTAAGTCTACCAACCTGTGACATTTAGTATGTTTTTCAATGTCACAGTTCTGTTTAATGTTGGGAAGGCAATTCCTGAAAGCAGCCCACTCTGAATGTGGTATAATGTGTGAATTGGAGTGAAATCTTGATAATTGCAAATCTGCTCATAACTACATTCTTAAGTTACAATTTGATAAACTTATTTTGAATTGATTTTGATTGGCAAGTCAGATTTACACAGAGAAGGAGAGATGGAAAAAGAGATCTTCCATCTACTGGTTCACTCCTCAAGTGTGCACAATGGCCAGATCAGGCAAAGTTAACCTTAAGTTACACTAGGAGCCTGGAATGTATTCCAGGTTTTCCAGGCAGCTGCTGGGTTCCAAGGCACGAAGACCCACTCTACTGCTTTCGCAGGAAGCTGGGAGGAAAGTGAGCTGCCAGGATACAAACCAGTGCCCATAAGTAATCCTGGTGCATGTAAGGGAAAGACTTTAGCTATTGCCGTACTGCGTCAGGCCCTAAATTTATTTATTTATTTATTTATTTATTTATTTATTTAGATTTTTATTTTCATTTTTTTAATGGTACAGTTACATAGAAACTGTGACTCCCAAGCCCGACAGTATTTTCCCAGGATATTATGATAATATACTGTTAGCTTCGGGAGACACAACAAACAGATGACTCTCACTGAGAGAATGGAAAGGGCTTATTCAGACGCGTGCGGGCTCAAGGCTGCCAAGAACCAAGAGTCCCGAAGAACATTTTAGGCAGTTTTTTATACTGTGTTTTTAACAGGGAGGGCGAGGCAGGGGAGCTGGAGATAGGGAAGTGAGAGCAGTTCTCAACGCGACGTTGTCTAGCTCAGCTAGACTTCTGCCACTGCGGTTTGCACAGGATACAACACGGCGAGACCTTTTCCTGGAACATTCAGCTCCTTGCAAAACCATATATTTTTAACACACACACTTCAGCAAAACATTTCAGCAAATTCCATTATTATATTCCATCAGCAAATTTCATTATTACATTCAGTTTAACAATCTTTATTTCTACATTCCTCCCTTCTTATGGATCAGACCTTTAATCTTAGAGATCTATTGCTTGAGTTTCATTAAGCGCAGCATATTGTTGCCTAACTAGCATCAGCTTGACTGTTCCTACTTGCTCTCTTATGAAGCTATTTAGGCGATTTAAAATGCAAGGTCCAATAGTAAGAATTAACCCCAATATGATTAAGGGTCCAGCTAAAGTAGAAACTAGGGTAGTTAACCATGGAGACTTAGTAAAGAAACTTTGAAACCATCCTTGCTGCTCTACCATGCCTTTTTCCCGCACTTTCAGCCTTTCCCTGAGCTTGGCCATTGAATTTCTGACTACTCCAGTATGATCAGCATAAAAGCAGCATTCTTCTTTTAGCGCAGAACATAGGCCTCCTTCTTTAAGAAACACTATGTCTAATCCTCTGCGATTCTGCAACACTACTTCAGATAGAGATGTAAGAGACTTTTCTAGTGCATCTATAGAGGACTCTATGTCCCTGATGTCCTGATTAACTGCTGATTGTAACAGAGCAACATGTTTGGACTTTCAATTAATGCGGCTGCTCCTGTCCCCACTCCGGCCACTACTCCAACCCCTAACAACCTCGCCAGTGTAGCCAAAACTAATTCCCTTCTATGCTGGTAGTGACCTGTCACTGATTCTTCAAACTCTTTACTTGGATGATATGTAATCCAAGGATATACTCAAACCATAATACAGAAATCAGTGGAATTGTTGAACACTTCAATTGATACACAGGGAGTGAGTCCCGTATTACAGGCCCAATGGAAACCAGACTCTGGTACAAGATAGTATTTGTTTGGCTTGGATGTGACAATCCGGGTACATTGAACATCGAACATCGTCCGGACCCCACTGTCCTAGACAGGTACCTTGTCCTGAGATTTCTGGCAGGGTCAGCCTATGTTGCCTTTCCCATCTGCATAAGGAAACGTTGGCTGTCTCTATATATGTGCCATTTACTGCCATGCCTTCATAATACGGGGGCGCCGCATTCAAACATAACCAGCAGGAATCAGTAAAGCCGAGCTGTGTCCTGTTCAGAGCATCATAGCCACCCAGGATTAAATCAACTAAGCGTTGCCCAGCGGAGATTGGGGTGGGTAAATAAACAGGAGAATCAGAAATTGTACGAGTCGGGGTGCCAGTGCCCATGGGTCTTCAGTGAATGGGGGATATGGGGGGGGCCTTGGTCTTCTATTACCGGGTTTGGCCCTATTGGCGTGGGGCTTAGAGACGAGAGTTTAAGACAGATCTTAAAAGTCAGGCCAATATCACTTCCCGACTTATAAAATCTCAGGCCCCAGGTTCTCCCCTTAAGTCACTCAGCCTGTTTTCCTAATTTTTTCCTCCGGGGGTAAAGGTGATGTTAAGGGGATTGCAAGAGAAATATGTACAATCTCCTCCTTCCCACCATCTTATTCTTGCTCCTGAGTTAAAGATACAAGCACCCGGGCCTGAGCCTGTCGGGGTGTGCTTACTCCTGGTGACTTGGATCCAGTCCCTTTTATTAGGTTTCCAGTGGACTGTTCCCGATGTCTCACACCCCCATTCAGCACAATAATAAGCATCCACCTCCCCACAAGGATGTGCCTGGGTTCTATTTCTCCCATCTTTTGGACAAACATAAAAGGGGAGTTTTTACAACTCCATTTGAAAGCGAGGGTGGAGGCCCGGCGGCGTGGCCTAGCGGCTAAAGTCCTCACCTTGAAAGCCCCGGGATCCCATATAGGTGCCAGTTCTAATCCCGGCAGCTCCATTTCCCATCCACCTCCCTGCTTGTGGCCTGGGAAGGCAGTTGAGGATGGCCCAATGCATTGGGAGTCTGCACCCGCGTGGGAGACCCGGAAGAGGTTCCAGGTTCCCGGCTTCAGATTGGCGCACATCGGCCCGATGCGACTCACTTGGGGAGTGAATCATCAGACAGGAAGATCTTCCTCTCTGTCTCTCCTCCTCTGTGTATATCTGGCTGTAATAAAATGAATAAATCTTAAAAAAAAAGAAGAAAAAAGAAAGCGAGGGTGGGAGCATCCTATAAAGCTGTCTATACGTGGGCAAGGGCACAAATCATATTTAATTTTAGGGGAACATTTGGGTCTTTCCTTTGTGGGATCTACCATGGGGATGTCCCAATTTTTGAGACCAGCTGCCAGGTCGCACACATCTGGGATCAAGTCAGGCCACCAAGTTCCTGCGGGGGGGGGGTGTTGGTCGGAGGAAATCTGCCACACAACATCCCCTATTCCTGACAGGATTTGCCAAGTCTGGTGTCTAGGCTCATGGGGTTACTTATCTGTTCACCCACGATGAACCTGAAGTTTAAGAGGGTTATCAGTCCGTTCCACAATCCATTCGTCATCAGGAGCAGGAGCAGGTGCGGGCTTGAGATGAGAAGCATGAACCCAAGCGGTGATTCCATCCACTTTTACAGCAGTTGGGGTGGTCAGCAACACTTGATAGGGTCCTTTTCACCTCGGTTCTAGGGTGCGATGATTATGCCTCCGCACATAGACAAAGTCCCCTACTTGGTACTTATGAGGCACAGCATCTCCTTCAGGGCGATAGAGATCCGAGAGCTGTTTCCATAGATCACGCTGGACTTTATCAAGGACCTGCAGTCTATCAAGTAAGAAAGTTTGCGAAAGTCCAACATTAGTATCTAAAGGAGTCAGATCCTGACTGGCAGGGGTGAGCCAAACAATATTTCAAAAGGGGTCAGGCCCATTCTAGAGGAGGGAGTATTCCGGACACGGAAAAGAGCATAAGGTACGAGCATGATCCAGTCCCTATGGCCGGTTTCTACTGACAATTTAGTTAAGGTCTCCTTAATTGTCCTATTTGTCCGTTCTACCTGTCCTGAGCTCTGGGGTCTGTATGCACAATGTAATTTCCAATCAATCCCCAAGATTCTGGTTACCCCCTGACTCACCTGGGCCACGAATGCCAGTCCATTGTCCGACCCAATTACCTTAGGGAGTCCAAAGCATGGGAAAATTTCTTCCATCAGTTTCTTTACCACCACTGAGGCCGTTTCATTTTTGGTTGGGTATGCTTCTACCCATCCAGAAAAGGTATCTATAAATACTAGTTAATACTTTAATCCATATTTTGCAGGCAAAATTTCTGTAAAGTCAACTTCCCAGTGCTGACCTGGTCGGGTTCCTCTAAGACGGATAACTTTTTCTGCTCTGGCTGGATAGCTATTGACTATTTGGCAGGCTCTGCAATTTCTGGCAACGTTTTCAGCTATCTCCTTTTTCTGCCATGGGGCTAATTCCTCATCCTATATTATTTGCTGGAGTTTTCCAGCGCCCAGATGTGTTAACTGATGCACCAGCTTGAGATATTCATGCAATTTCTGATTAGATGGGCCATCTCCCGGATCTATGTCTATTTTTAAGATCTGATTCTCGGGCTTATGTTCTATTGCAGCCACTCTTCGTGCCTCCTCATCTGCCCTTTTATTTCCCCTGGCCACAGGGCTATTCTCTTTTTGGTGTCCTGTGCAATGCACGATGGCCAGTTCCTGGGGACCATGGTGGCAGTCAGCAGGGCAACAATTTTGTGCTTCTTCTTAATTTCTTTTTCCGCTGAAGTCAATAGCCCTCGCTCCCAATAGATGGCCCCATGTATGTGTGGAGTAGCGAAAGCATATCTACTGTCTAGGTAAATAGTAGCTCTTTTCCCTTTAGCCAGCTCGAGGGCCTTTATGAGGGCAATTAGTTTGGCCTTTTGTGCTGAGGTGCCCTCAGGAAGCCGGGCAGCCCAAACCACCTTTTCCTTGTCCACTACCACTGTCCCTGCCCACCTTTTACCTTGGTCTAGGTAGCTGCTTCCATCAGTGAACCAGATCACATCAGAGTTGGGCAGAGGAATATCTCTTAAGTCTGGTCTTACTCCTGTTTCTTCTGCCAGGATTTCGACACAGGAATGCATGACCTCCCCCTCTTCTGGGAGGAGTGTAGCCGGGTTCACGACTGAAGGCGGCCCGAACAAAATCCTGTCTTTATCTAGAAGCAAGCTCTGGTAGTGAGTGATCCAGGCGTTGGAGACCCAGCGGTCAGGTGGTTGATGAATAATGCTCTCTATAGCATGAGGAGCAATTATTGTCAGCTGTTGTCCTAAGGTCAACTTGTCAGCATCCTTAACTAGGAGAGCTGAAGCCCCTATGGCTCTCAGACACTTCGGCCATCCTTTAGCTACCGGATCTAGTCTGTTTGACAAACAGGCCACAGGCCTTTTCCATGGTCCCAGAGTTTGAGTCAACACCCCTTTGGCTATGCCCCCTTGTTCATCCATGTACAGGGTAAACGGCTTGCTGACATCTGGGAGGGCTAATGCAGGAGCCTTTCAGAGAGATGGCTTTATTTCATCAAAGGCCTGTTGGCATTCATCAGTCCACGTAAAGGCACAATCTTCTCTGAGTAAAGGATACAAGGGAGCTGCTAGGGCTGCAAACCCAGGAAACCAGAGTCGGCAAAAACCTGCGGTCCCCAAAAATTCTCTTAACTGTCTTCTGCTAGTTGGAGCTGGTATCTGGAGGACCGTTCTTTTCCAGGCTTCTGTTAAATGTCTTTTGCCCTCTTTTAGGCCAGAAGGTCACTTCAGACTGGCAGATTTGTGTCTTTTTGACTGATGCCTGATATCCCAAGTGAGCTAGCTCTGCCAGCAATTCTCTGGTAGCCTGCAGGCAGAGCTCTGGGCTTTCTGAGGCAAGCAGGAGATGATTAACATATTGCAACAGAGTTACCTCAGGATGCTTTGAACGAAAGTCACTCAGGTCCTGGTGTAGGGCCTCATCGAAGATGGTAGGAGAATTCTTGAATCCCTGAGGTAGACGGGTCCAAGTTAGCTGTCCAGCTTGTCCTGACTCCGGGTCCGTCCATTCGAAGGTGAAGATAGTCTGACTGGACTCATGGAGTCTTAGGCAAAATAAAGCATCTTTAAGATCTAAAACAGTATACCATTTTCTGTCCGGACTCAGGGTGCTAAGGGGATTATAAGGATTTGGGACAGTGGGGTGAATATCCACAACTTGCTGATTGACCTCCCTGAGGTCTTGGAAAGGCCTAAAGTCCTTGGTCCCCGGCTTTTTGACTGGTAAGAGGAGTGTTCCATTCAGACTGACACGGCCTCAACACTCCTAGGTCCAGAAACCGCTGAATGTGGGGTCGGATTCCTTCTCTAGCCTCTCGGCTCATGTAATACTGTTTTATTCTGACTGGGGCAGCCGTGGCCTTCAAGTCCACCATGATTGGGGGTCTAAACCTTGCCAATCCTAACCCCGCAGCTTCTGCCCACACTGTGAAAAATGTCCTGAGCCAGTGGTCCATTTGCTCCAATGGTTCTGGAGGCAATTCATACAGTCTATATTCTTAATCAGATTTTATGGTCAATATTGCCAGAGCAGGTTGGCTAACCAGGGGGCTAGTAAATTCGATCTCTGGGCCCTGTGGGTTAAAAGTGACCCTGGCTCCTAATTTAGTTCGGAGGTCCCGGCCTAACAGGGGGGCAGGGCACTCCGGGGTCACTAGGAAAGAATGTTGGACTTTTCCCTTTCCCAGGTCCATCGTCCACTTGGTGGTCTAGGCACGATGGCGGCTACCATTCGCCCCTTGTACTAGAGATTGCTTACTAGACAGAGGTCCCAAGGGGGTTTGCAGCACTGAAACAGTGGCCCCAGTGTCCACCTCATAATCAGTCGGGGTTCCCTCCACTTCAAAGGTTACCCTGAGTTCGGGGAGGGATTCCGAACCCTGACGTCTCTAATCCTCTAAGGCTAAGAGGTCCACAGGTTTCTTATTTCTTTTCTTGGGGCAGTCCTTGATCCAATGTCCTTCCTCTTTGCAGTATGCACATTGGTTGGGGTTCAGCTTCAGGCGTGGAGGGCGTGGACCCAGGTGCCTGTCTGCCCTAGGTTTATCTCCAGTCTCAACTACGGTAGCCAGAATTTTTGTAAGTTCCCAGTTCCTTCTTCTGTTTCGCTTTTATAATAAACTTTTTCTGCCTCTTTTATTAAATCTCTGAGGGACATATCCTGTAACCCATCCAATCTTTGTAACTTTTTTTCTTATATCTGGTGCTGACTGTCCTATGAAGGTTAAAACCACTGCCCCTCTCTGTTCCTCTGACTCAGGATTAAATGGAGTAAATCTCCTATAGGCTTTCATTAATCGTTCTAAAAATACTGACGGAGACTCCTCTAACCCTTGTAAAATCTCTTTTACCTTAGCCAAATTAGTGGGGCGGCGTGCTGCCGCTCAGAGACCTGTCATCAGAATCCGGCAATAGTCCTGTAGATGTCTCCTACCTTCAGGAGTATTGGGATCCCAATCAGGTCGTCTTAAGGGAAAAACTTTATCAATAACATTAGGTAGCTGGGTCAGTCTGCCATCTGGCCCCTGGCCCAGCTTCCGGGATTCTAAGAGAATCCGATCCCTCTCCTGGGTTGTGAAGAGGGTTCCAAGTAGTTGCTGGCAATCATCCCAGGTAGGCTGGTGAGAAAACATAAGAGACTCCAAGAGCCCAGTCAGTTTTGCTGGATCCTCAGAAAAAAAGGGGGATTGTTATTTTTCCAATTATACAGATCTGAAGAAGAAAAAGGCCAATATTGCAGCATTGGCATCTCTCCATGTCTACCGTCGTCAGTCGTTGGTCCCGAGCGGCCGCAGGGGAAGGATTGCGGTCAGTTCCTCCGGGGTCTGGGCTCTGCGGCTCCGGGTCCCCTGTGCAGGTCCCTGCTGAGTGCTGGAAACTTCAGCGGAGGACAAGGGAGGGACCTGTTGTGGAAATGAAGGGGGAGCCTCCGGGGAGGAGTCCAGAAGAAATAGGTCAGTTTGGGATTTAGGCAGGACTAAATAAGATGGGGGTACTGAGACGGGAGTAGAAACTTTGGCTGGTAGGATGGGAAGAGAAGGTACAGGTGGTTGAACCGGAGGAAGGAAGGATCTCACCCAATCAGGTGGATTTTCAGCTAGATCTTCCCAAACCAGAATATATGCTTGTTGATCTGGATGTCCCTGCTTTCCCGGACAAAAAAACCACTCCTCTCACAGCCTGTATAGTCTCAAGATGAAATGTCCCACCAGCAGACCAGCCCACGTTAAACCCTGGCCATTCGGTTGTGCAAAAAGTTCTCCACTTACTTTTCTTTAATAAAAGAGAAAGATTGAGAGCCCTAATAGAGACATCTGACCAATGCCCTAGAGTCAGAGACAATGGAGTTGATGTTTCCTGACCCATGACCACAAACAGACAAACAAAAAGGGACAGACACGCAAAGACAACAAACAGCCGGCAGAACCCAAAATGGTAAAAAGTGAAAAAACAAATTTAGCGGTCCGGACCATTGAGCTCAAGCACCTGAAATCAGAGTGGCAACTGGGGAATCAGAGACAGACTCTGAGGTCAAAACCTCACACAGATTGGAGCCCGAGCATCCTCGGGCACCCAGACAACCCAGAGCGTCGTCCAGGAGCGTGGCCTGCGACCTTCCTGACACGTCTGTTGGCCGCAGCTGGAGATGCTGACGCGCCTGCTCACAGCAGCCACTCCCCGTTGCACTTACCGAGGGAGAGTCCAGGATGGTCTGTCCCGGGCCGCTGCTGCACCACAAAAATCTCGGTGGAACCTCCAAATGTTAGCGGTGGGAGACACAACAAACAGATGACTCTCACTGAGAGAATGGAAAGGGTTTATTCAGACGCGTGCAGGCTCAAGGCTGCCAAGAACCAAGAGCCCCGAAGAACATTTTAGGCAGTTTTTTATACTGTGTTTTTAACAGGGAGGGCGAGGCAGGGGAGCTGGAGATAGGGAAGTGAGAGCAGTTCTCAATGCGACGTTGTCTAGCTCAGCTAGACATCTGCCACTGTGGTTTGCACAGGATACAACACGGCGAGACCTTTTCCTGGAACATTCAGCTCCTTGCAAAACCATATATTTTTAACACACACACTTCAGCAAAACATTTCAGCAAATTCCATTATTATATTCCATCAGCAAATTTCATTATTACATTCAGTTTAACAATCTTTATTTCTACAATATTCCTTCATAATGAGTCGTTATTCCATCAGTGTGTTATTTAAGTGTGCCCCAACTTTGCTCCTACAGAATTGTTACTCAGATTGGGTTCAGTATTAGGGCTACACTTAGTATTACAGTGTTGGCTCCATGTGTGTCAGGGTGGGAGTTGGTGTTGGGACTAGGGATTTGGTTGGGTTAGGGTTAGGATCACTTTTAGGACTGGGGCTAGAGCTAGAGCTAGTATCAACATTAGGGTTAGGATGATTGCCAGGGTTGCAGATAATTTTTTATGGCTTCAGGTGTGCTCTAGGTTGTAATTAGTATTCATGCAAGGCTTTGAAATAGGGGTTGGGTAACTGCTGTAGATCTTACTTTCCAATAAAACATCATAATTCTTAAAAACAAAAGTTATGGCTAGTTCAGCTTGAATTTATGACTAGGGTCAATATAAGGTTTAGGATTAGACCTATAGTCTGGCTGCTGATTATAGCTATCAAAAGTCAAGAGACTGAGTCAGCGTTACAGGCAGGGTTAGTCTCAACACTTCCTGTAAAAGTAGCCCTAATTCTAATCTTACAACTAGCATTACTCTCATCGACCTCTGCTTTGACTTAACTCTGTTCCAAATACTAACCTTAATCCTTGTCCATCTCTACTACTCGCCCTAACCATAGTCCTACACCAATCGTAATCTCAAGATTTTTAAAACAAATCTAACTCATAATCTAAATATGAGTGTTCAAGCTCAACATAATGCCAAGCAGAGTCATAGCCCCAAGTGTAAAAAAACAACACTAAAGATTCCCTTCATCCTGAACCAGCCGGGTTCCTGAAACAAATCTTCCCTGAGGCCAGCCCTTTCTGTACCTCTAAGCCCAGCCCTAGACTTTACCTGATCATACCCCTAGACCAAATGATGACCTGATTGCTACTACTAGTACTAAGTGCATCCCTAGCTCAAACACAAATCAAACTCCTAAAGCTAACCATAACTCCTTTTGTCTTTGTTTAATTCTATTTTTGACAATCTTGACATAGTTCATTAGGGTAAAAAAGTTCAAGGGCTACAGGACAGTGGGTAAGGCTATTATTTCCACATTCTCTTCTTTGACTGTATGTGGGGGTAAAAGGGGAGGGAGATAAAGGGAGAAGTCCCACCCAGTCTCCTACCCACCCCAGGTCCCTGATGTGGGGTATGCTGTGAGGGTCCTGCGCAAGTGGGTTTTTTGTTTGTTTTTTTCTCAAGTGGTTTTGAGAGTTCAACAGTCATGAATTGCTGCCAATCTTGCAACTGCAAGTACGATGAGGTCTTTGAAGCATACACTGATTGACACAGTCCATCTTCGAGTCTGCGTTTGCCCAGGTTTTCACTGCCAATACATGGCTGAGGTGGGTGATTGACTTGTTCTGTCTTCCGTCTTTTCTTGGTTAGGATTCTGAGTCCAACATTTTGATTGGGGAGGTCTCCAAAGAAATTTTGTGTGAGGTATTTCCAGTACAGTTTCTTGAATGTACTAGCAAGTGCAGGGCCCGGCACAGCCCATCAGCCCGCTCAGCTGGTTGTTGCAGTTCCTGGGTTGGTTCTGTTTTCAGTCCCGACTTCCACTGGAACCAATGGGTGTTGCAGTCCAGCCTGATGCTGCCCAGCACAGGCTCTGCCATCACTCTTGCTTCACTCAGATAATTTCTGTGGCTGTTCTGATGATAGGGAGCATTCTGATTGGCTGCATCTCTAAGACCTCACAGGACTGTGTGGCCCTACAAGCTGTCCAATCAGCAGCTTCCTGGTCATAGCAGCCCAGAATCCTGTAGCCTCAGCATTCTAGAAGAGCCATGGTGACAGGCAGCCTCCTCTGCATGGTGGAGAAAAATGTGTAAGTGGCTCAAGCTGTGCTTTCTCTGGTCTTTCTTCCCCACAGGCCCTGGTAATGAGGATTTTCAGGCTCCATGGAAGGCAGCAGAGCGTGAGTGTGTGTGGTTGGGTTTCCGTTGAGTGTGAGTTTGGAAATCCGCTGAAAATCTAATGAAGCCTAGGGCCTTTTCAACACTGGTACTATGAAAGCATTTCACTTTTCTGTCAGTCAGAATGCTTGTGCCTCTCCGATGAGCCAAACAGATCCTAGCTCCCCATTAAATGCAGTGTGTGGAAAAGCATTTGGATTGTAGAAGAGCCAAGTCAAGCTGATTTCCATAGGCAGACATTACAAGACATTTCCTTTCATTGCTCTCAGTGAATTTTCTCTAGTGCAGTCCAGTGTCATGCAACTGGGTCACCGTAGTGCAAAAGGGGTCAGTACAAGGACCAGGTGAGGTTCGATGTTGTGGTTAGGTATAGGGTTAGAAGCAGGGTTATAATTTTATCTAGAGATATGATAGTGTTTATGTCAAAGCCTAGATTTAAGGTTAGGACTGATTTTCTTTTCAAGGTTATATTAGGCCTATGTAAGTTATTCGGAATAGATCTAGGAATAAGTTTAGATGTAATTAGGGTTAGGGTTAGAGGTAATGCTAAAGGTTAGGTTTAGTAGTGACATAACTTTTAGGATTGAGATATGACTTATTGTTAGCCCAGTGGTTAGGGTTTTGGATAAACTTACAAATAGAATTAGGTACAGACCTATGTTTTGTATGTTGCATTAAGCAGGATTCGCATTAGGATTTTTTGGGGGGGGATAGATTAATGTTTGGATTAGTGGCAGATACAGAGTCTTGCTGTATTTCTGGTTCATACTTAGTTTTCATTAGTGTTGGATTGAAGGTTATTGTTAGGACTGGTGTAAGGACTATGTGGCTTTAGAATACAGTTAGGGTTACAATTAATGTGAGGATTAAAGCTTGGCTACATTTAGGGTTAAGATGCTGTTTTGTGTTAAATTGAGTTTTCTGGTTAAGTTAGAGTCAATGGTAGGATTACTCTGCTTAGAGCTTAGAGCTAGAGTTCATACTGTGGGAGTGCTAATGCTAGCGCTAAAGTTCTGCTAGGGTTAAGGTTAGGACACAATCTAGTGTTAGGTTTATGATTAAGGTTTGGCTACAGTTGGATTTAGGTTTTGTGTTATAATTAGGGTAATGATTTGGGTTAGCATTAGGGTAAAGATTCGGGTTAGCATTAGGGTTAGGTTTAGAAATTCAGCTAGGGTAAGGTTCAGTATTAATGATGGGCTTAGTTATGTCTACATCTGTGTCAGGGTTGGAGTCAGGGTGAGGGCTATGCATTATGCCTAGTTTAGGGTTAGAATCACATTTATGATTGGGACTAGAGCTAGAGCTAGTGTCGGAGTTCGGGTTAGAATGATGGCAAGGATTAGGGATAATCATCATTTCTGGCTTAGGGTGTGCTGTAGGGTGTAATTAGTATTAGTGCTAGGCTATTAGATAGGGTCTGGGTAAGGGCTATGTCTAGGTGTAGGGTTAGGTTAATGCCTGGGTTTGAATTATGTTAATATTAGTGCTGGAGCGAGATTCGGAATAAGAGTAGAGTTATTTCAGGATTAGTGTTATGATTAAGGCTTGATTTATACTTAGTAAGATTAGGATCATGGTCATAGCAAGAGTTAGGGTTCTTGTTAGTATCTGAGTAAGAATTATGCTGGGTCTGGCACAATAGCCTAGCAGTAAAAGTTCTTGCCTTCCATGTGCCGAGATCATATTTGGTGCCAGTTCTAATTGCAGAAGGGCCGCTTCCCATCAGCACTGTGATTGTGTTCTGGGAAAGTAATTGGTATGGCCCAAAGCTTTGGGTTCCTGCACCCATGTGGAAGACCTGTGAGAGGCTCTGTGCTCCTGGTTTCAGATTGCTATGGCTATGGCAGTTATGGCTGCTTGGGGAGTGAATCATCAGATGGAAAATTTTCCTCTCTGTCTCTCCTGCTTTCTGTATATCTGACTTTGAAATGTAAAGAAAGAAATTATATAAAAAAATGAATTATAGCAAGTTCAGATTGAATTTTTGACAAGGGTCAACTTCAGTGTTAGGATTCTGCCTACAGCGTGGCTGATGATTACAGCTATAAAAGTCAAGAGACTGAGTTAGCATTACAGTCAGGGTTAGGCTTAGGAATAATGCTAAGGTTGGTTGTAGGTTTAGAGGTAGGTGTGGAAGGAGATTGAGGGTTAGGGTCAAGTTTAAGGCTAGGGTTTGAGTTAGAGCTTGCGTTATTTCTTGAGATTATTATTTTTTTTGTTTAGGATTAATGACAACCAAATCTTAACTCTCATCTAGCCCTAATGTGAGCACTAACCATAACCCTATCGTTAACCCTAAACTAATTCCCAATTCTAAATCTAACCCTGATTCTAAGTCGAGTCCTACCCCTCGCCCAAGTTCTAACCTTAATCCTATAATGAACTGTAGTCCTACTGTATCTCTGACCCCAGCACTATCCAAAGCTCAAATTCTAAATCTAACCCTAATAATTATGCCCTAATGCAAACTTTAGCCCTGCCCTAATCCTAAAGATGGGTTTACCTTGAATTAAAGCTCTAACCATAATACCAAATAAGTCTTAGATAATGGCCCTCTTCCTGTCCTAAACCTGACACTTCCCCTGACATTAACCTTAGCTGTAACCTGAACCCTCACACTGAGTTTAAACCAACTGCAGTCCTAGCCCTAACACTAATCATAGCTCTAAATCCTTTTACTATTGCCCTAGTTCTAATGTTATCCTATCTGTATAACCATTGAGGTATCCCTAATGTTAACCATAACATGAGCACCAATCATAGCCATAGTTGTAACTATAGTCCTACTTTTCCTCCTAACTGAAAACCTAACCCTACTCTACCCTAACAGTAACATCAAGTCATAGCCATAACACTAACACTAACCTTAACCCTAAACCTAATATCCATTATCACTCTACTCCTAACTCTAGTTCTTTTTTTTTTTATTACAAAGTCAGACATACAGAGAGGAGGAGAGACAGACATGAACATCTTCCATCCCATGATTCACTCCCCAAGTGAGCCGCAACAGCCGGTGCTGTGCTGATCCAAAGCCGGGAGCCAGGAACCTCTTTCGGGTCTCCCACATGGGTGCAGGGTCTCAAGGCTTTGTGCCATCCTTGACTGCTTTCCCAGGCCACAAGCTGGGAGCTGGATGGGAAGTGGAGCTGCCGGGATTGGAACTGGCACCCATGTGGGATCCCGAGTGCATTCAAGGCAAGGACTTTAGCCACTAGTCCATGCTTCCGAGCCCTCTAGTTCTAACCTTAACTTCAACCTTAGCACTTGCCTTCACCCTAGGCCGAATGCTAACACCAGTCTTAAAGCTAGTGACAATGTAGCACTCACCCAAACTTTGATACTAGCCCATTCCTAACACTGCAGATTTCCTTAACCTTAACTGTAATGCTAACCCTAATGCCAATCAAATCTCTAGCCTTAATCCTTTTTTTTTTTAAATTTTATTTTAAATTCATTAATTACATTGTATTATGTGACACAGTTTCATAGGTACTGGGATTCTCCCCACCCCTCCCCAAACACTCCCACCATGGTGGATTCCTCCACCTTGTTGCATAACCACAGTTCAAGTTCAGTTGAGATTCCCCCATTGCAAGCATATACCAAACATAGAGTCCAGCATCTTATTGTCTAGTCAAGTTCAACGGCTTCTTAGGTATACCCTCTCTGGTCTGAAGACAGAGCCAGCAGAGTATCATCCCGATCAATTAAAAGCTCCAACATACCATCAGCAAAAATTTACATCATTATGGAATTAATTGACATAGTAATGAGTAACCAATATGGTAAAAGTAAATGCGATTTCTTATCCACCTTCTGTGACCACCTCATTGACATTTCAATTTTGGTTTATACACAACATATAACATTCATAACATAACTTGTTATACATAACATCATATCAAATTAAGGCAAACATGTGGTATTTAACCTTTTGGGATTGGCTCATTTCCCTTAGCATTATGGTTTCCAGTTTGGCCCATTTGGCCACAAAGAACTGCATTTTGTTTTTTTTAATAGCTGAGTAGTATTCCATGGAGTAGATGAACCATAGCTTTCTTATCCAATCCTCTGTTGATGGGCATTTTGGCTGCTTCCATGTTTTTGCAATTACTGATTGTGCTGCTATGAACATAGGACGCTAGTCTTAACTTTTACTAAAAAACTAGCCCTAATTCTAATCTTAACCCCAACATTAATACTTATCATAGATCTATGCTTTGACTTAACCCTGTGCCAAACACTAACCTTAATCCTTGTCCATCCATACTACTAGCCCTAATCATAAACCTAGTCAAATCCTATTCACACAATAAAAAAAAAATCTAACTGAAATATGAGCATCAAAGCTAAACATAGTGCCAATGAGTCATAGCCCTAGTTGAAACCCCAGACCTAAACACAACACTAAAGATTCTATTAATCCTGAGCCTAGCTCTAAACCTAAAACAACCCTACTCTATGTTCAACCCTGTGTATAATTCTAAGCGAAGCTCTATACTTTACCTAACATTGCCCATAACTGAATGGTGACCCTATTTCTACCACTAAGAGAATCCCTAGCTCAAACACAAATCAAACTCCTAACTCATTCAATAAATAAACTCATAGCTATGTATATAACCATAACCATTACCTTTACCATAATTATAACCCTAGTCTTAATTCTTGCTGGAAACCAGCTAAAGCCAATTTTGGAGCTCAGGAAGAGTGCATGAATGGGCAGGAAGGAAGACAAGGAGAGACACAGACCACTACAGTGTGATGCTCATTAGAGACAACTCAGAACAGTTGCCTTTTTTATTTCTTAGGAAGCATCATAAGCTTTTATAAATATCCAATTATATATTTTTTATAATCTATCTTATTGTGTTGTTGACAATCTTTAAATAGTTAAAATATCCAATTATTTTATTTGCACCATTTGATTAAAAGAATGATTACAAAAACAATTTTGTAATGAAGATTCACTCCCCAAGTGAGCACAACAGATGGTGCTGTGCTGAACCGAAGCCATGCATCAGGTACCTCCTCCAGTTCTCCTACACGGTTGCAGGGCCCGAAGGATTTGGGCCATCTTCAACTGCTTTCCCAGGCAACAAGCAGGAGCTGGATGAGAAGTGGAGCAGCCAGGATTTAAAGCAGCACCCATATATGATCCTGGCACATTCAAGGCAAGGAATTTAGCCACTAGGCCACTGAGCTGAGCTCTCAAAAGCAATTCTAAAAAATATTAGTTTTTCTTTATGAAAACATTCTCAGCAAGCCATTGCTCATTCAAACCTGTAGTCACCCAGCTGAAGCCAGGAACTCCACAGAAGGCAGCACATGTAGTTACATAGTGACAGTGATTTACAGTTTATTATAGATTTAATGATAGGATGTGGACAAGGATTAGGACTAATTTTAGAATCAGGCCTAGATTTAGAATTAGAAGGCAGCTTGGTGTTAGCTATAGGGTTATGGGTAGTGTTTGCAGTAGGGCTAGGGGAGAGTTAAAATGAGGGCTGTGGCTAACCCTGAGCATAGACAGTAGCAATCTCAAGAACTAAGCCTAGCCCTAACTCAAATTCCAACCTTTAACTTTATCCTAATCACAGTCTCCTTCCAGACCCAACCCTGACCCTAGCACCAAATTTTGCAACTGCTTATCCTAACCCTGATAATAATGCTAACTCAGTCTGTTGATTTTTTACAGTTGTAGTCATCACCCAAGCTGTAGCCTGAATCCTAACACTAATGATGGCCCTACTCTTAAATTCAAACTGATCTAGCTGTAATTCATTTTAAAAATTACTCCTTTTTATTTCATTGTCAGATATAGAGAGAGCAGGAGAGACAGAAAGGAAAATCTTCCATCTGATGATTCACTCCCCAAGATGTCACAATGGCCAGAGCCGCACCAATCTGAAGCCAGGAGCCTCTTACAAGACATGCGCAAGTTCACAAACCTTTGGGCGATCCTAGACTGTTTTCCTAGGAGACAAGCCAGGAGCTGGATGGAAAGTGAGGCTTCTGGGATTAGAACTAGAACCCATATGTGATCTCAGCACCTGTAAGGCAGGAAGTTTAACTGCTAGGCTATTGTGCCAGACCCACCATAATGCAACTCAGATACTACCATAACCTTAACCCAAGGTATGAACATGCCCCTAACCCTATTCAGAAGAGGTTTAAAATCTCAAGAAAAAAACCATAGCCCTAACTCTGACCCCAACCTTAAACTTGATTCTAATCATAAATCTCCTTCCAGCCCTTACTCCAAACCTATTACCAACCTTAGCATGATCTTTTACCCTAACCTGTGTATAATGCTAACTCAGTCTCTTGACTTTTTATACATATAATCAACAGCCAAGCTATAGGTCTAATCCTAAACCTGACATTGACCCTAGTCATAAATTCAAGCTGAACTAGCCATAATTTGTTTGTTTTTAAGAATTATTACTTTTTATTGGAACGTAATATTTACAGCACTTACCCAACCCCTATTTCAAAGCCTAGCCCTAAAACCAATTACAACCTAGAACACACCCTAAACCAAAAAGGATTATCTGCAACCCTTGCCATCATCCTAACCCTCATGCTGATACTAGCTCTTGCTCTAGCCCCAATCCATAAAGTGATCCTAGCCCTAAACCCAACCAAATCCCTAGTCCTAACACTGACTCCAACCCTGACACAGATGGAGCCATCACTGTAATACTAAGCCTAGCCTTAATACTGAACTTTACCATAGCTGTATTTCTAAACTTAATACTAATAATGACTGGAATCATCACCCTAATTATAACATGAATCCTAAATCCAACTGTAGCCAAAACCTCAGTCATAAACCTAACACTAGATTTGGACCTAACCTTAATCCTAGAAGAACTTTAGCACTAGCATTAGCCCACACCCTAACATGAACTCTAGCTCTAAACATAAAAATTCTAGCAATGACTCTAATCTCACCATAATACTAAACTTAACATAAAAAACTTCTTAATCCTCAATGTAGACACAGGTTTAACCTTAACATTAATTGTTTTAATTGTAAACCAAACTCTATTCTAATGCCACACATTCCTTACCCCAATCCTAGCAATAACACTCAATCAAGCATTAATGAAAACTAAGTTTGAACCTGAAATATAGCCTAAACACTACATTTATCATTAATCAAAACTATCTATACCTAATACTAATCTATCACTAATATTAATTATCCCTAATAGTAATCCTAATGCAAATCCTACTTCATGCAACATACAAAACTAGTGCTGTACCTAATCCTATTTGTAAGTTTAAACCTAACACTAACCATAAGGTTAAATATAGCTCAAATCTCAATCCTAACAGTAACTTCAATACCCAATCTAACCTTTAGCATTAGCCCTTACCCTAACCCTAATTACATGTAGTCTTAACCCTAGTTCTATTCCTAATGATAACCCAAGTCATAGGCCTAAATGGAACCCTAACACTAACAATTGCCCTAACCATAAATCTAGGCTTTGACCTAATCACTACCATATCAATAGATATAATGATAACCCCTGATCCTAACCCTACACTGAACCACAACATTAGGACTAACCATGTCCCTGAAGAGACATCCTTTACACTATGGTGTGCCTGTTTCACAACATTGTATTCAAACAGTAAAAACTCACTGAGTGCAATAGCAGGAAATGGCATGTGATCTGCGTACACAAATCAGCTTGACTTGGCTCCTGTACATTCCATATATTTTTCCCAACACTACCTTTAGTGGGGATCAGTTTAGTTCCTTGAAGAGACACACAAGTATTCGCATCGATGGAAAAGTGAAATGCTTTGATAGTACTTGTGTTGAAAAGGCCCTAGGCTTCACTACATTTTCAGCGGATTTGCAAGCTCACAATCAAGGGAAACCCAGCCCCACACACTCACGCTTTGCAGGCTTC
Organism: Ochotona princeps; assembly: GCF_030435755.1. NCBI lineage: Eukaryota > Metazoa > Chordata > Mammalia > Lagomorpha > Ochotonidae > Ochotona > Ochotona princeps. The sequence continues at coordinate 131,328,299 of NC_080833.1, forward strand.
CATGGAGTCTGAATGTCTCCCTGCCAGGGCCTATGGAGAAGAAAGATGAAAGAAAGCAGATCTTGAGCCACTCACCATCTTTCTTCACCACACAGAGGAGGCTGTCTGTCACCATGGCTTTTCTAGAAGGAAGGAAGCACTAGGCTGGTAGGTCTTTCAGGTTAGAGACATAGATGGGTTTGGGAAAGAGGATAATGGTTTGAATGGGACTTGTTCTACTTATTTTACTGAAATTCATGAAAATGTAGGCTGACCTAGAAAATATAGTTGGGAGCACTAATTTGTTAAGAGATTTATTTTTATTGCAAAGTCAGATATACAGAGAGGAGGAGAGACAGGAAGACCTTCCGTCCCATGAATCTTCCGGGTCTCACAGTCGGGGGGTGCAGGGTCCCAAGGCTTTGGGCCATCCTCAACTGCTTTCCTAAGTCAGAATCAGGGAGCTGGATGAGAAGCAGTGTCACTGGGATTAGAAATAACACCCACATGGAATTCAAGTGTGTTCAACACAAGGGCTTTAGCTGCTAGGCTGCTGCACTGGGCCACAGGAACATTAATTTTGTATGATATCAAAGCTATAAGAAATACTGATAATTCTATTTAACATTATAGAGTCAACTAGTCTGCTGTTGAAGATTGTATATTATATATGCTTCTTTGTAAGGCTGTAGAAGAAATTCATTTATATTTCTCTATTAGAAAGAAGTTTGTGCTTTTGACCTCATGTTTTAGATATTCTGAATAATTTGATAAGTATTTTACATCTGATCATATATTTACATATAATTTATTTTAATTGGAAAGTGAGATACACAGAGAGGAAGATCTTCCATCCGATGATTCATGATTACTCCCCAAGTGACTTCAATGGTTGGAATTGAGTCAATTCAAAGTCAGGAACCAGGACCTTCTTCCAGGTCTCCCACATGAATGCAGAGTCTCAAAGCCATCTTTGACTGATTTCTGAGGCCAAATCAGGGAGCTGGATGGGAAACAGGGTGGCTGGGATACAAATCAGAATCCACATGGGATCCTGGCATGTAAAAGGGAAGACATTAGCTGCTAGGCTACTGTGCTGGGCCCCTGATCATATTTTTACAAATCTGGACCAAAAATGTGACATTGTTAAATCATTGTCAGTGACACTGACATCATGTTCAGCCACCAGTTTTTGTCTTGGATGCTCTATTTCATTTCAGCTCTCTGCTTTTGTGCCTGAGGTAGCAGTGGAAGGTGACCTGAGTGTTTGGGCTTCTGTTGCCCATTTGGGAGATCTGAATAAAGCTCCTGGTGCCTGCCTTCATCCTGACCCAGGCCTGGAAGTTGTGTTCATTAGGGAGTTGAACTAGCCCATGGAAGATTTCCCTCTCTGTCTCTGCCTCTGCCCTGCAATTCCTTCAAATATACACAAAAGCATAAAATAGTACAGGCCCTTGTTTACAATAAAAAAATTCACTAAGTGATTGTCCATCATGGCGATAAATATTTTCATTTTGGGTTTGATAGATCTGATTTGAATATGACTTCTGTTAGAGAAAATATCTGTCTATAACTGTATATTTGATAGTACAGTGAGTGCTGTTAGAGGAAAGAGATATATGCATATAAATACTTCCTACTCCCGGTTTTACCATTTTCCTGAGAAGTTTCAATACTCTTGGAGTCACATCTGGCATTTGTTGAGTACTTACTGTGTAGCATGCACTGTTGTGAGAACATATTAGCTTATTAACATTCACTCTTTGGTGGGAGTACAATGAATTATTTCCCCATTTTTCAACTGAGGATCCAGGATTCAGAGTCCAACCCAGATGGTGGGGGTCAGGGCAGGTGTACTCCCGGAGCTTTCCTTCTTGATGCACTTTTCCAGTTTTTCAATATTCTTTTCTTTTGATGAAGGATTTATTTTGCTTGCTTGAAGTATGGAGTTACATAAAGAGAGAAAGGGAAATGTAGAGAGAGGAGTCATCCCTCCTCTGCTTCACTTCCCCCAATGGCTCAGTCTGGTCAGGCCAGAACCAGGAGCCGGGAGCTTCATCATGTGGATGCATGGACCCCAGGCACCGGTCCGCCCTCTGTTACCTTCCAAGGTGTATTAGCAGGGAGCTGGATTGGACATGGGACCACTGGGACTTGAACTGTAGTAATCCATGTGAGATGCTGAGATTTCTGGCGGTGGTTTAACCTGTTACCCATAATGCTAGCCCAAGATTCTGAATCTTAGATTGACCTGGTGTGGGATGACGATTGAGGTGTAATTTGAGTGTTTACTGTGGTTGGTTGGGGTTGATGCTGTATGACTACTGGCATATGTGTGTCCAGGACCTTGCCAATCCCCACAGGGACACAGACCATCAGATGACTAGTTGATTGTGTGGTTGTTGGTGGGGTGTGGGAAAGTAGTGACCTGAGAGGAGGAGAAGCTGTTTTTTCAGCCATCTACTCACTAATTTAGGATCCGTGTCCATTTACAGCTTGCTGTCTTGCATGTTTGTCTTGTCGTGACACAGACAAGGCCCCTGTTTTCAGGAGCCTCGCAGCCCAGAAAGCAAAGAGATACCAAGCTCCACAATGGCTGGGGGTGTTGGGAAAAACAGCAGTAAGTGTGCATGTGACTGCAGGTTGCAATGCCCAGCTCTGTCCACACTTGTAGGGGTCTGTGCATTCCAGCATCAGGACTTCCTGCATGTAGATTGAGTTGTAGAGAGCTCTTGTCCAGGTGCTTTTCTGGAGGCTGGGATTTATGATTATTCTGGCACCTGGCTTAAACTGAGCTGCATCAGCTGAGGAAACTTATGCCATGTTTTGTGTCACTGTGATGTTTTTTTCTTTTTGTTGAGAATTAGACTAAGCAGAACTCCTGACACTCAGATTGGCTTGAATGAGAAAATACACATACATATGTATGCATGCTTGAACAGTGTTAGGCTTTCTTCTGGTAACTCCTGTAAGTCCCCAGTGTAAGGGTTTCTTCTGTAGCTTGATACTCATTTCAGTGGCATTGGCAACACATGGATTAACCTAAAAATTTCTGGATTTTCTGTTAATGAACTTTAGAAATCTACACCAAGTACCAAAAACATTACTTCTATGTACATTTCACCTGGTTTCCATTTTTGAAAAGATTTATTTTTATGGCAGTCATTCATATACATACATATATATATATATGTATATATATATATGTGTGTGTGTATACATATACATATATATATATATATATATATATATATATATACATATACATATAAGAGGGGAAGATATTCCATGCAATGAATTGCTGCCTGAGTGACTGCAATGGCTGGAGATGAGCAGATCCGAAGCCAGTAGTCAGGAGCTTCTTCCAGGTCTCCCACGTGGGTGTAGGGTCCCAAGGCTATGGGCCATCCTCAACTGCTTTCCCATGCCACAAACATGGAGCTGGATGGGAAGAGGGGCTGAGAGGATTAGAACCAACACACACACGGGATCTTGTTTTATTCAAGGTGAGGACTTTAGCTGCTATGCTACTCCTCCAGGTCCAATTCCCATTTTTAAGAGAAAGTCTTAATTATTCTTTTATAGCACTAATATCTTGAAGGATGTCAGAAGATTTCTGTTTAATGTGACATTACTTTATTTTGATATTTTATTTGATTATACGTGACTAATACATATTAGTGACATTTTGTGCCTGTTTTGAAAATGAATATTGATGTCTGTTTAAACCAGTCTTGACACTTGCTAACTTGTTTTATTCTTGCATTTTCTCTTTGATTCAATAATTTGTCATACTTGGGCTAACTTTTTCCTTATTCTGTGGTTGAGACAGAATGAAATCTCCTCTTTTGAAAATATGTATTAATTTTAGGGGAGTATTTTGGATAAAATTGCTTTTTAAATTACTTGTGTTTTTCATGGTAAAGATGGAGACAGGGACCAAGATATGGTGCTGATGAAGGCAGAACTTTGACATGTACGTGGCAACTGAGAACCTTGATGTAATATATGTGGTAAGTGATTAAAGGGGGCCCATTACCTTAGTTTGAAAGTCCTCTTGCAATAATTAAAGGACATGTGAAATCCTGACATGCAGATGGCTTCTACTGCGTCATACTTGGTGGCAGGAGGTAGTGGAGTTGTGGTGTGTGTCTGCCTGTGTAGAGATAGCTCTGATTGTGTGCACCTGCTGTGGCTGTGTGCAGCTTCAACTTAGATGAAGGATAGGCTGGAAACCTTGTCTCAGTGTCAGCCAAGAGACATTCAGACTCCAGGTGATCGATTATGTGTGTGCAGGTAGGTTGGTAGGTACTTATTTTACTTATTCTAAAATTTTTAAATTTTTGTAAAGATTTGTGTTATTTTTATTGCAAAGTCAGATATACAGAGAGGAGGAGAAAAAGAGAGGAAGATCTTCCATCTGATGATTCACTCCCCAAGTGAGCTGCAATGGGCTGGTGCTGCGCTGATCCAATGCCAGGAGCCAGAAACTTCCTCCAGGTCTTCCACGTGGGTGCAGCAACCCAACACGTTGGGCCATCCTCAACTGCTTACCCAGGCCACAAGCAGGGAGCTGGATGGGAAGAGGAGCTGCCGGGATTAGAACCGGCACCCATATGGGATCCCAGCACTTTCACGGCAAGGACTTTAGCTGCTAGGCCACCACATCGGGCTCTAAATTTTATTTTTAATGATAGGATTTCATAGGCTCAGGGATTTCCCTTTTTACCCTCAGTATTCTCCTTCCCTCTCACTCTTTCTCCCCATGTTGTTAGCATAGTATATTCCTTCAGCAACAGGTGCAACCCAGTAATCCTGCTGTTTAAGTGTATCGTGATATTGTAGCTGTTCAAAGTGGTCCAAGGTCAGCATCCTATTGTCAAGCTCTATTTAACAATTTCATTAGGAGTTATTTTATTTGAGAGTAGAGATGCATAATGCAATATATCTTCTCTGCTTGTTATGTTAGTCTCCCATATATAATTTCTCTGTTTGAATGTGTGTATACTGATTTTATATTTTGCGTGAAAGTTGCCTTAGAGAGCATATGATTTTGGGATGGGTAGGGGAGTGAGTTGTGTCATTGAGCACATGGTCTGTAGCTGTGACCCTTTTGTTGCAAAAGGTAGAATTTCATTCCTTTCCACGGTTGAGTAGTATTCCATAGAGTAACTGTAACACAGGATTTTTTAAAAATCTTTTCCTCTTTTAATGGGCATGTTTTTTGCTATTGTAAGTTGTGTTACCACAGTACAAGTAGGATTACAGTCACATTCTCATATGCAGATTTCATTTCCTTGAATTTATTCTCAGGAGTGGGATAGCTGAGTCGTAGGTAGATGATTTTCAGTTGTCTTAGCAATCTCCATGCTGATGTCCATAATGGTTGCACTAGCCTATACTCACACTAACAGTAAAGTAGGACGGGTTGTGTGAGTGGTGTGGGTATAGAGGGGAAATGGGGGGGGAGAGAGGAGGGAGGAAGAAGGGTGAGAGAGGGAGATGGGGAAGGAGAGACAAGGGGAGACGGGGTGTGGAGAGGCAAGGACCCTGGGCAAGGAATGGGGTATTTGCGCATATGTGTGTGTGGATGTAGGTGTTATATGTATATGTATATAGTATAAAGGAATATATTTATGTAATTGTGTGTGAATCTAGGTGCCTATATATTAAAAACAACTCAAATTCAACATACCGTATGATCCAGCAATAGCACTCCTAGGGATATATCCAGAACACTTGTCCTATGAGAAACCAACATGTACTCCTATGTTCATAGCAGCACAATCAGTAATTGCAAAAACATGGAAACAACCAAAATGCCCATCAAAAGAGGATTGGATAAGAAAGCTATGGTTCATCTACTCCATGGAATACTACTCAGCTATTAAAACAAACAAAATGCAGTTCTTTGTGGCCAAATGGGCCAAACTGGAAACCATAACGCTAAGGGAAATGAGCCAATCCCAAAAGGTTAAATACCACATGTTTGCCTTAATTTAAGATGATATGATGTTATGTATAACATGTTATGTTTTGAATGTTATATGTTGTGTATAAAATAAAATTGAAGTATAGGTGAGGTGGTCACAGAAGGTGGCTGGGAACCCGCATTTACTTTTAACATATTGGTTACTCATTACTATGTCAATTAATTCCATAATGATGTAAATTTTTGCTGATGGTATGTTGGAGCTTTCAATTGACTGGGATGATACTCTGCTGGCTCTGTCATCAGACCAGAGAGGGTATACCTAAGAAGCCGTTGAACTTGACGGGACAATAAGATGCTGGACTCTATGTTCGGTATACGCTTGCAATGGGGAAATCTCAACTGAACTTGAGCTGTGTTTATGCAATAAGGTGGAGGAATCCACCATGGTGGGAGGGTTTGGGGAGGGGTGGGGAGAACCCAAGTATCTATGTAACTGTGTCACATAATACAATGTAATTACTGAAGTTAAATAATAAATAATTAAAAAAAATGTATGTATGTAATTGTGAGTGTGAATGTAGCCGTGTATGAGTTTATATAGGTGTATATTTTGTGTATTCATGTGTTGAGATAACGGAGAAGGAATGTGGGTGTGTGAGGGGCGCAGGAAAAGAGGGAGACTTAGGGGCCCAGGGAGAGGAGGGAGGAGGAGGTGGGAGAGAGAGAGGTGGGGAAGAGAGAGTCAAGGGGAAATGGTTTCCGGAAAGAGAACTAGGGCAAGAAATTGGGGTGTGTATATGTGTTTAAGTATATATATGTGTGCTTATAAAGGTGTGTGTGTAATTATATATATATGTATATTTATGAGTATAAGTGTATGTGTTTTTACATAAGTATATATGTATGTATGTATGAATGTGTTTATGTATTTGTATATGCATATACTTATGCCTGTATTTACATATGTATTTACATGTATTTGGTTAAGAATTAAATAGATACTTACATAGGTATATGTGTTTATGTGTAGCTGTTTATGCAATCAGCAAATGGTTACGTGTGTGCACACATGCATTCATGTGGGTATATTCATTATGTGTATGTATTGTGTTTATGATGTATGTACACATGTATTTAGGCATTGTGTGTTTGCATGAGTATGAATGAATACAGGTGTGTATTTCTTTACTTAGTTATATATTTATGTATGATGTATTTATGTATTGAAACACAGCAGAGTGGGGCAGAGTGGGTATATAAGTTCTTCCACCCACTGGTTCTCTCCCTGCAAGTGCTGCCACAGGCCACACTGGGCCACACCAAAGCTAGGATGCCAAATCTCCATGTGGGTCTTTCCCGTGCGTGGCAGGGACCCAAGCATTTGGGCCATCTCATGCTTCTATGGCTCCCAGATGTGGGGGTGGCTGACAGGAACTCGGTGCTGGGATGTGGCAGCATGCAGCAGCATCTACTGTGCCACCACACCCATGGTAGGGGTTGCCTGTACCAGGCACTGAAACTCAAAAATAAAGCCAGAAGCTTGGCCCTTTCTGGCATTACATAACCCTTCCTGCACGACCCCTGGGCAGGCCATGAGGAACCACCCTCATTGTTGCTGGCCACCCTGGGAGAAACCCATTGCAGCCAGCGCCAGGCCTCTCTCAGGTGAGACTGTTACCTGTGACAGTTGGGTGAGCTCCTTGGGTTTCTGGGATTTTCCAGGGAAGTCTCCTCTACTACTCATTCTGGAAATCTTGACTGCACACACTCTCATTTCTGATGGAGTATTCTTTTTACAGGAGGCTTGGATACAGAGCTGCTGGATATTCTGGTATACTCTTGTGTCCCTGGGTAGGTGGAGGGCTGAGGTGGGGCCAATGGGTGGTGTGGGGACAAAAATCAGGAAGGTGTTATGTGTGTCAGGGGGAGGCAAGGGGAGGAGGGAGAAGGGAAAAGGGAGGAAGAGAAAGAGGTGGGTAAGAAGGAAGAAATGAGGGTGGGGAGAAACGGGGGTATAAGAGGAGAGAGAGTGTGGGAGGGGTGGGTGGAGAGGAAGGATGAGACAGAGAGATGGAAGGACTTTCCTTGACAGTGTTTGCTCTCAATTGAGCCTGAGGTGCCCTTGAAGCCTTCGTTGAGAAGAGGTGGTCAGCTCCTCTCTTCTAAGTGTACTGAGGTACACTCAGGGGCAGGAACAGGCAGCCATAACTCTGAATGAATACACATGTAATCTGGTGACTTTTCAGGCTCAGCACACGTGGTGTAAATATTAAGATGCCAGAAAAAGAAGAAACCTAGAGAAACCCAAGATCCATCTTATGCCCTGTTCCAGTCACTGCTTCGGTAGTATGACATCTCATAGTAAGTCATGTTTTTGTTTCTTGCTTGCTTGCTCTTTAAGATTTAATTGGTAAAGAGTGTGCCTGCATTCACTGGTGGACACCATTCAAATGCCACCGTGGCTTAATGTGGGCTTTGCTGAAGCCATGGGTCAGAGCCTTCATTTGGTACTGCTGTATGGGTACAGATCCCCAAGCATGTGAGCCATCTTCTGCTGACTGAAGATTGGATCGGAAGTAGAGCAGCCAGGAATCCAACTGGGTTCATATGTGGTTGAATACCTTGCCAGTATTAAAATGGATCAAACAGTGTAACGAGGAGGATGGTTTGGATGAGGTGGAATGAATGCATCTTGTTTCAGTGCACTTGATTCAAGCCTGGCTACTCCTCCCTGTCTGATTTTCAGTGTTTATTTATTTCTCTTGGAAAGTCAGAGGCACAGACAGCAGGAGAAACAGAGATGATCTGTCGGCTTAGTCACTCCCCAAGTGGCCATCATAGTTAGTGCTGAGCCAGGGGCTTATTCTGGATCTCCCATGCGAGTGCAGGGTCCCGTTGCTTTGTGTTGTCCTCAACTGCCTTTCAGGCCACAAGCAGGGAGCTGAATGGAAAGTGGGGCCACCAGGACATGAACCAGTGCCCATATGGAATCAGGGGCGTGTGCAAGGTGAGGACTTTAACACTAGGCTTCAGCACAGGTCTCTGCTCCACCCTTTTAATCCAGCTTCCTGCTAAAGCATCTGAGAAGCAGCTGGTGGTGGCATAAGTACTTGAGTGTCTCGCATCCACATGTGACATGAAAGGGGCATTGTTGGACCCAGAGTCAGTCTGACACAGCCACAGCTGTTAAAAGCATTCAAAAAATTGTGCACAATGCATCTGTTTTTCCATCATTCTTCCTTTCAAGTGCATAGGCACATTTGAACAAAAGAGTGTAACACTTTTTTCATATACAAGGTGAGCAAGGGGTTCAAAGAGAAAAGCCACCCTGTGGTTTGATTACAAAGTTGTATTAGTTTGTTTATGTGTTTATTTAATACTTAATTATCTACCTATTTTAAAGATGTATTTATTTTTGTTTGAATGACAGATGTACAGAGAGAAGCAGATACAGAAGATCTGCCTTCTATTTTACTCCTCAAGTGGCCTCAACACCTGGAGCACAGCCAGAGCTCAGCCAATCTGAAGCCAGTATCTGGGAGTGTCTTCCTGGTATCTCACGTGGGTGCAGGGTGCCAAGGTACTGGGCTGTCCTCCACTGAATTCCCAGGCCACAAGATTGGACCAGGATGGGAAGTGGAGCAGCCAAGATTAGAACTGGTGCTTATATGGGATCTCTGTGGGTGCCAGGATGTTACCTGTTAGGCTACCATGCCAGTTCCAGGTTTTGAGTATTTAAATAATCCTTGGGGTGGATGTTGTAAGATAACATGTTACATTGCTGCATGCAGTGCCAGCATTGCATATAAGGACCAGTTATGCTCTGATGTTCCCTTTCTGAGCTAGCTTCCTGCTGCTGTGCTTAGAAGATAACATAAAATGCCCCAGTTCCTTGGATGCCTGCAGCCCTGAGGAGGATCTGAATGGAATTCCAGGCTCCTGGTTTTGGCTGGACCTTGCTAATTATTGTGGCCATTGGGGAGTAAACAAGTGGAGGGAAGATCTCAGTCTGTCTGTTTTTAACTCTTGTACTGTGATTCTCACATTTAAGCAAATAATAAATTCTTTTGAAAGAATTAAAAAGGGCCTGGTATGGTAGCATAGTGGCTAAAGTCTTGATCTTGCGTGAGCCAGGATCCTATATGTTTGCTGGTTCATTTGTCCTGGGTATTCCACTTTTTATCCTGCTCCCTGCCTGTGATCTGGGAAAGCAGTAGAAGACAGCCCAAAGTCTTGGGACCCTGCGTCTGCATGCAAGACCCTGAAGAAGCTCTTGCCTCCTGGCTTCTGGCTTCAGATCATTTCAGTTCAGACTCTTGGGGCCAATTGGGTGGTGAACCAGTGGGTGAAAGATCCTTCTCTCTGTCTCCTTATCTCTGTAAATCTGAATTGCGAATATAAGTAAATAAAGATTTTTTTAAAAATACAGTTATTAATTTAAAAACAGTAATTATATGGTGTGTAGATTGGAACTGTTTCACTGTTTTAGATGGCTCACTGTTAGTTTGAGAGGATGATTCTGAGTTTAAACAAATTAGAGTGAATTTTGATCGGCATGTACTTGAATGCTAACATAAGGTACAGTGCAGTATTTGAGTACATATATAGCATACACTGAGTAAACCAGGTGCCCAGGTTTTGTTTCAACAGCACAGGGTTCCCCCATTCCTATTTCCTGCATAAAATTATCGTATTGTCAACTGTAGTCACCACACGCAGGGATGGAACCCTGGATCTTGTTCCTTCTGTCTCACTTTCTTTGCTACCTGTTCCACCTCCTTCCTGTCCCCAGGCCTCACTCTTCCCAACCTGGAATAATCACCATTCTAAGTCTTATCATAACCGGTTTCATCTATCTTGCAACAAATACAATATTTTATTCTTTCTAATGGCTGAATGCATTCATTAGGTTTCACTCTTAAGAAAATCAGGGGAAACAACATGTAAAGCAAAAAGAATTATATCTTCATTCCTATTTCTGTGGCTTTGATTTTCTTCCTTTTGTTTACCTTTATTTTTATCAGGTATACTGGTGTAGGATATGTTTAGTTTGATTTCTGGGATATGAAAGGTTATTTCAGAAGAAGCATTAAGAAATAAATCTACAGAATACCAGCTATGCTACAATGGAGATTGAATTTTTACTGTGCCATTCCATTGTGTTTTTCAGTTGAACACAGTGTCAGATGTAGGATAAGATCTGCCAACTGCTGATACAGTCTAGTTTTGAAATCTTAACTATTGTTAGGCCTAGGATAAGTTTGGAATTGTTTTCTCCCTTTCCAATTTTTACAATCATTCTACAATCATTGGTGTTACTTTGGTAAAATTTAGTAGTGAAGAAACCTGAAGGTGTATTTTATCTATGTGAGAATAGGATGCCCCAGCGCTTGAGTCCCTGTACTGATGTCGGGGAACTGAAGAAGCCACTGACTCCTGGCTTCCACCTGGTCCTGCTTTAGCCATTGTGGTCACTTGGAGAGGGATAAGCAGATGGAAGATCTCTCTAACTCTCCCTCTTTCTCTATAACTCTGCCTTCCATATAGATAAAATAAATCTTCACTGACAAAAAAAAATGGCAGTGGATCACTAGGGACGATTAACACAGATTATAAACTTATTAGTAATGGTTAATTTCTGGATACGTACTAGCCCATCAAACTAAATCAGGAAGACATTAAAATCTCATCAGGAGGGCCCGGCTTGGTAGCTCAGTGGCTAAAGTTTAAAGAAAAGAAAAAAAAAGTTCTTGTGAAGATTCTCAAAATGGTGCCAGAGAGACAGCAAATGAAGACATATTTGAGGAAAAATGAAGGTTTGATCACGGCAGGGAGACTCGGTGTTATTTGAACCTAGAACTGGTTCCTCCCTCCCCCATCATGACCAGGTCAAGTGGGAACTGCTCTCCAGGCAATTGCAGCTGAGGACACAGACCTCCACCTCCTGCTGAGTGCCAGCAGAAGATGGCATCACCACTTTTCCTGTCCTCAGTTACCTGTTGTCATAACCATGCTCTGCTGAGTGGTGTGAGAGGAGTGGGCCCAGGGCCTGCAAGGGTTATGGGGCTTTTATTGAGCATGAGGACACCTGGATCCCATCTTCACCATATACTGTGTGCACTGTGGATGAATCTATATAGAAGCAGCACATTTGTAATGACTTTGGACTAGAAGTATTAAAATACCAGGGAGAAATCCAAAGAGGACGCCTTTCTTTCCTTTTTTTTTTTTTTTTAATAAACCTTCTTTCGAATTTTATTTTTATTTGAAAGACAGCTTTACAGAGAAAGAAGTAGAGACAGAGAGGGATCTTCCATCTGGTGGGTCACTCCCTAAATGTCCTCATTAGCTGAAGGTGGGCTGGTCCTAGTTAGGAGCTTGGGGTTTCTCCCAGCCCTCTGACATGAGTAGAGGGACCCAAGGACTTAGACCATCCTTTGTTGCTTTCCTAGCCATGAGTGGGGAGCTGGATTGTAAGTGTAGCAGCGAAACCCAAAGCAGCACCATAGGAGATGCCAGAACTGCAGGTGGATGCTTAGCCACAGAATGCTGGTGGCATCTTTTTGTATGGTTTTGTTTTAGAGACAAGGAGAGGGAGCGCGGAGAGAGAGTACTCTCAGAAGCTGGTTCACCACCCAAATTCTTGTACCCTATTAGGTTAAGTTAAAACTGGGATCTAATGAGGCAGGTATGACAGCACAGCAAGTTTAGCCGGGTACTTGGATACCCATATTTTCTTTTTTTTTTTTCAGACAAGTCCTGGTTTAACCCCATCAAGTCAAATTCAAATGAAAAATAATAGGGAACAATGACATAATAGCAGGAACATTAATGGGAGTTTCACAAAGTCTCACACAAAAATATTTTGTATTTGATAATAGCAAACTATAGAGAAAGACTCTATTGGTAAAGATCATAATGTACACATAGACACCATACATCTTTGATTTGCATATTTTCTATCAAGGGTGCCAGTTCAGGATTTGGCTACTTGCAATTAGCAGCTTCATTGTACTGTTCCTGGATAGACAGCAGAAATAGCCCAGCTACCTGGGTTTCTTACCATCCCTGTGGGAACATGGATAGAATTCCTCATTTCTAGCCTTGGCTTGACTCATCTTGGCTCTTGTGTGTGGGGAGTATGAACCACCAGATATAAGTTCTCTGCATTTCAAATCAATGAAATGATTCTGAATAGTTGGAAGCTATTTGTTAAATGTAAGAGGTTTAAAATTTCAAGAAATAACCATAGCCCTAACTGTAACCCCAACCTTAAACTTGATTCTAAACATAAATCTCCTTCCAGCCCTTAGTCTAAACCTAGTACCAACCTTAGCATGACCTCTAATCCTAACCCTGTATATAACACTAACTGAGTCTCTTGACTTTTTACCTGTAATCAACAGCCAAGCTATAGGTCTAATCCTAAACCTGACATTAACCCTAGTCATAAATTCAAGCTAGAGTAGCCATAACTCTTTTGCTTTTAAGAATTGTTACTTTTTATTGGAAAGTAAGATATACAACACTTACCCAACCCATATTTCAAAGCCTAGCACGAATACTAACTACAGCATAGAGCACACCCGAATTCAGACAGGATGATCTCCAACCCTGGCCATCATCCTCATGCTGATACTAGCTCTATCTCTAGCCCCAATCCTAAAAGTAATCCTAGCCCTAAACCCAACCAAATCCCTGCTCCCAACACCGACTCCAACCCTGACACAGATGTAGCCATCACTGTCATACTAAGCCTAGCCCTAACACTGAACCTTACCCTAACTGTATTTCTAAACCTAACCCTAATGATGACTGGAATCATCACCCTCATTATAACATGAATCCTAAATCCAACTGTAGCCAAGACCTCAGTCATAAACCTAACACTAGATTTGGACCTAACCTATTCCTAGAAAAACACTAGCATTAGCCCATCGCCTAACATGAACTGTAGCTCTAAGCATAATCATTCGGACATTGACTTTAACTTCACCGTAATACTAATATTAACATGAAACACTTCTTAACCTTAACATTAATTGTTACCTATTATTCTAATGCCACAGTCCTACCCAACCCTAAAAATTCCCCTCAATCTAGCATTAATGAAAACTAAGTTTGAGCCTGAAATATAACACAAACACTACATTTATCATTAGTTGAAACTATCTGTGCCTAATACTAATCTATCCCTGATATTAATTATCCCTAATAGTAATCCTGATCAAATCCTACTTCATGAATAGAATTCTATTCTAATGTCACACAGTCCTAGCCAATCCTAAGAATTACCCTCAATCTAGCATTAATGAAAACTAAGTTTGAGCTTGAAATATAATACAAACACTACACTTATCATTAATTGAAGCTATCTGTACCTAATACTAATCTCTCCCTGATATTAATTATCCCTAATAGTAATCCTGATGCAAATCCTATTTCATGCAACATACAAAACCTAAGTCTGTACCTAATGCTATTTGCAACTTTATCCTTAACCCTAACCAAAACTCAGATCTCAAAACTAACAGTAACTTCAATACCCAATCTAACCTTGAGCATTACCCCTAGCCCTAACCCTAATTACATGTAATCTTAACCCTAGTTCTATTCCTAATGATAGCTCAAATCATAGTCCTAAATAACCCTAACACTAACATTTGCCCTAACCATAAATCTAGGCTTTGACCTAATCACTACCATATCCTAATATGATAACCCCTGATGCTAACCATACACTGAACCACAACATGAAAACTAACCATGTCTCTGAAGGGACAACTTTTACACTATGGTGAGACTATTTCATGAAACTGTATTCTGGCAGGAAAAACTCACTGAGATCCATACCAGGAAATGGCATGTGATCTGCCTACACAAATCAACTTGGCTCTTTACATTCCAAATGCTTTTCTAAACACTAGCTTTAGTGGAGAACTAGTATCAGTTTGGCTCCTTCAAGAGACACAAGTATTCTCATTAATGGAAAAGTGAAATGCTTTGATAGTACCAGTGTTGAAAAAGGCCCTAGGCTTCACTACATTTTCAGACGAACCCCACATACTCACACTCTGCTGGCTTCCATGAAGTCTGAATGTCTCCCTGCCAGGTCCTGTGAGGAAGAAAGATGAAAGCAAGCAGGGCTTGAGCCACTCACCATCTTTCTCCACCATGCAGAGGAGGCTGTCTGTCACCATATCTTCTCTAGAATTGTGAAGCTGCAGGATTCTGGACTGTTATGACAAAGCAGCTGTTAATTCAACACCTTGTATGGCCATGGATCCCTATGAGATAAAGATGCAGCCAATCAGAATGCTACTCGTCACCAGGACAGCCACATGGAGTTATGTAAGTGAAGCAAGAGTGTGGGCCAAGGCCAGAGCTCACTTTCAGAGTTTTGATAATTCCCTTGGTCATGGCCCTCCAAAGTTCTGTAAAACATTATCTTTTGATGAAAAATATAATAAAATATGTGATATGGAAGAAGAGTCATTAGAAAATAATTTAAACAATCAAAATATGTCGAAATGAACAAAATGAAGTCCAGGAAAGTCTGAGCAGTGGCCTAGCGTGGGTGTCTTTGTCCCCCAGCCTTGTGGCTATGGCTTGGGTTACCCATGCCAGCCCTGACTTCCTACTGGCGATTATAGCTCTGCATGCAGTGATGCTAGGTAGGTTGAAGGTCCTGGGCTTGTTGGCAGCCAGTGCACCAGCTGGCACCAGGCTCTACCTGCTGGCCATTCAACGACAAGCTCTGGGCTTTGGGGGCGTGGATAACGCCACAGTACCTGTAGGGTGAGGAATGTATCCTGAGTGACACCGAATGACAGGGCCACTGTATTTGTAGGTAAGCGAGGAGAATGAAACTTCGTGGTTTGGAAGGAAGAGACCTGTAGATATTTTTTGGGTCAGACTGACGTTCCAACCCTCACTCAAGTCCCGGATTGGGCGTATTAGCATGGAACATAGCTGACAAACCATATGCCAACACACATATAAACTATGACTGGGGATCTGTCCTTGGGTCGTCCTGTACTGCTTTCCCAGACCACAAGCAAGAAGGGAGCTGGATGGGAAGTGGAGCTGCTGGGACTAGAACCGGCACCCATATGGGATCCCGGGGTATTCAAGGCTAGGACTTTAGCCACTAAGCCACACCACCGGACCCTGGGATACATTTTCTCATGACCACACTCCATGCTTCAGTCTTAATGTGGACAAGGAAACAATCAACAAACAGAAACATAAGACCTAAGATTCCACTATGAAGCAACTACAGATGAAACAATTCATCAATCAACCAACCAATAAATCAATGCATATTCTACAAAATCCAAGCCAACTTCCACAAATTGGCAAGAGGACCAGACCCAATGAATGGAAAGCAAAAATCTAAGCATTTCTTTTGTTCCAAAACCAAATAAATTCTTCAATTAATTCCCACACACATACAGAAAATACATCAAATAGAATGATACTTTTAAAACATAACTTTGTTAATCTCATCCAGATTGTCACACATAACCCTACAACATACAACACAAGGAACACAGCATTATTGAAAATGGTTCCACTGTTTTGGATACAAAACGGTTGCATATTATCATGGGGAGGCTCCAGGTTTACAATGTGGTCATGGAAACAACCAACAAACAGAAAACATAAGGTCTAAACCTCTACTTGGAGCATAAATATACAAATAACACTGTGAAAAATACACTATATAATTCAAACTCTAAATTACCGAATTCTCATGGTGACTGGATCCAAAGGAGGAAGAATAACAATTCATACAATGATACAAAGGCACCAAGAACCAACACAAAACGCTATTCCATCAGAAAAGGAGGGGCTGGCAGGAGGTGAGTCTAGGAAGGGTGACTACCTAAAAGGAAATGCACCAAATAGAAGATGCATTTATGTAAGATTTGTAAGTATTCTTTCCAACATACTTATAAATAGCATCCATGACAAAACATAACACATGGGTGTGGAGCATGAAGAGACGTTCCAAAAGAAGTGCATGGGTGAATGTTTATGGAAGTTTAACTAGCGTAGGATTATAACAACTGCCAAGCATTGTGTCAAGCTCCAGATCCCAGTGAGATAGCAGGCCCACGGAAAGATGACTTGGTCCTACAAGAAGGTGACCACACAACAACTTTGGAGAGCTATGACCAAATGAATTATCAAAGCTCTGAAAATGAGCTCTGGCCTGAGCTCTCACTCTTGCTTCACTCACATAACTGCATGTGGGCTGTCCTGGTGACAGTGAGCATTCTGATTGGCTGCATCTGTTTGAACCTTTAGGGCTATATGGACACACAAGCTGTCCAATCAGCAGCTGCCTGGTCATAACAGCCCAGAATCCTGCAGCATCAGCATTCTAGAAAAGCCATGGTGACAGACAGCCTCCTCTGCGGGGTGGAAAAAGATGGTGAGTGGCTCAAGCCCTGCTTGCTTTCATCTTTCTTCACCACAGACCCTGGCAGGGAGACATTCAGACTCCATGGAAGCCAAGCAAAGCGTGAGTGTGTGGGGCTGGGTTTCCCTTGAGTGTGAGTTTACAAATCTGCTGAAAATGTAGTGAAACCTAGGGCCTTTTCAGCACTGGTACTATGAAAGCATTTCACTTTTCGTTTGATGAGAATATTTGTATCTCTTCAAGGAGTAAACTGATCCCCACTAAAGGTAGTGTTTGGAAAAATATATGGAATATCCCAGAGCCAAGTCAAGCTGATCTGTGTAGGCAGATCACATGCCATTTCCTGCTATTGTTCTCAGTGAGTTTTCCGTGCTCGAATACAGTGTCATGAAACAGGCACCATAGTGTAAAAGATGTCTCTTCAAAGACATGGTTAGTTTTAATGTTGTGGTTCAGTGTAGGGTTAGGATCAGGGGTTATCATTATATCTATTGATATGGTAGTGATTAGGTCAAAACCTAGACTTATGGTTAGGGCAAATGTTAGTGTTAGGGTTCCATTTAGGTCTATGATTTGGGTTATCATTAGGAATAGAACTAGGGTTAAGACTACATGTAATTAGGGTTAGGGCTAGGACTAATGCTAAAGGTTAGGTTTAGTAGTGAGGTTATTGTTAGGATTGAGATTTGAGCTATATTTAGCCTTATGGTTAAGGTTAGGTTTAAAGTTAGAAATAGCATTAGGTACAGACTTAGGTTTTGTTGTTGGATGAAGTAGGATTTGCATCAGGATTACTGCTAGGGTACATTAGTGTTTGGATTAATGCTAGATATAGTGTTTGGCTTATATTTCAGGTTCAAACTTAGTTTTCACTAATGCTAGATTGAGGGTAATTGTTAGGATTGGGTTAAGGACTGTGTGGCATTAGAATAGAGTTGGGGTTGCTATTAAGGTTGGGATTAAAGCTATAGATACATTGAGAATTAAGACGTTTTTATGTTAATTTTAGTGTTACGGTGAGGTTAAAGTCAATGTCCGAATGATTATGCTTAGAGCTACAGTTCATGTTAGGCGGTGGGCTAATGCTAGTGCTAAAGTTCTTCTAGGATTAAGGTGAGGTCCAAATCTAGTGTTAGGTTTATGACTGAGGTCTTGGCTACAGTTGGATTTAGGATTCATGTTATAATGAGGGTGATGATTCCAGTCATCATTAGGGTTAGGTTTAGAAATACAGTTAGGGTAAGGTTCAGTGTTAGGGCTAGGCTTAGTATGACAGTGATGGCTACATCTGTGTCAGGGTTGGAGTCACTGTTGGGACTAGGGATTTGGTTGGGTTTTAGGGCTAGGATCACTTTTAGGATTGGGGCTAGAGCAAGAGCTAGTATCAGCATGAGGGTTAGGAAGGAAATTTATGCTAAGGATTAAGTTTGGGGTTAGAGTTAGTGCTGGGATTTTTTTCTTGAGGTTTTAAACCTCTTGTGAATATGGTTAAGGGCATGGTCATAGCAAGGGTTAGAGTTACGGTTAGTATCTGTGTGTGAATTATGCTGGGTTCAACACAATAGCCCCGCAATTATAGTTCTTGCTTTACAGGCGCTGAGATCACATATGGGTTTATGGTTCTTATCCCAGGAGCCCCGCTTCCCATCCAGCTTCTAGTTTGTGGCCTGGTGAGGCAGTCTAGGATGGCCCAAAGGTTTGAGAACCCCCCATGTCTTGTAAGAGGCTCCTGGCTCCTGGCTTCAGATTGGTGTGGCTCTGGCCATTGTGACTTCTTGGGGAGTGAATCATCAGATGGAAGATTTTCCTCTCTGTCTCTCCTCCTCTCTCTATATCTGACTTTGAAATAAAAAGAGTAATTTTTTACATGAATTGTGGCTAGTTCAGGTTGAATTTAAGACTAGAATCAATGTTAGTGTTAGGATTCAGCCTACAAGCTTGACTGATGGCTACAGATAAAAACGTCAACAGACTAAGTTAGCATTACCATCAAGGTTAGGATTAGGAGTAATGCTAACGTTAGTACTAGATTTATTGTTGAGTTTGGAAGGAGACTGTAGATTAGAATAAAGTTTGAGTTTGGGGTTTGAGTTAGGGCTAGGGTTAGTTCTTGAGATTGCTGCTGTCTATGCTTAGGGTTAGTCACAACCCTCATCTTAACTCTCATCTAGACCTACTGCGAGCACTAACCATAACCTTATAGCTAACACTAAGATGATTTCTAATTCGAAATTTAGACCTAATCCTAATCTAGTCCTAGTCCTAACCTTAATCCTTGTGCACATCCTATCATTCAATCTATAACTAACTGTAACCCTATTGTAGCTCTCATCCCAACTGTAGCCATAGCCCTAACTCTAATTTTAGCTCCAAATCCTTACGCTGACCTTTTCCTGAATCCTTAGGCTAACCTTTCTGTATAACCATTAAACTATCTATAACATTAGCCATAAATGAACACCAATCATACCCATAGTTCTAACTCTAATCCTACTCTTCACCCTAACCCAAAACCTAATCCTAACCCCACCCTAAGAGCAATACCAAGTCACAGCCCTGACACTAACACTAACCTTAACCCTAAACTTAATGCCCATTATCACTCTACTCCTAACTCTAATTTTAACCTTTTAAGAAAACATTTATTGATTTTTTATTACAAAGTCTGATTTAGAGAAGAGGAGAGACAGAGAGTAAGATTTTCCATGCGATGATTCACTCCCCAAGTGACAGCAACAGCCGGTGCTGTGCTGATCCAAAGCTGGAAACCAGGAAACTCTTCTGGGTCTCCCATCTGGGTGCAGGGTCCAAAGCCTTGAGCCATCCTCGACTGCTTTCCCAGACCACAAGCAGTGAGCTGTATGGGAAGTGGAGCTGCTGGGATCAGAACCAGCGCTTGTATGGGATCCTGGTGTGTTCAAAGCAAGGATCTTAGCGGCTAGTTCAAGCTGCCTGACCTGTAATTTTAATCTTAATCTCAACATTTGCACTTGCCTTAATCCCAGCCCTAATGCTAACACCAATCTTAATCCTAGAGACAATGGCAGCACTCATCCAAGTTTAATACTAGCCCTTTCCTAACACTGCAAGTTTCCTTAAACGTAACTATAATCCTAACAATATTGCCAATCAAATCTCTATCTTTATTTCTAATACTAGTATTAACTCTTACTATAAAACTAACCCTAATCAGTCTTAACCTAATGTAAATACCTGTCATGGACCCACGCTTTTACTTAACCCTGTGCCAAATACTAACCCTAATTCTTGCCCATGCATACTACTAGCCCTAACCATAATCCTAGCCAAATCCTATTTCCAGAATTTTAATACAATCTAACTGAAATGTGATCATTAATCTAAACACAGTGCCCACCCTAGTCATAGCCCCAACTATAACACCAGATTTAAAGGCAACACTAAAGATTCCCTTAATCATGATCCTAGCCCTATTCCTGATACAAACCTTCCCTAAAGACAACCCTGTGTATAACTTTAAGCCAAGCCCTATGCTTTACCTAACAATACCACTAGAGCAAATGACCCTACTAAGAGCATCCCCAGTTCAAACACAAATCAAACTCCTAAAGATAACCCTAATTCTTACAATAATCATGATTACAATAATCATAGCCATAGCCATATATGTGACCATAACCATAACTATCATCATAGTTTTACCTCTAGTCCTAATTCTTGCTGGAGACCTACTGCACACAATTTCAGAGCTCATTAAGGGTGCATGATTGGCACGAAAGAAGAGAAGGTGAGACACAGACCACTACAGTGTGATACTCATAATAGACAACTCAGAATAGTTGCCTTCTTTATTTAATAGGAAGCATCACACTTTTACACAACATCCATTTGTTTTATTACCACATTTTGATTAAAGAATGATTACCGAAACAATTGTTAAAAATTATCACTTTACTTTATGAAAACATTCTCAGCAAGCCATTGCTCATTCCAACCTGCAGTCACCTGCCAGGAACTCCACGATTGGCAGCACATGCAGTTACAGAGTGACAGGCGATTTACATTTATAGAAAGTCAATTTTCTCTAAACTTATACTAATATTAGCTAAAAATCAAGAATACAAAATTTAAAAGAAAGCTTATAAAATAAATGCATTTATAAGACAAAATCATAGCTTTTTATTAAATGTTAACTTAGTCATACACTAGTAAATCATCACCTTCATCTAGTACTGATTGCAATTGTTTGCTTAAGACTTGCTTGCCTGCCATTGGCCAGGTACCTTGGTTAAACAGGCTATTCATCTACCTTTCCAGTGCCAGAATCTGTGTAGGCACTTGTTCATGTCCCAGCTTCTCCATGTCTGATCTGAGTCCTTGCTTATGGCCTAGAAAAGCAGTGGCCAATGGCCTAAGTTTTTTTTGTTTTGTTTTGTTTTTACTTTTCTAAAGTGGGTTAGTTTTTTTAAAGATGTATTGGTTTTTATTGTAAACTCAGATATACAAAGACAGGAAGATCTTCTGAGCACTGATTCTCTCCCCAGGTGGCCACAATGGCCAGAGTTGAGCTAATCCACAGCCAGGAACCCAAAGTTTCTCTTGGTCTCCAGGAGGGTGGAGGCTCCCAAGGCTTTGGATGGCCCAGGTATTTGATACCCTGCACCTACACAGGAGCCCCAAGTAAGCGCTAGTTTCAGTCCAGTTCAGTTCTGCTCATTGTGGCCTCTCCTTCTTTCTGTAAAGCTGTCTTTTCAAATCATAATGACAGTTTCATTGCTGTCATTATGTGACTCCTTTAAAGGATGACCACAGTCCTTGGGATCCTGCTCCCACATACTGAAATTGGAATAGCTCCTGGCTCCTGACTTTCAAAGGCTCTGCCACAGCTGTTAAGGCCATTTAGAGAATGACTGAAGAGGTGGATAATGTTCTGCTGTGTGTCTCAGTCATTTTTTTAAAAAAAGATTTATTCATTCATGTGGAAAGGCAGATATGCAGAGAGGAGAAGAAAGAGAGGAAGATCTTGTGTCCAGTGATTCACTCCCTAAGCAGCTGCAACGGCTGGAGCTGAGCCAAACCAAAACCAAAATCTGGGAGAATCTCCCATGAGGGTGCAGGGTCCCAAAGCTTTGGGCTGTGCTTGACTGCTTTCCCAGGTGACAAGAAGAGAGTTGGATGGGAAGCGGGGCCTGATGCGATAGCGTAGTGGTTAAAGTTCCAGCCTTGAACTCACTGGGATCCCATATGAACACCAATTCTGATCCATTCCAGATTCCTGTTGTAGCCTGGGAATGCAATCCAGGAAGACCCAAAGCTTTAGGACACTGCACCCTTATGGGAAACCCGCAGGAAACTTCTGGCTCCTGGGTTCGGATTGGCTCAGCACAAACCTTTGTGGCCCCTTGGGGAGTGAACCATGCATTGGAAGATCTTCCTCTCTGTCTGCCTACCTTTTTGTATATCCACCTTTTCAATAAAAATTAAAAATGTTGAAAGAAAACAGTCAAATGAAACAACATCAAAAAACCAACACAAAGAAGAAAGTCCCAAAACCTATTGAACATTCAGTAAATTGTAATTCATTTTTGGGGTTGTCACCCATTTTTAGGATTCTAGACTTTAACAGGATCTAGAACTAGAGAGACAAGGAAAGAGGCCAACAGGTGAAAGCGTCCCCCACTGAAGGAAAGCTCAAACTGCAATATAGGAACCTTATCTCAGATCTGATGTGAAGCCCTTCCCTTTTTCCCCCCTCCCTCCTAAAATCCAGGTGTCTGTGCTTAAGCCCAGTGTCTTTCTCGTTGGCTGCACACAGTATGACACCTGTGCAAGCGGCCCCTATCACGCTCGGCCTTGAAACCCTGCTGAAGAAGGCAGGCAGAAGTGTAACATGGCCACCATTCCTGCTTGGCTGGTTCTGCTCCTTAGAGTGGCCCAGGGAGCTGAGCCAGTGCTGCCCTGTGAACTCCCTGCCCCACAGGAGCCCTCTGGAGGACACCCGACTCCTCAGAAACTGGGAAGTGGTGAGTGTGTGAGTGCATCTCCTCAGGCCCCAGGGCAGGAGGGGCTGGGAGGGGGACCTTTTTGTCCCACTCTGCAGCCCTGACCTTGAACCTTAGGACTCCTATCTTTCGGAATTGTGCAGTGAGGAGGAGAGGGTGCCCAGAGACAGGTTGACCTTCATGTTGGTTTGATTCTCTCTCTCTCTGTCTCTCTCTCTCTCTCTCTCTGAAATTGAGATTTCTGTTTTCCTTTGGTCTAATTCAAAGTTGATATTTAAGGGTCAGTGCAGAAATGATTGAACTCTTGTTTGTCTCAGCCTTGCATAGCTAGGGAGGAAATCCTTTGCAAAGGCCTGAGTAAATGCTAGGACAATGTTCTTGGGGTATACTGGAGTTTCATTTTACTTCAATAAAATTGTCAAGTCATAGGAGTGTTTGTACCCACAGAGAATTTTGTTGAAGGAGCAATTCTGGTGGCCAGAGCACTTATCAATTTGTGAGTGTATTTGGTGATTTTGTGCCTAGTATATGGCACAAGTATTTTAAGGTGATGGGGATTTACTGGGACAAAAGAGTAGCTCTGAATGTATATAACATGTCCACCCAGAACCAAGATAAGCTAATGCTAAGGAGATAGGTTCCCAGATAACTTCTTAAAGCGGACAAAAGATCAGAGAGAGCTAACACCTGCTCTCCACTGACATTAACCTGCACCTGTGTAGATAGTTTGTGCCTTGACTCTGAGGCCTCTATTACCAGTAGATGAAGAAAGAATTGAGTTGTTTAGGATTTCGTTGCTGGTGTTAAATTTGTATTTAGCAGCATAACACATCTGGTGTTGGAATTGCTTAGGGAAAATCCCAGTGGCCCCAAGCATCACTGGGTTTCAGTGTGCTGTTTCAAAAGGGAACTAAGAAGCTGGAGGTGACACTGCAGTCTGTGAGGAGTTCCCAGGCCACACTGTCACATTACTGGCTGCTTAGGATCCCCTCAGTCAGTGCAGTGAGCCCCCTGGTACTGTGTCCTCAGTGAGAGTGATCCACAGGGCCTGGGAACCTGAGTAAGCTGCTGAGTGTGGATCTCCCTGTGAAGTATATGTGCTGCCGAAGCGAGCACAGGATCTCCCTGTGAAGTGTAAGCAGGCTGCTTCCGAGAGCTCATTGTCTGTCATGTCCTAGTGCTTTGATTTGCAGTTTGCCCACTTCTGTAGAATTGTTGCGCCCTGATTTGGATGTTACATCTTTGTTCTCTTGCATGAAGCCTGAGTTTATTCATTGGTCTCAGAAAGAATAGAAAATTCTTGACAACTTTATTCTCTGCCAAGTTTCAGTAAAACTCTAAGCTCTATAACTGAATGCCTTTGACAATTCAGGTGTTGGTCTCGTTTACCTCTGTCCCCAGAGCTGACTAAGTCCTTGTTCTGTCTGGTGTTTTATTTTTCTTGGTAAGATTTATTTCATTTTTATTGG
This sequence comes from Ochotona princeps, assembly GCF_030435755.1. Lineage (NCBI taxonomy): Eukaryota > Metazoa > Chordata > Mammalia > Lagomorpha > Ochotonidae > Ochotona > Ochotona princeps. Next base: position 131,353,091 of record NC_080833.1, read on the forward strand.
AACATCAGATATACAGAGAGGAGTCGAGATAGAGAGTAAGATCTTGCATTTGGTGATTGACTTTCCAAGCTGTAGCAATGGCCAGAGCTGAACTTCTGAGCAGGAGCCTTGAGCCTTTCCCAGGTCTGTCATGCAAATGCAGTGTCCTAAGGCTTTGGGGTATCCTTGACTGCTATCCCAGGCGACAGGAAGAGAGCTGGATGGGAAGTTGGGCCATTGGGATTCGAACCAGTGCCCATATAGAATCATGGTATTTGCAACGCATGCATTTTAGTCCTTAGGCTACCATTCCAGGCAGAGGTTTGCGGTTTTTGATTGCCTAAAATTTGTGTCTTTGGTAATGTTGTAACACAGCAAATCAAGGTGCTACCTGCATATGGGTAGCATGTCAAGATCTGGCTGCCTCAGCTACAATTCTGCTCCTCAGTAATACATCTGGGAAAGTAGTCCAAGTAGTCCAGAGTGCTGGGGTCCAAGGTTCCATGTGGGATTCCCAGAATAAGCTCTAATTCCTTTGCTTTTGCCTGGCCCAACAAGCGCTGTCATATAGGAAGTGAATCAGTAAATGGAAGATATCTTGATCTCTATCTGCCTTTCCAATAAATAAATAAATATACTTTATAAATATGTATTTTAGAGTTCTTATGGCTAAAGTCCTTGCCTTGAAAGCACTGGATCCCACATGGGCGCCGGTTCTGTTCCCGGCAGCTCCACTTCCCATGCTGCTCCCTGCTTCTGCTTTGGGAAAGCAGTCGAGAACATTCCAAGGCCTTGGGACTCTAAACTCTTGTGGGTGACCTGGGAGAATCTCCTGGATCCTGTTTCAGTTTGGCATAGCACTGGCCGTTGCACTCACTTGGGGAGTGAATCATCGGATGGAAGTTCTTTCTCTCTTTCTCTCCTCTCAGTATTTCTGACATTCCAATAAAAATAAATCTTAGCTATACCCTCTCTGGTTTGAAGACAGAGCCAGCAGAGTATCATTCCGATCAATTAAAAGCTCCAACATACCATCAGCAAAAATTTACGTCATTATGGAATTAATTGACATAGTAATGAGTGACCAATATGTTAAAAATAAATGCGAGTTGAACTTGACTGGACAATAAGATGCTGGACTCTATGTTTGGTATACGCTTGCAATGAGGGAATCTCAACTGAACTTGAACTGTGGTTATGCAACAAGGTGGAGGAATCCACCATGGTGGGAGGGTTTGGGGAGGGGTGGGGAGAATCCTAGTACCTATGAAACTGTGTCACATTATACAATGTAATTAATGAATTAAAAATAATAAATAATTAAAAAAAAGAAAATAAGCCAATGCATACTTTTTTTCTTAAAGATTTATTTTTTTACATTTCTTTTTTTTAATTATTCATGGTGGATTCCTCCACCTTGTTGCATAACCACAGTTCAAGTTTAGTTGAGATTCCCTCATTGCAAACATATACCAAACATAGAGTCCAGCATCTTATTGTCCAGTCAAGTTCAACGGCTTCTTAGGTATACCCTTTCTGGTCTGAAGACAGAGCCAGCAGAGTATCATCCCAGTAAATTCAAAGCTCCAACATACCATCAGCAAAAATTTACATCATTATGGAATTAATTGACATAGTAATGAGTAACCAATATGTTAAAAGTAAATGCGAGTTCCTAGCCACCCTCTGTGACCACCTCACTTACATTTCAAATTAGTTTATACACAACATATAACATTCATAACATAACATATTATACATAATATCATATCATCTTAAATTAAGGCAAACATGTGGTATTTAACCTTTTGGGATTGGCTCATTTCCCTTAGCATTATGGTTTCCAGGGCTAATCACCAGAATATACAAAGAGCTATAAAACAACCAAAATGTCAAAACAAAAAAGCCACTCAAGAAATGGGCACGGGAAATGGGTAAACACTTCACAAAGGAACAAACCCAAATGGCAAATAAACATATGAAAAAATGCTCAAGTTCTCTGGCAATAAGGGAAATCCAAATTAAAACATCAATGAGGTACCACCTAACGCCAGTAAGACTGGCCCACATGAATAAAAGCACCAACAACACTTGTTGGCGAGGTTGCGGGGAAAAGGGATCCCTACTCCACTGCTGGTGGGGCTGCAGGCTGGTACAGCCTCTATGCAAATCAGCATGGAGAATAATCAAACAACTCAAAATCAACATACCGTATGATCCAGCAATAGCACTCCTAGGAATATATCCAGAACACTTGTTTTATGAGAAACCAACATGCACTCCTATGCTCATAGCAGCACAATCAGTAATTGCAAAAACATGGAAGCAGCCAAAATGCCCATCAACAGAGGATTGGACAAGAAAGCTATGGTTCATCTACTCCATGGAATACTACTCAGCTATAAAAAAAAAATGCAGTTCTTTGTGGCCAAATGGGCCAAACTGGAAACCATAATTGGCTTATTTTCAAGTGAGAGTTACAAAGTAAAAAAGACAGAGATCTTCTGTCCACTGACTCACTCCCCAATGGACAAGATGACCAGTCCTAGACCAAGCTGAGTCCTGGAGCCTGCAGCTTCCTCCAGGTCTTCCAAGTGGATAATCAGATTCCAGGCACTTGGATGATCTCCCACTGCTTTTCCCAGGAGTTTAACTGAGAGCTGGGTTGGAAGTGGAACAGCTGACTCCATATGGGATGCTGCTATTGTAGTTGGCAGCTTTACCTATTATACCACAATGCTGGCCTTTGCTTTTGCTTTTGTACTGATGGCAACGTTTTTCTTGCCCTTACTTCTCATATGCTGATTCCTGGAAAGTGTTTCACATATGGGAAATATTCTTTTGTTACAAATTGTGGATGAGTTCTGATGGTGTATGATGTATTTGTAGGGTAGAAGGATTGGAGTCTAACATTTCCTTCCTGTGCACTTCTTTCTTTTGTGATTTTCTAGCACATGGTTTGACTCTCTTTTCTTCATATGGTGTTAGTTAATATACCTGTGTGATCACCTTGCCAAGTACCAGCCACCAGTGGCAGGGCACTGATAAGGCAAATAAAATCATACAGTTAAGTGTCATTGTGGGATTAGGAATGTGAAAGTGTCATTGAAATTTTAAGAACTTTCATCTGGAACAATTACTAGAAAGCTGTATAGAATATAAATATATATTATATCACTTTTTCCATATATAGGTGTAGACAAATTTGCTCTGATTGAAAGCTGTTTGCCTTCTACTGATGTTAGTGTTAACAGTAAGAAGTGTTCCAATGGAAGTCCTTACCTGGAGTCCTATGCAGCTCATTGTAGAAATAGAGAAATACTTTATACCACCCCATTCTTTCTCAGTAGCATATGTTTTAGTGACAGTATGATATTTTTTCTGTGATATTTTGTAATTTGAACAATAGTAACGATAGTTGTCGAAAAATAAGTTAGCACTTGGCAGTCACTTCATTGTTATTATTATGTAATTTTCATTGGAAAATCAAATTTACAGAGAGCAGAGACAGAACGAAAGCTCTTCTGTCACCTGGCTCACACTCCAAGGAGCCCCAACAGCTAGAAGTCAGCCAATCTGTATCAGGAGCAACGAATTTCTTCTAAGTCTCCCAAGCGGGTGCTGGGTCCCAAAGTATTTTGCCATCCTTCTCTGCTTTCACAGGACACAAGCAGGTGCTGGAATAAAAATGTAGCAGTCAGGATATGTATCAGCACCCATATGGAATCTTAACACATGCAAGTTGAGGACTTTTAGTCACTATGCTATGGCGCCTTGTTCAGCAACATTTGTAAATAAGTAGTAGTTGTTTTCACTAACCTAATGATATCTTGAGGTACATCACTGCCAGTTATTGAATTGTTGATACTGCTTCCAGGAAGCTTTCCTGGTGCTTGTGAAGCACTACTCTTGCCCATGGGAGCTGATTCCTTTTGTTTCTCCTGGAATTGTGTCTGCTTCCTGCCTTGACATTACTTAGCACAGTAAGAATCACTAAGGAGACTGGGAACAAGCAAGAAAATCTCATCACTCCCTCTGCCCACCTTCTCTTCTTACAGGTGTAGCCCTGCAGCCTGCTTCATGCTTCCAAGGCTGGAGAACACACACACACCTTCAGTAAGTTGTTTGTTTACTTCTCACCTTGTTTTACATTTTGTTTTAGGAAATTTATGATGGTTTTTAAACTAAAATGAAAAAAACAAGTATGAGAGAAAGAAGGCAAAATTGTCTTAACTATGATATTGGAATTGTCAGAGCTGATTGAAACTTTCCCTTGAGGTTTTTAATAGCATAGCCAAGACATGACTACTATTATGTGATTCAAATGGAAACTAAGAATTTTCCAAGTTTGAACTTGTGTTTATTGATCATCATATATTGTTAAAGACTGACATGCAGAAAGAAAAGAAAAGGAGAGAGATAGAGACAGATATGTCTGCTATCTGCTGATTGATTATCCCAGTGGTCACAGTGGTCAGGGCTGGACCATGTCACAGAAGCAGCAGGAGGTCCATCTGAGTGTCCCAGATGAGTCTCCCACCCAAGTGCTTAAGTCATCTGCCACTGCCTCCAATTCATATGGACGTAGAACTGGATTGGAAATGACGTAGATGGTAGCTTAGGCTGCTATGCCACAATGCCATGTCCTACTGAAGGGTGGCTTTGCTATTGCAAGGGCTTAGTTTTTTGGGCTTTGTTTTTTTTGAAAGATCAATTAATTTGAAAGCTAGGTGTACTAAGAAAGAGGGAGAGAGAAAGAGAGAGAGAGAGAACGAGAAAGAGAGAGATGAAGAGACATCTCCCATGTGCTGGTTTGCTTCTCAAATAACCAGATTGAGCAGAGATGAACAAGTCTGAAGCCATGAGCCAGGAATATTGTCCATGTCTGCAACTTGATTACAGGAACCCAAGTGCTTGAGCCATCCTCCACTTCATTTCCAGGCCTGTTGTCAGGAAGTTTGGTCAGAAGTGGAGCATCTAGGAAATGAACCAGTGTCCATGTGGGTATGCCAGTGTCTTTATTTGCTAAACCACAGGGCTGGGTCCCTGTTGCATTCTCTTTGATTTTTATTTCAAATGCAAGGTTTCAGAAAAAGGAGAGAGAGAGAGTGAGCACTTCCATGTGTAACTTTATTCTCCACTTGGCAGCAATGGCAAGAGCTAAATCTATCCAAAGCCAGGAACCTTTTTTAGATCTGCCACAAGGGTGCAGATGCCCAAGGCCTTGAGCCATCCTTAATGCTCTCCCAGGGCAAAGGAGGAGACTGAATTGAAAGTGGAACACACAGGACATGGACTGCCCCATAAGGGAAGCTCAGACCATCAGGCCACAGTTCAGTGCACAGATACTGACAGCTTTCAAAGGAAGCAGGGACAGACCATTAAACCACTGACATGCTCCCTGCGTCTTTCAGGGGAATACTCTTTAATGGTTCTACAGTTTGTGAAATGGTGAACACCATAGGCAATCCTTGAGTACCATTTGCAGTACTAGTTTCATCATTTTCCACTTAGATCAGCAATGCCTAATTTCCATGTTTCTTTATGAACGTTTTTGAATGAAGGACACTGCAATGTGTATGAAGTGGTGTCTCATTGTGGTTGCCATTTTCATTCACCTAATGATGAATCATGCTGAGAAGTATCTCTTTAATTCCTTGTCCATTTTGGAATCTGTTTTTATTGCATTTGAGTCTTGTGCATTTTCTTGCCAACTGGCCCCAAAACCACTGAAGGGGTGAGGTATCAGTGTTCTCCAGCTGCAAGAACCAGTGGGGACAGTTTGAAGGCATGTCCATTTATTGTAAAGCGAGGACAACTCTTATGGACAAGAAAAGGAGAAGGCAGAAGGACAATCTGTGGAAGTGGACCTCTGAACCAGTTCATCAGATGCCCAGGATCCCAGAACTCATGCAAGAGTGCTAGCAGGAAGTAGACTTATTTTGTAGGCCTGTGGCTGCCTTGCTGGCCAAGCTTGGCTGGGAATGAGCAGCACCTCCCTGTGCCTCCTTTCTCATTAGTTGTTTGTAGTCGATCTTATTCCTTTCTGCAGTTGATTGGTTTGATTCTTAGAATCTGTTCCTGAAAACCATGTTTACTCCTTTGCTGCTAAGGTGATTATTTTATTTTCCTGTTGGCTATCCTTAGAGGGGCTTTCCTTGGTTGCCTAGGTAATCTGTCATATTGAGTTCAATCAATTGTGCATTGCTTCCCTTGCCTTGCATTCCCCAAGTCCCAATCTTTCTCAGTGTGGTTGTCACACCTCAGGTCCTTGTCTCCTCAGAGGGATCATCCACACAGTCCCTGACAGACCTCCCACCCAACAGTGACACTGTAATTGAGTAGAAGTCATGTTTATCCCTTTAGACCCTTCAATCATGTCACAGGTCATCTTCTGCACACATGGGTGGAAGCCTTGCCTCAGGTCATGAGCAGATAGGATGTTAGTTACACCCACCAGGCAATATTTAATTTGACAATCATACTTGCATTGTAGTATAAAAGTATTACTTAATTTGCAACTGATGCATAAATGAAATTAAGTTGAGATTGTCTTATAACTCTACCAGCCAGTGACATTTAGCATGTTTTTCAATGTCACAATTATGTTTAATGTTGGGAAGGCAATTCCTGAAAGCAGCCCACTCTGAATGTGCTATAATATGTGAATTGGAGTGAAATCTCGATAATTGCAAATCTGCTTATAACTATATTCCTAAATTACAATTTGATAAACTTACTTTCTAATTGATTTTGATTGGTAAGTCAGATTTACACAGAGAAGAAGAGATGGAAAGAAAGATCTTTCATCTACTGGTTCACTCCTCAAGTGTGCACAATGGCCAGAGTTGCCAGAGTTGAGCTTAAGTTACACTAGGAGCCAGGAATGTCTTCCAGGTTTTCCAGGCAGCTGCTGGGTTCCAAGGCATGAAGGCCGCCCTCTACTGCTTTCCCAGGAAGCTGGGAGGGAATTGAGCAGCCAGGATACCAACCAGTGCCCATAAGTAATCCTGGTGAATGTAAGGCAAAGACTTTAGCTACTGCTCTACTGTGCCAGGCCATAAATTCATTTATTTATTTATTTAGAATTGTATTTTGAATATTTGATTTTCATGATACAATTTGGTAGAGACTGGCATTCCCACCCCGACAGTTTTTTCCCAGTATGTTATGATAATATAGTCCTTCATACAGAGTCATGATTCCATCAGTGTGTTATTTAAGTGTGCCCCAACTTTGCTCATACAGATAATGTCCGTCCAGCATCCCATTTTCTATACATTTCTGACATCTTCATTGGGATTGCATCTCTGATTTGGCAGCAGATGCATATGGCATTGTATGCCCACATCTGGATATGGTAGTTTCTACTACTCCATCACTATATATTCCCATCAATGGGAAGCCATGAAATAAGGTCAACAACCAGCATGAACTGGAACAACAACAAAATTACAGCACTGTCAAACAACGTGCCACTGAGTAACCAATGCATGGGGGACAACAAGAAAACACAAGACTCTTGGGTAAAGTGATGCCACCCTGTAATCCATGAGCCAGTCATGGTTTGACAAGAGAAAGGAAAGCATTTAGAAGAAATGAAATTGAAATCAAAACACATGAGATGATCATATGGTTTTTAATTTCATTGTGTTTATGTGATGTATCACATTTATTGATTTGCAAATGTTGACCCATCCCTGCCTGCCTAAGATGAATTTCACCTGCCCCGGGTGAATGATCTGTCTGATGTACTGTTAGATCCTGTTGGCTAGCATTTTCTTGAGAATCTTTGCATCTATGTTCACCAAGGATATTGATTTTATGTTTTTTCTCTATCTGGCTTTGGTATTAAGGTGATACTAGCTTCATAGAAAGAGTTTGGAAGGATTGCCTCTCTTTCTGTAGTTTGGAAAAGCTTGTGTGGGATTGGTAAGTTCCTCTTGAAATGTTTGGTAGAATTGAGCAGTGAAGCCATCTGGTCCAGGACTTTTCTTGGTTGGGAGGGCTTTAATTACACGTTCAATATCACTGCATGTTATTGGTCTATTTAGATTGTTAATTGCTTCCTGATTCACTTTTGGTGGATTGTATGTGTCCAAATATCTCTCCATCTCTTCTAACTCTTCTGATTTTTTGTTCCTTGCAATAGTTCCTAATAATTCTCTCTGTGTCCGAGGTACGTATGGTCATATTTCCTTTCTCATCTCTGATGCTATTGTTGGGTATCTTCTCCCTCGTGTTTTTAATTACTTGGGCTGGTGCAGAGTCTAGTTTGTTTTCACAGAGAACCAGCTCTTTGATTCATTGATTTTGTGGTCTCTTTGTCTCTGTTTGTTTATTTCCTCCTTCAGTTGCATTGTTTCTTTTTTCCTACTAATCTTGGGATTGCTTTGCTGTTGCTTTTCTACTTTCCTCAACTGTAATCTTAGTTCATTTACTTGGTGCTTTTCTAGTTTCTTAACATAAGCACTAATTGAGATGAACTTTCCTCTTAAATAAGCCTTGATTGTGTCCCATACGTTTTGATATGTTGTATTGTCCCCTTCATTTTTTTCGCAAGCAATTTTTAATTTCCCCTTTGATTTCCTCTCTAATCCAATGCTCATTTGGTAACATTTTGTTCAGTCTCCATGTGTTTGTAAGTCTTTGTTGGTGTTTTGACTTCTTGGTCTCTAGCTTCACACCATGATTGTCTGAGAAGCTGCATGGTATGGTTTCTATTTTATTTTTCAATTACTAATGCTTGTTTTGTGGCCTATCTATAACATGGCCAATTCTGGAGATGGTTCCATGTACTGATGAAAAAAAAGTGCATTCTCTGTTTTTAGGATGAAATTATTTTCTCTAGAGTTTGGGTTAGTTCCGTTGTTTCTTTGTTCTTTTTCTTTTATCTGTTGCTTGATGTTAATGGTTTATTATGGTCTCCTGCAATGATTGTATTGGAGTCTGTTTCTGCCTGTAAACCTGTTAATATTTGTTTCACATAGCTAGATGCTTTGGCATTTGGCATAGATACGTTAATTTTGGTGATCTGTTTTTGCTGAATGGATCCTTGAGTCATTTTGTGGTGTCATTCTTCATCTCTGTAAATGCTTTCACATCAATGTCTATATTATCTGATATAAGAATGGCTACACCTACACATTCTTCCTTACCATTCTCTTGGAACATCTTTTTTTATCCTTTCACTTTCAGTTTCTTCTGATCTTTGCTGATGAGATGTGTCTCTTGTAAGCAGGAGACAGCAGGACTTTGTTTTTGATCCAGTCCTCTAATCTGTGGTGTTTGAGGAGATTAATCCATTTACATTCAGTGTCATGGATAGGTGTCAGTTTGGTCCTGTCATTTTAGCAATGGGTTGTTCTTTGCTTTAGGTTCGGTAAGAGTTTTAGTGGGATGTTCTACATGTGTGCTTTGGTTTTTGTAGTTGCTATTTGTTTTTTCTTTCATGAGAACATCTTTAAGTATCATTTATACGGCAGGTTTATAAGAGGCAAATCTTGGAGTTTTTTCTTTCTTATGGAGAAATTTTATTTCCTTTTGAAAGACAAAGAAGATCTTTGCAGGATAAATTATTCTGGGCCAACAGCTTTCAATTTTGATATGTCACTGCATTCTCTTCTGGTCTGTAGTGTTTCCTCTAAGAGGACAGCTGTGAGTTTGATTGGGCTTCATCTGTATGTCACTCAAGTTTTTTTCACATGTGCATGTAAGGATTTTTCCTTTTGTTCAATGAAGAAAGCTTGATTGTCATGTTTTGTGTTGAATTTTGCTTTTGACCAATTCTGTGGGGAGTTCTGTGGCCCTCCTGTATATAGTTTTGTAATTCTGTCTCCAGATTGGAGAAGTTTACGTGTATCATTTTATTGAATACACTTTTCATTTCAGCTTCTCTTTCTGTACCTTCTGGAACTCCGATAATTCTTATGTTGCACCTTTTAATTGTATCTTTTAATCTTGGATACTTTTTAGCTTGCCCCAGCTCTGCTTCTAGCTTTTGTTTGTTTGTTTGTTTGTTTCTTTATGGTGACAGGAAATATCTTCCAATTCTGAAATTCTTCTGCTTCATTCATAGTATTTTTCTGACTCTCCACTATACTTTTAATTTGGTGCACAGTATTCTTAATTTTGGATATATCATCTTTGATTGATTAATTGCTGCTATTTTCTGTGTAACATGTTGCTTAAGTTCCTTGAGCTCTTGTTGGTGCTACTCATTGTTGTTCAGAAGCTTTGAAATGGGTTTTCTGAATTCTGTGTCCCCATTTTTTTAGTATCTTCCTCAATTAACTCTGAGGGTGGTTGAGGTATTTGTTTCTGCCCTGGATTGTCTTCAGTACGATTCTTAGTTCCTCTGTCTCTTCTTTTACTTATTGTCATTGCCATTCTGGTTCACAGATTCTTCTTCTTAGTGCAGATTTCTAAGATGTATTACCTATAGGTCTACAACTTGATTTTTATGTTCAATTAATGCCATGGATTAGGAAAATGCCAGTTGTTCTGAATGACACTGTTTTTGGCAGCTCTGATACTGTGGACACCTGATGGCCATTAATGATTCCACGTGGAGTTCTTTTGGGTTGTTTTGGTTTGGCTCCACAACAGTACAGTTTTGATAGAAAAGCCATGGCGACAGTTAGCCTCTTCTGCGCGGTGGAGAAAGATGGTGTGGTTCAAGCTCTGCTTTCTTTTTGCTGGGTTGGTTGTTATTCCAGTGTTGTCTTTCACTGGAACTAATGGGTGTTGCAGTCCAGCCTGATTCTGCCCAGCACACACTCAGGCCATCACTCTTGCTTCACTCACATAACTCCTGTGGCTGTCCTGACGACAGGGAGCATTCTGATTGGCTGCATCTCTAAGACGTTACAGGACTGTGTAGCCCTACAAGCTGTCCAATCAGCAGCTGCCTGGTCATAGCAGCTCAGAATCCTGTAGCCTCAGCATTCTAGAAGAGCCATGGTGACAGCCTCCTCTGCATGGTGGAGAAAAATGGGTGAGTGGCTCAAGCTCTGCTTTCTCTGGTCTTTCTTCCCCACAGGCCCTAGCAGAGAGGACATGCAGGCTCCATGGAAGCCAGCAGAGCGTGCGTGTATGGGGTTGGGTTTCCCTTGAGTGTGAGTTTGTAAATCTGCTGAAAATGTAGTGAAGCCTAGGGCCTTTTCAACACTGGTACTATGAAAGCATTTCACTTTTCTATCAGTGAGAATGCTTGTGCCTCTCCAATGAGCCCAACGGATCCTAGCTCCCCATTAAATGTAGTGTGTGGAAAAGCATTTGGATTGTAGAAGAGCCAAGCCAAGCTGATTTCCATAGGCAGACTCCATGACATTTCCTGTCATGGCTCTCAGTGAATTTTCTCTGGTGCAGTCCAGTGTCATGCAACTGGGTCACCATAGTGCAAAAGGGGTCATTACAAGGACCAGGTGAGGTTCGATGTTGTGGAAAGGTGTAGCGTTAGAATCAGGGTTATAATTTTATCTAGGGATATGATAGTGTTTATGTCAAAGGTTAGGACTAGTCTTCTTTTCAAGGTTATATTAGGCCTATTTAAGTTATTAGGAAAAGATCTAGGAATAAGTTTAGATGTAATTAGGGTTAGGGTTAGAGCTAATGCTAAAGGTTAGGTTTAGTAGTGATGTAACTTTTAAGATTGAGATATGACTTATGATTAGCCAAATGGTTAGGGTTATGGTTAAACTTACAAATAGAATTAGGTACAGACCTATGTTTTATATGTTGCATTAAGCAGGATTCGCATTAGGATTTTTATTTGGGATAGATTAATATTTGGATTAGTGGCAGATACAGAGTCTTGCTGTATTTCTGGTTCATACTTAGTTTTCATTAGTGTTGGATTGAAGATTATTGTTAGGATTGGTGTAAGGACTGTGTGGCTTTAGAATACAGTTAGGGTTACAATTAATGTGAGGATTAAAGCTGTAGCTACATTTAAGGTTAAGATGCTGTTTTGTGTTTAGTATTATGGTTAGGTTAGAGTCAATGGTAGGATTACTCTGCTTAGAGCTTAGAGCTAGAGTTAATACTGGGGGAGGGCTAATGCTAGTGCTAAAGTTCTGCTAGGGTTAAGGTTAGGACACAATCTAGTGTTAGATTTATGATTAAGGTTTGGCTACATTTGGATTTAGGTTTTGTGTTATAATTAGGGTAATGATTTGGCTTAGCATTAGGGTAAAGATTCGGGTTAGCATTAGGGTTAGGTTTAGAAATACAGCTAGGGTAAGGTTCAGTATTAATGATAGGCTTAGTTATGTCTACATCTATGTCAACGTGAGGGCTATGCATTATGCCTAGTTTAGGGTTAGAATAACATTTATGATTGGGACTGGAGCTAGAGCTAGTGTCGGAATTAGGGTTAGAATGATGGCAAGGATTAGGGATAATCATCATTTCTGGCTTAGGGTGTGCTGTAGGGTGTAATTAGTATTAGTGCTAGGCTATTAGATAGGGTTTGGGTAAGGGCTATGTCTAGGTTTAGGGTTAGGTTAATGCCTGGGTTTGAATTATGTTAATATTAGCACTGGAGCGAGATTCGGAATAACAGCAGAGTTATTTCAGGATTAGTGTTATGATTAAGGCTTGATTTATACTTAATAAAATTAGGATCATGGTCATAGGAAGAGTTAGGGTTCTTGTTAGTAGCTGAGTAAGAATTATGCTGGGTCTGGCACAATAGCCTAGCAGTAAAAGTTCTTGCCTTCCACTTGCCAAGGTCACATTTGGTGCCAGTTCTAATTGCAGAAGGGCCACTTCTCATCAGCACTCTGATTGTGTTCTGGGAAAGCAATTGGTGCTGGCCCAAAGCTTTGGGTTCCTGCACTCATGTGGAAGGCCTGTGAGAGGCTCTATGCTCCTGGCTTCAGATTGCTATATGGCTACGGCAGTTTGGCTGCTTGGGGAGTGAATCATTAGATGGAAAATTTTCCTCTCTGTCTCTCCTGCTTTCTGTATATCTGACTTTGAAATGTAAAGAAAGAAATTATATAAAAAAAAAGAATTATGGCAAGTTCAGATTGAATTTATGACAAGGGTCAGCTGTAATCATCAGCCTACAGCGTGGCTGATGATTACAGCTGTGAAAGTCAAGAGACTAAGTTAGCATTACAGTCAGGATTAGGATTAGGAGTAATGCTAAAGTTGGTACTGATTTTAGACTTAGGGGTGTAAGGAGATTGAGGGTTAGGATCAAGTTTAAGGCTGGGGTTTGAGTTAGATCTTGGGTTATTTCTTTTTTTATTATTATTCTTTTGCATTATGTGACATTTTCATAGGTTCTGGGGTTCCCCCCGCCCCTCCCCATGCCCCTCCCCCATGGTGGACACCCCCCCACCCCGTTGCAGCATTACAGTTCAAATTCAGTCAAGATTCTTCTCTTGTAAACAGATGCTAAACACATAGTCCAGCTGCATATTGTCCAGATGGAATGTACAGCTTCTTGGGGAGACTATTTAGCTGCGATCAACCCCTGGTGGTTTTAATATTTCTAGTTATGCATCACTGCCAGTCTCGCCACTCCCATTTCGATGAGGTCGTTGTAGAGTTCACTGGTTGACACTGTCCATCATATAGTCTTCATTCACCTGGTTTTCACTGCCAACATATATCTGAGATGGTTGATTGACCCGTTCTATCCTCCGTCCTCTCTTGGCTAGAGTTCTGAGTCCAGCTGGTCATCTCCACAATCAGCTTGTAGGTGCAATTCCTGGGCTGGTTTGCTTTCGGACTAGAATTGCTCTGGATCCAGTGGGTGTTGCAGACTACGTTGGTTCTGCCTATCACGTACTCGGCACTTGCGTCAGCCAGTGGGGGTTGTGGCCTAGTCGGGGCAACCCACAATATCCCCCACCAAGCCCACCCCCTATCCTGGTTTGCCTATGTGTATAGCAAGCTAGTCCAGTCTGTCCCACATTCCCATTTACCTCTTATACTTGTACCTGGGTTTTAAAGCTTAGTTCTGACTAACCAGCTCAGCCATCCAGCCCCCACAGATGTTGTCAAGGTCCGCCCTGTCTAGCCACCCCAACCCCCTTCAAAGTTATCATGTCCTCCCAAGGGAGCAGTGACCCTGGAGGGCGGAACCCATTATTTCCCTCCTGGTTCAGGGCGAGGTTACCGGTATGAGGAGTGTAAGGACTTAGCCGTTACACCAGCTGGCTTGGGTTATTTCTTGAGATTATTATTATTTTTGTTTAGGATTAACGACAACCAAATCTTAACTCTCATCTAGCCCTAATGTGAGCACTAACCATAACCCTATCGTTAACTCTAAACTAATTCCCAATTCTAAATCTAACCTGATTCTAAGTCTAATCCTAACCCTCGCCCAAGTTCTAACCTTAATCTTATAATGAACTGTAGTCCTGTTGTATCTCTGACAGCAGCACTATCCAAAGCTCAAATTCTAACTCTAACCCTAATAATCATGCCCTAATGCAAACTTTAACCCTGCCCTAATCCTAAAGATGGGTTTACCTTGAACTAAAGCTCTAACCATAATACCAAATGAATCTTAGAACATGGCCTTCTTCCTGTCCTAAACCTGACACTTCCCCTGACATTAACCTTGGCTCTAACCTGAACCCTCACACTGAGTTTAATACCAACTGTAGTCCTAGCCCTAACTCTAATCATAGCTCTAAATCCTTTTACTAACTATTGCCCTAGGACTAATATTATCCTATCTGTATAACCATTGAGCTATACCTAACGTTAACCATAACATGAACACCAATCATAGCCATAGTTGTAACTGTAGTCCTACTTTTCCTCCTAACTGAAAATCAAACCTACCCTACCTTAAGAATAACACCAAACCACAGCAGTAACACTAACAACCATAACCCTAAACCTAACATCCATTATCACTCTTCTCCTAACTCTAATTCTAACCTTAACTTTAGCCTTAGCACTTGGCTTCACCCTAGGCCAAATGCTAACACCAGTCTTAAACCTAGTGACAATGGTAGCACTCACCCAAAGTTTTATACTAGCCCGTTCCTAGCACTACAGATTTCCTTAATCCTAACTGTAATCCTAACCCTAATGGCAATCAAATCTCTAGCTTTAATCCTAATGCTACTCTTAACTTTTACTATAAAACTAGCCCTAATTTTAATCTTAACCCCAACATTAATACTTATCATAGACCTATGCTTTGACTTAACCCTGTGCCAAAATACTAACCCTAATCCTTGTCCATCCATCCTACCAGCCCTAATCATAAACCTAGTCAAATCCTATTCACACAATAAAAAGGAAAATCTAACTGAAAAATAAGCACTAAAGCTAAACATAGTGCCAACTTGTCATAGCCCTAATTGAAACCCCAGACCTAAACACAACACTAAAGATTTCATTAATCCTGAACCTAGCTCTAAACCTAAAACAACCCTGCCCTATGGCCAACCCTGTGTATAATTCTAAGCCAAGCTCTATACTTTACCTAACAATACCCGTCGGCCAAATGGTGACCCTATTTCTACTACTAAGGGAATCCTTAGCTCAAACACAAATCAAACTCCTAACTCATTCAATAAATAAATTAATAGCTGTAAATGTAACCATAACCATTACCATGATTGTAACCCTAGTCCTAATTCTTGCTGGAGACGAGCTGCAGCTAATTTCAGAGCTCAGGAAGGGTGCATGAATGGGCAGGAAGGAAGACAAGGAGAGACACAGGCCACTACAGTGTGGTCCTCATTAGAGACAACTCAGAACAGTTGCCTTCTGTATTTCATAGGAAGCATCATAAGCTTTTATAAAACATCCAATTATTTTATTTGCACCCTTTGATTAAAAGAATGATTACAAAAAACAATTTTGTAATGAAGATTCACTCCCCAAGTGAGCACAACAGATGGTGCTGTGCTGATCCGAAGCCATGCATCAGGTACCTCCTCCAGTTCTCCCACACGGTTGCAGGGCCCCAAGGATTTGGGCCATCTTCAACTGCTTCCCCAGGCAACAAGCAGGAGCTGGATGAGAAGTGGAACTGCCAGGATTAGAAGCAGCACCCATATATGATCCTGGCACATTCAAGGCAAGGAATTTAACCGCTAGGCCACCGAGCTGAGCTCTCAAAAGCAATTCTAAAAAATATTATCATTTTACTTTATGAAAACATTCTCAGCAAGCCATTGCTCATTCAAACCTGTAGTCACCCGGCTGAAGCCAGGAACTCCACAGAAGGCAGCACATGTGGTTACATAGTGACAGGTGATTAATGTATATACAAAGTCAATTTTCTCTAAACTTACACTAAAACGACCTAAAGATCAAGAATACAATATTTAGAAGAAAGCTGATAAATGAAGGAGTTTATGAAGGCATATATCATAGATTCTTATTGTCTTATAATCGGTCATACACTAGTTATCATCACCTTCACCTAGTACTGATGCAGCTGTCATTTTTTCTTTGTCATTGTGAAAGGTAGTGAGAAGGATCAGGGCAGCTCAGCCTTTCCGTGAACAGAGGGCCTTGGCAAGAAACTTCTTTTTGTCTTTTTAGGTTATTTCCTGTTCCTAAATATAAGTGCCAATATAGGGTAGATATTTCAAACCATTTTTCCACTGTGGACTCCCAACATTTATCTCTCTTAGAAGATGTCTCATATACATTTTGCTTTACGTGGTGGGAAGTCAAAATGCATCATTCCGTGTAATACAGCAGTTTGAGACTGTGCAGTAAATAAAATCTTTGTGCCTCCAGGATTGCCTTCAGTTTGTAAGATATTATCAAGCCATTTCTCCTTTTTCAAACATTTATTTATTTTTATTACAATGTCAGATATACAGAGAGGAGAAGAGACAAAGAGGAAGATCCTCCGTCCAATGATTCACTCCCCAAGTGGCCACAACAGCTGGAGCTGAGCTGATTCAAAGACAGGGCCCCAGAGTCTCTTGCAGGTCTACCACATGGATGTGTGTTCACAAGCCTTTGGGCTGTCCTCGACTGTTTTTCCAGGCCACAAGCAGGGAGCTGGATGGGAGAAATATTGCTGCCAGAATTAGAACCAGTGTCCATATGGGATCACAGCGTGTTGAAGACGAGAACTTTAGCCACTAGGCCATACCACTAGGCCCTGTCAAGCCATTTCTTAAGGGGAACATTACACATCCTAGGGTAAATTCCAGGACAAAGATGAATACATGCTAAGAGATTTGAGAACACTATAGGCTCAATTGTACCACTGTATGCTTTTAGCTGTGTATCATTGTCTTTTTTTTTTATTTATTACATTGCATTATGTGACACAGTTTTATATGCTCTGGGATTCCTCCCACCCTTCTCCAAACCCTCCCCCCATGGTGGATTCCTCCACCTTGTTGCATTACCACAGTTCAAGTTCAGTTGAGACTCTTTCATTGCAAACATATACCAAGCATAGAGTCCAGCATCTTATTGTCCTGATAAATTCTACGACTTCTTGGGGAGACCATCTCTGGTCTAAAGGTAGAGCCGGCAGAGTATCATCTCAATCAATTAAAAGCCCCAATATGACATCAGCCATAATTTATAATGTTATGGAATTGATTGACATAGTATTGAGTAACCAATATGTTAAAAGAAGAAGAAAGAAAGAATAGAAAGAAAAGAAAAAGAATGCAAGTTCTTAAGTACATCCTGTGCCTTCTTCATTGACATTTCAATTTTAGCTTATATACAACCAGGTTCTAAACAGCATAAAAAGGCTATAGATTACTATTCAGCTGTCTCGTGTCTATTTTCATTATAGTATTTAGGATTTTATAGTGTGTAGCATAATTTTGCTGACCCTGGCTCTTTTTCGGGCAGTCTAGAATGGCTTATAACTCTAACAAGACATATGTCAACCATTTAGGTGCAGAACAGTTTTAGGAGGGGTGTGCAGAGGAATCTTCAGTATGCTAGTGAGGAATGACTAATCTTTGTGTCCTACCTAGTAAGGTATAAGTGAATCCACACTGACCATTTCCTGTCTGACTCTAAGCTTTCCTTGTTCTTCTCTATCTATTCTAGATTTTTTGTTTGTTTGTTTCTGGGGTTTCTGGAGCAATCCTGATGCTCATTGCTAGAGAGGGTGGGGACCCAAAGTTAGAACCCAAGCAAGGACCAGAGAAAGCTCCCTTCCCTAGTTCTGAAGGAACTTTACTGTTCTTCTGTTTCTACAGACCACTCAGGGCTTCTGGCTGTAGTTCCAGTGTCCTTGGATCCTACTAGGAAGTATTTGGATTTCTTCCATCCCATGTGGCAGATTCAGATGGGGGTGGGTGACCTCAGAGTTCTCGGCCTTCGAAGGCACTCCAGTTCCCCGTGGTCTCACTGGCAGTTGGGGTGTAGTCCTTGGTGCCCATACTGATAATCCTTGATGAGGATCTGGGAGTGTTCAGGGTTGGGATACAAGTCTCCTCCTGTCCACCTGCTCTACTCTGGGATCCCACCTGCTCTGTGCATATGACCTCCTATTAAGAGGTTGTCAGGATTGCTCTTGGTTCCTCCCATATGCCTTTGTGGTTTTACTATTGTCTAATGCTGATTTCAGTCTGTTGTCCATGAGTTACCAGTTATGATACTGATGGGCCATACTTCACATCTTCCTCACACATTCTAGGGAGATGGAAGATTTCTCTGTTCTCCCGCCCTGTACGGAATAGCATTTTAGTTGTGTGTCATTGTCTTAAGCTGCCTGAGACCCTTTTTTTTTGTTACCATAACGTGATGATAAAGTCAGTTTCAGGTGTTATGCCTGCTACAGAAAACATGTCACATTTGTAGAAAAATAACAACACCCTCAAGAAAAGTCCATGAAATATCAGAGAGGTGGTCAAGTGTTCATACAATGAGTTGAGGCAGCAATGAGGTGATTAGAGAGACATTCTGCCAGGCCTTGCCATGCAACCAGAAACTCTTTACTGCCTTATTAACTGTGGAGCCATACTTCTTACACCTTTGTGCCATCTGCCCCAACTGCATGTTTCTAGCATGCTTCCAGTGTTGAAGACAAAGTTCTATCATGCCATGGAATTAAGACCCAATTTGGTATGCATTTGCAGCACAGCTTTCACGCCTGTTCTCACACACAGCTTATCTGAATGTCATGCATCCCAGAAGCATTCCTTTTCCCAAAGTTTCAAGCTGGTACACAGAATCTGTTCAACAATCACATTATTTCTGAAGTTATTTCCAGGAGTAGAGTTCTTCTGAAATCAGAATAGGAATGTTGCATTCATCTTGCCAATATGAGAAAGGACAGACTGTTAATTTTATTTAAACTTGTATCAAAAAGAAGTGTATGCTAAGAGTAGTTTGTAGCATATTTAGTAGGAGCATAAGACATTTGTTTTTGTGGGAACACAACACATTGATCACAATTGATTTGTTGGAGGAACGTTTCAGTAACCTTGCTAATTTCTTTCTTTCTTTCTTTTTTTTAAGTTTTATTTTCATTGCACAGTCAGAAATATAGAGAGTAGGAGAGACAGAAAGGAAGATCATCTGCCCAATGATTCCCTCCCAAAGTGACCTCAACGGCTTGAGCTGAGCCAATCCAAGCCAGGAGCCTGGTGTCTCTTCCAGGTCTCCCTCATGGGTGCATGTTTGCAAGGCTTTGAACAGTCCTCGACTGCTTTCCCAGGTTACAAGTAGGGAGCTGGATGGGAAGAGGCTGTGAGATAAGAACTGTCACCCATATGTGATCCTGGCACATTCAAGGCAAGAACTTTAGCTGGTAGACACCTCACCGGGCCCCATGCTGCTTTCATCATTCTCAAGCAACAGTTGAAATACTTGTTCTCACTGATGTTAGTTCAAGGAATCAAATTAGTCTTTCCATTTGATAGTGACTGTCACACTATTTCTTCTGTGAGATCAGAGACTGTCCTGTTACCAGGACTCAATTTACGTTAGATACACCAAAGCAAACATAAGGAGAATGAGTTGTGGAGTAAGCAGAACTCCTCTGCTGTGGACATGCTTATATCAAGCCCTGGAATCCATATTCTATCTGATATGCATTGACAATACATGTTTACATTCTCTTAGAACACAAAGATTATATGAATGCTATGCATGTGAGCAAATATCCCTGTCCCAAATATTCAAACTCAGCATAAAGGCATTTGGTTCAAGGACATGGTTTCTGACGTTTTTTCTATGAACAGAGTGCTGGCAGTAGAAAGGGATGCTATGTTTTCTGGAATGTTGTTTCCACCAACATTGTTTTTTACATGTGCATAATATGCCATCAGGTCATAAGATAAAGTGTTTTTTTAAAATAGTGAATTTATCTCAGGAAAAAGAACTTCTAACTAGTTCAGTAGGAACTTACCTTCTTTGGTTTCACTGTGAATATGAAATATAAAACATTCACACAAGATTTTCTTGCCATGGGTCAGGTACCTTGTCTCAACAGGTTATTCGTCTACCTTTCCAGTGCCAGCTTCTGATATATGCACTTACTCGTGTCCCAGTTGCTCCACTTCTGATCTGACCACTGCTTATGGCCTAGGAAACCAGTGGAGGGTGGCCCAGGTTTTTGATACCCTGCACCCACATAGGAGACTGCAAATGAGCGCTGACCTCAGTTCAGCTCAGCTCTGCTCATTGTGGCCTCTCCTTCTCTCTGTAAAGCTGCCTTCTGAAATTAAAATAAAAAGAGCATTTTTAAAAGTTGCTTACCACAGCTTTGTCCTAAAACTAATTTGAATGTTGTGTTTTCTTTTTGCTGACATTCTATCAAGACAAGGCTTTCAGAAACTGTTTTTGGGTGTTTACAATGTAGGTTTCATTGCTGTCATTATGTAATCTTTTGAAGGATGGCCTCTGGTCCTTGGGACCCTGCACCCACATAGTGTATGTGGAATATGCTCCTGCCTCCTGACATTTGGTTGGCTCTGCTATGTTTCTGAAACTTGGCTGGGAGTATGGAACACGCCACATAAACCAGCACAATAGGTGGGGATCTATCTGAGTCCATTTGTAGCTGCAGGCCTACTGTATACTGTAGATCCACCATTGTGACAATTCATTAGCAACATTTGTAAAAGTTGAAGCACTGGGACTATGGCTCAATGGCTAAATGCTCATCTTGCTCATGTCGGAATCATATATGGGAGGCAGTTTGTGCCCTTGTGAATCCACTTCCCATCTAGTTCCCTGCTTGTGGCCTAAAAAAGCAGTAGAGAATGGCTCAAATTCTTGGAAACCTGTACCATTTTGGGAGACCCAGAAGAGCCTCCTGGCTATGGAGCAGGTCAACTCTGGCTGAAATACTGCTTGGAGAATAAAACAGCAGATGGTAGATCTTTCTGTTCTCTTTCTCTCTATCTCCCTGTCTTTAGGATAAAAAGAAATAAACCTTTAAATAAATAAATATCAGTAAAAATCATTAATAAGTAGAAATGCGACAGAAACATTCCCTTTCAGGAATGTAAACATCATCCTTCATAAAATTTGTAAGCTTTTAGACTTTGTAAGAAAATGTTGGAAATACTTAGAAATGAGATGTTTTAAAGCAGAAACCAAAAGAGACTAAACTTTCAAATCAGTTCACCAAGATACCCATATTTAGTAACAGAAAACAAGCTACATTGAAGCAGAATTTGAAAAATCAAATCAACCAATGAATAAAATTTACCATCAAAACTGCAGGCCCAGACATGTAGAGCCTTCCACTCAAGGAAGAAAACAATCATCCATTTCCAAGATGCTCACAAAGTAGAAAAACAGAAACCAAGAAATGTGTTTGCGTTCCTTGTGTAAGTTCAGCGTTTACGTGGATGACACAATTGTAAGAGGACATGAAAAAAAAAGGAAGTTTAAATGCTTTATTAAAATATACACAAATATTTTCAGCAAACATTATTAGTACCGTACATTATTAGAATTGTGACAACTGATGAAATCAGTAACAATCAGGATATGCAAAGAAGATACAAAGGGGTTAACACTCCAAAATTAATCAAGTAAGTAATTCATGTGGAAGGCAAAAAATTGAAATGTCCATTAATATAAAATACTCAAAAAAATTTAAAAATAAATTTAAGCTTCTAGTGATAAAAAAGATACTGCTTGCAGAATGATAGACAATAGCAATTTCCCTACTATAACTGAGGCTACAATGCATGTATGAAGACCAGGATTGCTAACATGTAACACTGAGAGTCTGTCCCTTGAGTCAACCTAGAAAAGGTTTCTTCTTCTCACTTTGTCTCTTAGACATTGTTCTGGATGTGTAATCAGGAAATTAAACACGGAAAAGAAAGGAAATTGTATGCATGGTGGCCAAGTTCTAAGCAGCAGAACTATCAGTCTGTACTAATGACCCTAAAATGTGTAATTCAACAGATTGAAAAACTAAAGTGAACCTGATGAGAGAATTAAGCAAGATTTTTATGTACTAATCAGAAACAGATATGGAACAACATTGCAACACAAAATACAGACCACAAAACAAACATCGGTAAGAAAAATAACATTGAAAAGATTAAATTATATCATCTTTTCAAATATCCTTCAGTTTTGTAGTTTAAAAAGTCAAATGGGGTCTGATGCGATAGCATAGTGGTTAAAGTTCCAGCTTTGAACTCACTGGGATTCCATATGGACGGTGCTTCTGATTCCATTCAGCTCCCAGCCTGTGGCCTGGGAATGCAATCCAGGATGGCCCAAACATTTGGCACCCTGCACCTGCATTTAATACCCAGAGGAAGCTGCTGGCTCCTGGCTTCAGATTGGCTCAGCTCCAACTGTTGTGGCTACTTGGGAGTGAACCATGCCATGGAAGATCTTCCTGTCTGTCTCTCCTCCTCTCTGCATATCTGCCTTTCCAATAAAAATATATCTTCAAATGAAAAATGTCAAATGAACCAACTTCAAAAAAACAATACAAAGAAGAAAAGCCCCAAATTCTATTGAGCATTTAGTGAATTGTAACTCATTTTTGGGATTGTCACCCATTTTTAGGATTCTAGACTTCAAGAGAATCTTGAATTAGAGAAGGAAGGAGAGAGGCCAGAGGTGGACTTATGTGAGAGGTGGCATCGCCCCCTGCTGTTGGAAAGCTGAGCTGCAAAAGAGGAGGCTGCCTCAGACCTGAGGTGAAGCCCCACCCCTTTCCCCTCTGGTGAGAAACCCAGGTGTCCTCCCTTAAACCCAGTGCCATCCTCATTGGCCACACATAGTATGACATCCTTGCAAGTGGCCCGGTCACGAGAGGCCTTGAAAGCCTGCTGCAGAAGGCTGGCTGATGTGTGCAGGTGCCACCATTCCTGCTTGGCTGGTCCTGCTCCTGAGAGAGGCCCAGGGAGCTGAACCAGTGCTGCCCTGTAAACTCCCTGCCCCGCAGGAGCCCTCTAGAGGACACCGGACTCCTCAGGAGCTGGAAGTGGTGAGTGTGTGAGCGCATCTCCTCAGGCTCCAGGGTGGGAGGGGACAGGAGGGGGACCTTGTTGTCCCACTCTACAGCCCTGACCTTGAACCTTAGGACTCCCATCTTTCCAAATTGTGCAGTGAGGAGGGGCGAGTGCCCAGGGACAGGTTGACCTTCATGCTAGCCAGATTTGCTCGCTCTCCTGTTTTTGAGGCCTCAACTACCTGTAGATGATGAAAGAATTAAGTTGTTTTGTTATTCGTAGTTGGTGTTATATTGATATTTAGCAACATAACACATCCGGTGTTAGAATCGCTAAGAGGAAATCCCAGTGGTCACAAGATTCACTTGGTTTGAGTGTGCGGTTTCATTCAGAAGGGAACTAAGAAGCTGGAGGTGACACTGCAGGCTGTGAGGAGTTCCCAGGTCACACTGTCACTTTCAGTTCAGGCCTTGGTCTCTTTTACCTCTGTCCCCAGAGGTGACTAAGTCCTGGTTCTGTCTGGTGTTTGATTTTTTTTTTTTTTTTTTGGTAAGATTTATTTTGGTTGGGAAGTCAGAAATGCATAGAGGAGTAGAGACAGCAAGGAAAATCTTGTGTGCATGAATTCACTCCCCAAGCAGTAGCAATGGCCAGAGCTGAGCCATTGTGCAGGAGCTTTGAGCCTTTTTCAGGTCTATTCCGGACCTGCAGGGACCCAAGGCTTTGGGGTATTCTCGACTGCTAGCCCAGGCCACAAGAAGGGAGCTGGATGGGACGTTGGGCCACTGGGAATCAAACCAGTGTCCATATGGAATCATGGCATGTACAATGCAATGACTTCAGTTTCTAGGCTACCATGCCAGGTGCAGATTTAATGTGTTTGATGGCTTAAACATTATTTCTTTTGTAATGTGGTAGCACAGCAAATCAAGGTGCTACCTGCATATGGGTACCAGTTCAAGATCTGGCTGCTTCGGTTACAATTCTGCTCCTCACTAATATATCTGGGAAAGCAGCCTAAGGAGTCCAGAGTTCTGGGGTTCCAGCTTCCTGGTGGGACCCCGGATAAGCTCTAATTCCCTTGCTTTTTTTTTTATTAAATAAAGCAAACATTTATTAAATTGTGATAAAAACATTCCATCAAATTACAAAACCTGAGTAAGCAAAACAAATGGCACATGCTTAACTGTGGTTGACATTCAAATGAAATTTGCATTCCCAAAATATTATACAGTAATTAGAAAATACCAGCCAAAGTAATATTAGGATACTTTTACGTGCGGTCTCAACAAATTTGAACAGAAGCAAGTTTTAACAAAGGTAAATTTTACAGTGAAACATAGCAGTAGATTAAGGATCTTAACATGTTTGTTTTACTGCTATTTGACACTATGATACAAAAATAAGAGGATTTACTTGACATTTTTAATAAATATCTCATGGGCTGTTGAGTGCCTTACTGGTGAAAAGATTTAACTGGCTAATCTCATCAATCCATTTTGTACATTTAGTAAGCATCAACTCTGCCCTACATAACTCTTAATGCAATTCACAGCACACAAATGGTTATCATATTAAATACATAATCAACTCGGACTTCTCAACAATGAGGAAAATAGTAAATCATCAAATGGACTGCTTACCATACACTTTCCTCATAACTAAATAACACAAAAAAAAATCAAAATAATATTTGTCATCACTCTAAACTATTGCAACTGACTAATTCCCTTGCTTTTGCCTGGCCCAGCAAATGCTGCCATATAGGGAGTGAACCAACATATAAATGTTACTTCATTCTCTCTCTGCCTTTCCAATAAATAAATATACTGTGTAAATATGCATTGGCTTATTTTCAAGTGAGAGTTAAAAGTAAAAGGGACATAATTCTTCTATCCACTGGCTCTCTCACCAGATAACCAAAATGACCATTCTTGGACGAAGCTGATTCCTTCAGCAGCACTGACTGGATCAAGCTGAGTCCTGGAGCCTGCAGCTTGCTTCAGGTCTTCCATATGGGTGATCAGGTCCTTGGCATTTGATCTCCTACTGCTTTTCCCAGGAGATTAACAGAGATCTGGGTTGAAGTGGAATAGCTGACTCCATATGGGATGCTGGTGTTGCAGTTGGCAGCTTTACATATTGTACCACAATGCTTGCCTTTGCTTTTGTTTTTGTACTGATGGCAACATTTTTCTTGCCTTTACGTCTCATATGCTGATTCCTGGCAAGTGTTTTACATATTGGGCAATTTTCATATGTTACAAATTGTGGATGAATTCTGATGGTGTGTGAGGTATTGGTAGGGCAGAAGGCTTGGAGTCTAAGATTTCCTTCCTGTGCACTTCTTTCATTTGTGGTTGTCTAGGACTCGGTTTGACTCTCTTCATGTGGTGTTAACTAATATGGCTGTGTGATCACCTTACCAAGTAGTTGCCACCACTGGTTGGGCACTAACACTGCAGCATTAGCTTGTCCTGGTTACTGCCAATTGGTGTGTACCTTCCCTTGCTGTTCTGTGAGATTTTCCTTCCCATGATGTGCTGCTGTATTTAGGATCAGTGGGAAGAACTATGTGGTCTTTTAAATTGTATGTGTGTGAAAAGCTGCACCAAACATTTTCAGTTGTTATTTTCAAATTATTTCTTGTTCACATCATTTTTTTACAAATGTTTACGTATTTCATGTAAAAAGTCATGGAGACACAGTGATTTGCCATCTGTTGGCTAACTCCTTCAATTCCTGCAAGTTTGTGACAAGGCCTGGGTAAAACAGGAGGGATATTGAGGGAGAAGCCCCACCTAGTTTCCCACCCACCCCAGGTACCGGATGTGGGGCATGCTCTGAGATACTTGCTCACGTGGTTTTGATAGTTCACCAGTTATGAATTGCTGCCAGTCTCGCCACTCCAAGCACCATGAGGTCATTGAGGAATCCACTGATTGACAATCCATTATAGTCTTCATTTGCCCAGTATTTCACTGCCAACATACAGCTGTGGTGGCTGATTGACTTGTTCTATCCTCTGTCTTCTCATGATTAGGGTTCTGAGTCCGGCAATTTGATTGGGGAGATCTCCAAAGAAACTTTGTCTGAGCTGTTCCCAGACCAGATTTTTGTATTACTAACGATTACAGTGTCCAGCACAGTCCATCGCCCCAATCAGCTGGTGGTTGCAATTTCCCGATTGGTTCCTTCTTCAGCCCCGACTTCCACTGGAACCAATGGGTGTTGCAGTCCAGCCTGGTTCTGCCCAGCACATACTCAGCCCCAGGGAGCAGGATGGGAAGTGGAGCTGCCGGCATTAGAACCGGCACCCATGAGGGATCCCAACACATTCAGGGCGAGGACTTTAGCCACTAGGCCATGCCACCAGGTCCAATGTATTTGTTTTTTTAAGAATGGGTTTAGAATTAATTTTTAAAATATTTGGTCAGCCTCCAAGGTTGCTTGAGAATATTTTTTGTAGTAATCAGTGAAAAAGACTGTCCCTTGGTGCTGGCTTTGTGTTTTAGTGTGTTAGACCACTGCTGGTCATTCTGCGTAGAATATAATTTTGCAGTGCTGGGGTAGGGGAAATCCCAGAGGCCATGGAATTTTATCATAAAAATAAAAATAAGATAGAAGGCAAAAAAAGAAGTGCAGTGCCCATTATACCTGTCAAAATATCAGTTGTAGAAATGCTTTGTGAAGTTCTCTTAATTGAGTTAAAAAAAACAATTAGTTTATTTGGTCAAAAACATTTTTAAATTCATGCACATGAGTTTTCACATGGAAACCGTATGCAGTGAAAAATTATGCAAGGATCTCAAAATAAGTCAATATTTTAATCATATTTTCCATGAACTCTTTGAAGTACACTCATATCTTCTGTTAGATAAATGCTTAAATGGAAGCCTCTCTGAAGGCATTCATCAAAGAGATTTGGATGGAAATGTCAAATGACACCACTTGTCTAATTTTTCTTTTGTCTTGGAAAAAATTTATTCCTGGGACAGATCCCATTTGGCCTGGATGTATAATCTCTTTGATGTGTGACTGGATTCCTGTGCTAGTATTTCCTGTGGACTTTTGCATTTCTTCTCATGGGAGACATTGGTCAATAATTCTCTTTTTTCACTGTACCTTTCTTTGATTTTGGTTTTAAGGTAATCTGGCCTCATAAAATGTGTTTGGAAGATTTTCTTCCATTTCCATTGTGTAGAAAAGTTTCAGAAGTATTGGGGTTATTTCTTCCTTATAAATTTGGTATAATTTAGCAGGAATGTGTCGTGATCCCATGCTTCATGTTGTAGGAAAGCTCTTTGTTACTGATTTCACCTCGGTCTTGGTTGGTTGCCTAATGCGATTTTCTGTATTTTTATCTCAGATTTGGTAAATTGTGTGCATCCAGAAATCTTTGCATTTGTGCTCAATTTTCTAATTTTCTGGCATCTAATTGTTTGCAACAATTCCTAATTTGTATTTGTGTAATTTCAATTATAATGTCTCCTTTTCATCTCTGATTTTATATTTTATCAGTTTGGGTCTCCTTCCTATTTCTTTTTTATTCCAATAGTTTTTCAATTCTCTTTCTTTCTGTCTTCTTTACTTCATTCATTTGCTTTTTACATTTTAAAAAATTTTATTTTTTTATTATGATTATTCTCATTTTATGATACAGTTCCATAGGCCCTGGGATTTTCCTTACTCCCTCTTCAATTGCTTTCCTTCTCACTGAGTTCCCCTATATAATTACTAAAGTATAGTTCTTCATAAACAGATATATGTCCATCATTACGGGCATGGATAATGGCGGAGAGCACAGCATCTTATTGTCAAGACATACTAAACAGTTTCATTGGGAGTCCATCTTTGCAAGTAGAGATGCATACTACATTGTATCCTCACATCTGGATATGATAGTCTCCATTTCACAGTTACTATACATCCCCTTGAATGAAAAGCCACAAAACAAACCCAACAGCAGGAGGGAAAAGAATAAATCAACAACACCATAAAGTTAAATAACATGCTACTACATATGATAGTCTCCATTACACAGTTGCTGTACATCCCCTTAAATGAAGTCACACAACAAAATCAGCAACAGGAAGGAAAAAATGAATCAACAACACCATAAAGTTAAATAACATGCTACTGAATGACTAATGTGTTGCTGAACAAAGGAAAAAGAAAATCAAGAATTGTCTTCAAGAAAATGATGTTACTGTAGGATCTATGAGTCTTTAAAGAATTTAATGAGAATGAAAGTGTTTTGAAGAGATAAAACTAACAAAAGTCTAAATCCATGTGATGGAGTTTCCACTCATTTTTCTTAGTGAGATGTGTCCCTTGTAGGCAATA
This sequence comes from Ochotona princeps, assembly GCF_030435755.1. Lineage (NCBI taxonomy): Eukaryota > Metazoa > Chordata > Mammalia > Lagomorpha > Ochotonidae > Ochotona > Ochotona princeps. Next base: position 131,381,773 of record NC_080833.1, read on the forward strand.
AATAGATAGGTTTTGTTTTTTTCATCCAGTCTACTAATGTAGGGCATGATGTTTGATTGATGAGCTTAAGCCATTTACATTAAGAGTTACAATGAATGGGTGGTAATTTGGTCCTGTTAGTGTCACAATGGTTTGTTAAATAATTTACTCTTCTGTTACTTGATTTGAATGTTGTTCACATTTGTCTTTGGTTTCAGTTGGTTCTATTCCTCTTCCCTGTTGAGAGAACATCTGTAAGTGTCATTTGTAGGGCAGGTTTAGAAGAGGCAAATTCTTTCAACTTTTCTTTACTTTGCAATATTTTTGTCTCATTTTGAAAGACAAAGTAAAGCTTTTCTGGGTATGTTATCCTGGGCCAACTATTGTTTCCTTTTAGAAACAGGAAATGTGACTCCATTCTCTTCCGGCCTGTAGAGTTTTCTGAGCTAGGTCTCCTGTGAGTTTACTTGGCATTCTTTTATATGTCAATTGATTTTTTTTTATGTGCACATTTAAAAATCTTTTTTTTTTTAATGTTTGATTGAAGAGAGCTTGATGATTATGTGTTGTGATGAAAACCACTTTTGTTCGAGCCTGTTGGGAGTTCTGTGCCCCTCTTGGATGTTGTTTTCCCAATTCTTTCTCTAGATCAAGGAAAATTTTCCTTATTATTTAATTAAACATATTTGTAAACCCAGCATCACTTTCTTTTTTCTCTCTGCATATATTTTATTTTAAAAATAAAATATTTGAATAGACAACTATTGAAAAATTGAATAGACAACTATTCTGCAACACTGGTACAGTAACACAGATTTGGCATTAAACAGGCAAAGAATGTATGCCATCTATTGGCTGCTTTTCTCCCAGGAATATAAAATTTTCTTAGGAACTAGGCAATCTTGGAAGTTACCTTCAGCTGGGATAAATAATCTTACTCTTTTTTCATTTCATTTCATTTTTAATATTTTTTACATCGTTAAGAGGGATCCATGACCTTGTGGCTCTCTAATAGGTAGGGGAGGGTTGAGGTATGGAGGATAGTGGGTGGGACAAATATTTCAATATGTTTTCCTCCGTGTCCACAGGGAGGGAAGGGAAAGTGGCCACATACCTTGTTGTCAAAGTACTTCAGCACCCAAGAATGGGGATTGGTCATTTAATGACGTGATAGAGACCCTGATATGGGGAAGAGTCTTTTAAAATTTTTTTCACAGTTTATATTTTATTATTATTATTATCATCATTTTATGATATAGTTCCATAGGCTCCTGGTATTTGCCTTATCTCAGCCCCAATTCTCCCACCCCCATTTCCTCTATATCATTATGAAAGTATAGTTCTTCATACACAGTCATATGTCCATCATTGCAGGCATGGACAATGGCAGAGAGTCCAGCATCCTATTGTCAGGATATAGTAAACAGTTTCATTGGGAGTCCATCTTTGGAAGTAGAAATGCATGCTACATTGTATCCCCACATCTGGATATGTCAGTCTACATTTCACAGCTACTCTATATCCCCTCAAATGAAAAGCCATAATACAAAATGAACAATAGAAAGAAAAATAGAAATGTACAATGAAAGTAGTTAAATGACATGTTACTCGATATGACATTCTCCATGAAACAGCTACTATACATCCCCTTGAATGAAAAGCCACAAAACAAAATCAACATCAGGAAGAAAAAAGAAATTAACAACACCATGAAGTTAAATAACATGCTACTAAATGACTAACATGTAGCTGAAGAAATGAAAATCAAGAACCTTCTCACAGAAGATGACCAGCATTGCTTTCTTAAACTCCCATCCAAACATTCACACCCCAAGTGACCCCAGTGCCGGAGCTATGGTGAGCTCAAGCCAGGAGTCTGGAGGCTCTTCTGGGTCTCCCACATTGGTGTAGGATCCGATGGTTTTGGGCTGTCCTCTGCTGCTTTCCCAGGCCACAGGCAGAGAGCTGGATGGGACGTGGAGCTGCCAGGACATGTACCAGCAGCCATATAGGATCCTTTTGCTTGCAAGGCAAAGACTTTAGCACCTAATTTAGGGTGCTGGGCCCCCAGTAAAAACACTTTTCAAACTATGTGGCTGTCATATTTATGGATATCCTATGGGCTAAAGCAAATAAAATAACAAAATCAAGTGTCATTGTGGATTTAGGAGCAGGAAGTGTCGTTGAAGTCTTCAGAACTTTCATTTAGAACAATTACTAGAAAGCTGTACAGAAAATAAATATGTATTGTATCATTTCTTCATAGATAGATCTAGACGAATTTGCTCTGATTGAAAGATGTTTGCCTTCTACTGATGTTAGCGTTAACAGCAAGAATTGTTCCAATGCAATCATACAAACTAAAAAACCTAAAATAAATAGACAAACAACAAAAAGTAGAGCTTGGAATCTTACAGGAAAGAGCTGGTGTGGATTGGCTCATGCCTCACTGGGTGGGACACAAAGATTAGTCACTCCTCACCATGGTGTTGGGGATTTTCCTGCACACCCCCCCCCCAAAATAAAACTGTTCTGCACCTCAATTGTTGACAAATGTCTTGTTAGAGTTACAAGCCTGTCTAGATTATCGTAAAATCTGCCAAGATCAGCAAAATTATACTTCAACACAACAAATGGCTAAATACTAAAATGAAATAGACATGAGACAGCTGAATGGTACCTTATAGCCATTTTAAGGTATATAGCAGCCGGTCCTGTATATAAACTAAAATTGAAATGTCAATGAGTTAATCATAGGTTGTGGTTAGGACTTGCTTTTTTTTTTTTTTTTAACATACTGGTTACTCAAAACCATGTCAATTTCATAATGATGCAAATTGCTCTTGATGTTACATTGGGACTCTTGATTGGCTGGGATGATATTCTACCAGCTCTAACTTCGGACCAGAAATGGTCTCCCCAATAAACTGTTCAACCCATCTGGACAATAAGTAGCTGGACTCTATGCTTGGTATACATTTGCAAGGAAAGAATCTTGATTGAATTTGAATTTGAACTGTAGTACTGCATTAAGGTGGAGGAATCCACCAGGGGGGGAGGGGCGTTGGGAGGAGGTGGGGGGATTCCCAGAGCCTATGAAACTGTCACATAATGCAAAATAATTAATAAAAAAATAAAAATAAAAATAAAAAAAAGAAGTGTTCCAATGGAAGTCCTTACCTGGAGTCCAACACAGCTCACTGTAGAAATAGAGAAATACTTTATACCACACAATTCTTTCTCTGTAGCATGTATTTTACTGACAATATGATATTTTTCCTATGATATTTTGTAATTTGAGTAGTAACAGTACTTGCAGAAAAAATAAGTGCTTAACAGTCACAAAATTATTATGTAATTTTGATTGGAAAGTCAGATTTACAAAGAGGAGAAACAGGGAAAACTCTTCTATCACCTGTCTCACCCTCCAAGTAGCCACAGTAGCCAGAAGACAGCAAATCCATGGCAGGAGCAAAGAGTTTTTCTAAGTCTCCCAAGCGGGTGCAGGGTCCCAAAGTATTGTGCCATCCTTGACTGCCATGCTTGACAGCCAGGCAAACAAGCTGGTGCTGGAATAAAAATGTAGCAGTCAGGATATGATCAGGACCCATATGGGCTGTTAACACATGCAAGTTGAGGACTTTTAGCCACTATGCTATGGCACCATGTTCAGCAACATTTGTAAATAAGTAGTAGTTGTTTTCACTAACCTAATGATATCTTGAGTTTCATCACTGCCAGTTATTGTATTGTTGATATTGTTTCAAAGAAGCTTTCCTGGCACTTGTGAAGCACTATTCTTGCCCATGGAAGCTGATTGCTTTTGTTCCTTCAAGCATTGTGTCTGCTTCCTGCCTTGACATTACTTAGCACAGTAGGAGTCACTGAGGAGACTGGGAACAAGCAAGAAAATCTCATCACTCCCTCTGTCCACCTTTTCTTGCAGGTGTAGCCCTGCAGCCTGCTTCATGCTTCCAAGGCTAGAGAACACACACACACCTTCAGTAAGTTGTTTGTTTACTTCTCACCTTGTTTTACCTTTCATTTTATGCTGGTTTTTAAACTAAAATGAAAAAACAGGTATGAGAGAAAGAAGGCAAAATTGTCTTAACTATGATACTGGAGCTGTCAAAGCTGATTGAAACTTTCCCTTGAGTTTTTTAATTGCATAGCCCAGACATGATTACTATTACATGATTTCAGTGGAAACTAAGAATTTGTTAATGACTACAGGATATCAAATTTCAAGTGGTATTTATGGATTTTCCTATTTATTTATTTATTTATTATTTTGTAAAGATTTATTTATTGTATTACGAAGTCAGATATACAGAGAGGAGGAGAGACAGAGAGGAACATCTTCCGTCCCATGATTCACTCCCCAAGCGACCCGCAATGGCTGGTGCTGCGCCGATCCAAAAGCGGGAACCTGCAACCTCTTTCGGGTCTCCCACGTGGGTACAGGGTCCCAAGACATTGGGCTGTCCTCGACTGCTTTCCCAGGCCACAGACAGGGAGCTGGATGGGAAGTGGAGCTGCCGGGATTAGAACCGGTGCCCATATGGGATCCCGGGGCGTTCAAGGTGAGAACTTTAGCCACTAGGCCACGCCATCGGGCCCATCTATTTATTTGTTTTTAATGACTGACATGCAGAAAGAGAAGGAGAGACAGACAGACATATCTGCTATCTGCTATCTGCTGATTGATTCTCTCAGTGGTCACAGTGGTTAGGGCTGGATCATGGCACAGAAGAAGCAGGAGGTCCATCTGAGTGTCCCAGATGAGTCTCCCACCCAAGTGCTTGAGTCATCTGCCACTGTTTCCAATTCACATGGACTTAGAGCTGGATTGGAAATGACGTAGATGGTAGCTTAGACTGCTATGCCACAATGCCATGTCCTACTGAAGGGTGGTTTTGCTATTGCAAGGGCTTAAGGGCTTAGTTTTTTTTTTATTTGTTTGTTTGTTTGTTTTTTGGGAAGATTTATTAATTTGAAAGGCAGGACTACTAAATGAGAGAGAGATGAAGAGACATTTCCCATGTGCTGGTTTGCTTCTGAAATAACCAGCATGAGCAGAGATGAGCAAGTCTGAAGCCATGAGCCAGGAGTATTGCCCAGGTCTGCAACTTGATTACAGGAACCCAAGTGCTTGAACCATCCTCCACTTCATTTCCAGGCCTGTTGTCAGGGAGTTTGGTCAGAAGTGGAGCATCCAGGATGTGAACTAATATCCATGTGGGTATGCCAGTGGCCTTATTTGCTAAACCATAGGGCTGGGTCCCTGTTGCATTCCTCTGATTTTCATTTCAAATACAAATTTTCCAAAAACTGGGAGAGAGAGAGCTCTTCCATGTGTAACTTTACTCTCCACTTGGCAGCAATTGCAAGAGCTAAACCTATCCAAAGCCAGGACCCTCTTTTGGATCTGCCACATGGGTGCACGGTGTCCAAGGCCTTGAGCCATCCTAAATGCTCTCCCAAGGAAAAAAGCAGGAATCTGTAATGGAAGTAGAGCACACAGGACATGACCTACACCTTTATGGTAAGCTCAGCCCATCAGGCCACATTTCAGTCCACAGATACTGATTTCTTTCAAAGCAAGCAGGGGCAGATCTTGAAAACACTGACATGCTCCCTCCTTCTTCCAGGTGGTATCCTGTACTGGTTCCAAAGCTTGTGAGATGTTTAACACCATAGGAAGTTCTTGAGTACCATTTGTAATATTGTATTAGTTTCATCATTTTCCACTTAGATCATTACCACATAATTTCCATTTTTCTTTGTGAATATTTTTGAATGACGGACATTGCAATGAATATGAAGTGGAATCTCATTGTAGTTGGCATTTTCATTCTCCTAATGATGAATCATGCTGAGAATCTTCTTGTGCTAATTAGGCTTTTGGTGATCCTTGTAGAAATGTCTGTTTAGTTCTTTGTCCATTTTGGAATCTGGTTTTCTGGCCAAATGGCCCCAAGACCACTGAAGGGGTGAGGCGTCAGTGTTCTCCAGCTGCAAGAACCAGTGGGGACTGTTTGATGACTTGTCCATTTGTTGTAAAGTGAGCACAACTCTTATGGACTAGGAAAGAAGATGGCAACAGGGCAGTGTCTGATAGGCCTGCCACCCAACAGTGACACTGTAATTGACTATAAGATGTGTCTATCCCTTTAGACCCCCCAATCATGTCACAGGTTCTGCACAAACACAGGTGGAAGCCATGCCCCAGGTCACAGGCCGATAGACTGTTAGTCATGCCCACCAGGTATTATTTGACAATCATACTTGTACTATAAAAGTATTGCTTAATTTGCAACTGATACACAAATTAAAATGAGATTGTCCTGTTTCTCTACCACCCAGTGACATTTAACAACTTTTGCAATTTCACGATTATGTTTAATGTTGGGAAGGCAATTTCTGAAAGCAGTCCACTCTGAATGTGATGTAATGTGTGATTATTAGTGGAATCTTAAAAAAAAGAAGAAAGGAGTGAAATCTTGATAACTGCCAATTGGATTTTAACACCATTCTTAATTTACAATTTGAAAAACTTATTTTCTAATGGATTTTGATTGAAAAGTCAGTTTTACACAGAGATGGACAGATGGAACTAAAGATCTTCCAACTACTGGTTCACTCCTCATGTGTGCATAATGGCCTGAGCTGCTGGAGTTGAGCTTAAGTTCAGCCAGGAGCCAGGAAGCTCTTCCAGGTTCCCATGCAGCTGCTGGTTTCCAAGGCATGAAGCCCCACTCCACTGCTTAATTCCTAGGTATTTAAGATTCTCCTTCTCTATTTTATAGGGGACTGTACTTACAATTCCTTTCTCATCTGTGAAATTATTTGTGTACACTAGTGTTATCATTTTGTGTTTGTTAATTTTCTATTCTGCTACTCTGCCAAAGTCCCTTTTGAGGTCCAATAGTATCTTGACTGAGTCTTTTGGTTCTTCTATGTAGAGACTCATGTCATCTGCGAAGAGACATGATTTCAATTTCTCATCTCCAGTTTGGATTCCTTTAATTGCTTTTCCTTGCCTAATATCTCTGGCAAGGACTGCCAATACTGTATTGAAGAGTAGTGGTGACAGTGGACATTCTTATGCAGTTCCAGATTTTTATGGGAAGGGTTCCAGTCTTTCTCCATTTAGTATGATGCTGGCATTGGGTTTTTCATAAGTTGGTTGATTGTGTTGTAGAATGTTACTTCTATACCTATCTTGCTTAGGGTTTTTCAGCATGGAGTGGTGTCAGATTTTATTAAATACCTTCTCTGCATCTATCGAGATGATCGTACGGCTTTTATTTTCAATGTATTTATCTGATGTGTCATATTTATTGATTTGTGAATGTTGAACCATCCCTGCATGCCTGGGATGACTCCCACCTGGTCTGGGTGAATGATCTGCCTGATGTGCTGTTGGATCCTGTTGGCTAGTATTTAGTTGAGGATCTTTGCATCTATGTTCATCAAGGATATTGGTCTGTAGTTCTCTTTTTTTCTGTTGATTCTCTGTGTGTCTTTGGTATTATGTTGATATTGGCTTCTTAGAAAGAGTTTGGAAGGATTGCCTCTCTTTTTGTGTTGTTTGGAAAGGCTTGTGGAGGATTGGGGTAAGTTCCTCTGGAAACGTTTTGTAGAATGCAAGAGTGAAGCCATCTGGTCCAGGACTTTTCTTGGTTCTTAGGTATCAGAGAACTCACACAGATGGGAAACCTTATGAATGTACAGAGTGTGGAAGAGCCTTTCGTTACAAGTCACATGTAATCATACATCGAAGAAACCACACAGGAGAAAAACCTTATGAATGTAGCCAGTGTGGAAAAGCATTTAGGCTAAAGAAATTCCTAATCACATATCAGAGAATCCATGCCACGTAGCCAGTGTGGAAAAGTCTTTTCCTCCCACACATGTCTGATTAAACTTCAGAGAATCCTCCCTGGGGGAAAGCGTTATGGATGTAGCCAGGGTGGAAGAGACTTTACTGATCACTCAGTTATCGTTAGGCATCTGAGAATATGTACTGGGGAAAATCCTTATGAATATAGTGAATGTGAAAACACATTTAAGCTGAAGTCATTCCTAAATACACATCAGAGAATCCACACAGGGGAAAAACCTTATGAATGTAGCCAGTGTGGAAAAGCATTAGGCTGAAGAAATCCCTAATGACTCATCAGAGAATTCACACCGGGGAAAAACAATGTGAATGTACTGAGTGTGGAAAAGGTTTTTCTCAGAAGGCCATATAATCACACATCAGAGAATCCACCCCAGGGAAAAAACCGTATGCATGTAGTAGTGTGGAAAAGCTATTTCTCGGAGATCACACATAATCCTACATCAGAAAAGTCAAACCAGGGAAAAACCTTATGAATGTAGTGAGTGTGGAAGAACATTTACCAACCAGTCAAGTCTCGTAACACATCTGACAGTCCACACAGGATAAGAGCAATATGAATGGCCTGTGTGTTAAATCCTTTTGCAGGCAGTCAGGTTTCATTACACATTGGAATTCACATGGAAAATATATTACGAATGTTGATAATGTGCAGAAGCTTTTTGGGAACCGTCACAGGATTCACATGTGGGTGTGTGAATTAATCTGGCTCAATTAGAACTTCTAATTGGTCTGGAATCTCCCCTCCAAACCCTCAGATTTCAATCGCCAGGCTTATAAGCAAGTTTCATGACTACATCACATGGAAACACAGAATTCATCCCTCTCCTGCACTCACACTAGCCTTATCCCTGGATGTCCCTAGGCAGCAATTACATTCCAAAACCTCAGAGTCCACAGCCGGGCAGCCAACAGGCAGATCCTGGCACCCAACAGCGCACTGGTCTTCCAGCAGCCAGGAACCAGTCACTGTGTGGCAGCAGTGCCCATGGGTCGAGTCCCAACCTGGGCATTGGGTCCGAACTGGCTTGGGTGCTCTCTGAAAATGTATACCACCACTGTGAAGGAATAATGTCACCCAAGCTGCTACGTTTGAACTCCTACCACCTAGTTTGCTGCTACCACAAGGTAGTGGTTGCAAGCGAGGCTAGAGGCCTTAATCTTGTCCCAGGATTTCCTCATGGTGTACTTACCACTGGGGGAGAAATCTCTGTCTCCGGCCTCCCAGCAGCCAGGACTCAGTCACCATGTGACGACGGTGCCCATGTGTCATATCCAGGACGTTGGGTCTGACCTGGCTCAGGTACTCTCAGCAAGTGGGTCACCACCACTGAGGAGGGCTGCTGTCACCCCAACCTGGAATTCATCTTTTGAAACATTCCCAGTCTCTGACAGCCTCCTACCATCCTGTGATTCTTGTGATTGCGTCATAGGAAGGTGGCATAGGGCAGAATGATGGGGTTAATGGGTGCTTGAGATAAGAAATAGGAGTGAGGTATGTGTTTGGCTTTTAGATCTTGCCTGATTAACCACAGGTTGAATCAAGGTGCAAAAGTGACACAGGTGTGTCTCCTCTCTAGAGGCACATCACCACCTTTCTTTCTCTCGGGATGTGCTTTCCCCTTTTGTCTTCTTTCCCTGCTCACTTGGCTATTATACAAATAAAACTTTGGAGTGTGTAGAAATAAATAAATAAAATTGAATTAGAGATCCAATATCCATATCTATCTACCTCCGGAATATGAGCAACTGGGACTTACTTTAAATCTCCATATTTTCCCTTTCCTCAACTGAGCTTGCTGTTTTTATCTAATCATTTCTTTTCTGAGTTTTGCATTTCTCTGTGTGTGTGTGTGTTTGACTTATTTGTTCTCAACGTATATTCTTATTCTTATTCTTATTCTTATTCTTATTCTTATTCTTATTCTTATTCTTATTCTTATTCTTATTCTTATTCTTATTCTTATGTTAACATAGCTGACCAGAGAGGGGTGGATCAAGTGTTAGGCAAAAGTGAGTATAATCATCATTTCCAAATTTTCTATTTTTCCTTCCTGTTTCTGGGTAGTGGGATAAGAAGAGAAGCCAGCCACACCCTCCAAACCACACCAGTACCCAGGGATGGAGAGTAGCCATCCTAGCCCTCAGATACAAACATAGGATCCTAATATGCACATACTCCAAGGGCTGTGCCTGGGTGCTTTGATAATTCTGAAATGTTCATCTCACCAATTCAGAGATGAGGGGACACTTTCTTTTTTTTTTAAGATTTATTTATTTATTTATATTGTTAAGTCAGATAGAGAGGAAGAGAGACAGAGAGGATGATCTTCCATCTGATAATTCACTCCCCAAATGACCGCAATGCCTGGTGTTGCACCAATTTGAATCCAGGAGCCAGGAACTCCCTCCAATCTCCCACACGGGTGCAGGATCCCAAGGCTTTGAGCCATTCTTGATTGCCTTCCCAAGCCACAATCTGGGATCTGGATGGGAAGTGGAGCTGCCGGGTTTAGAACTGGAGACCATATGGGATCCTGGTGCATTGAACATGAGGACCTTAGCCTCTAAGCCACTGTGCCGGGCCCAATGAGGGAACACTTTCATTGTCCATTGGCTGATTTAGTCAAACTTAGAGTCTCCATTCACCCAGATACTTGTTGTCATTGTTTGGCAGAAGTGGTTGTCCAATTTGCTCTGTCCTCCTTCCTCTGGAATGGCACAGACGTCCTTTGCAGGACTCAGTGGGCTGTCATATCATCCATAGGATCTAAGCTAACTGTCCACTAATCTGTCTTTTCCACTGAGGAAGACCAGTTTTCACAGGTGAGTCAGTTATTTGTTTGTCAGTCCTGAGCCAGTTAACCAGTATGCAACTTGACCACTACCCATGGGCTCTTGGACCTAGCACCCACAGTTAAGGAAGTCCAAGGAAATACACAGGAGGGCCTAAGGGTGTTGACCAAACAACACAATCCCCACAGGATCCTCCACCCCAGAAGCTCACAGACCCAGCACCCACTGTGAAGGCAGGACGTGGATCTGGGCCAGGTGACTCACTCCCTTCTGACTGCCCTAGGCCCTGGGGCTCATGAACCCAACACTCAGACTATGTCAGGCCCCTCACCTCTGGAGCTCAAAGACCCAGGAACTACCTCTCCTGCCTGGTATGACTTGCCTCAACTCATTCTACCATTGGATGCTGCAACCTGGTTCAGTCCAGCCTGTGCCCACTACAGCTCAGGCTGGTGAATGCTGCAGCCTAACCAGGCCCAAAATGTCCCCCGTCCTAGTCCTACTCTGAAGTGGCTTTTATTGGAACCCAATCCAGCCACTGCAGCACCCTGTCCTGGTTCTCACATATGCTAGTGGATGTTAGGTCTGGCCCATCTTGCCCCTTTATATAATAAGTTAATCCAAGCTTGACACACAAGGCACAGGTAATGTTCTCCCGCAGACGGAGTGGACACAGTGGTGGAGTCACCAGGCTTCAATTCCCCACATGGAGCAGGTTTATTTCCAAGAAACAAGGGTTGTTGTTAGAGTGGACATCAGTGCATTTTTTTCTGTCTACACCCCATTCAATATTTCAAACAATGTCCTGGGGTAAAAATCATTGTAACTTGTATGATTAAGACCTTGGTTGACACTTATCTCATCTCTCTGGACCTGTGTTTTTCCTCCTTAATATTGAGAAGTTTGAACTTGAATGCCCCTTGGAACTTATAGTCTGTTCAGTAGTCTTCATGGATGAAAAGGGTTGGAAATAGGAGCTCCAGTTACTGAAGAGAGATAGTGAAGCCACCCTGAGGTGTTTTTCAGTGAATTGAGTAAAGATTTAAGAAAAATCTTTGTCTGGAATTTTTGTCATTTTGGGATTTCACTCCACTCCACAAGACTCTTGTGGGGCTCCACATGAGCAGCCACCATTCAACTGGCTGCCACATGGCACAGAGCAACCAAACACCATTCGGCTACCCTTTGTGGGGTGTGGCCTAGCTCCAGGCGGTATGTTTGTGAAAACCTGGGAATGTGGTCTTGCCAGGGCTTTGGAGATGCTGTTATAGGGGCATGGGCAGACGTGGTGCTTCACATTCAGGCAGGTAGAACAAGTCTGCGGGATTCCCCAAGTGCATGATCTGTGGATTGAGTAGGGAAGGGAGTAAGGAGGTGAGTGGGAGGGTAGGCCCTAAAGGAATATGTTGCAGATGAGGAAAGAGTGCTGAGGGACTTGGATCGACAACACTATTATCCTTGCAAGTAAGAGGGTATGCTGAGACCAAGAACTTTGAAGGTACAATGCTGGCAACTTTGATTGGGCAAACAGATACATCAACTCAGAAGCAGATCTGAGCTAGGTTAATTACCATGATTAGCCATTCAGTTCTACTCGCCAGTGCATCTAAAGCTAGGACTATGGGCCTACCTGATGAGCTTTCACTGGTGTGTGATGGATTTGGGACTAACTCTCCTCATTGGCTAAGAAGAGCAGTGAACAGCATGCCCAGAAGTACATGATGCTTATGGCAGTCCATTGTGGCCCGCAGAACACAACTGGTACCATAGCAGAGAAAGAAGAGAAGAACAAACTGTACAACTACCCAGCCAAATGTTGACAGTAAATATCTGGGCAAACGGCGCTAATGGACCTTGGAGGGAGGTCTTCTTCCTTGCATTGGCAAAATCAATAGCATATCAGAACTATCCAGACAGCTTGTTCTGAGCCCTCAGGATATTCCACAAATCAGGGACCGTAGGATGACATTGTGTGGCTGTTCCCCACCCCTCAGTATTGGATGTGGTAGGGAGGCTAGGTGTACCTCTTTCTCTACTTTCTCCTCTTCCCCAAGATATAAGAAGAGGAAAAAACTGTTAACATTCCACTCTGCATTACTACTCCTAGACTCTTCACACCCTGGTTAACTATATAACATATCATAAAAAAAAATACATTAAAAAATTTACACAGCTATTTAAAAAGTCTTCCTTGGTTTTCCCTTGTGACATAAGTAAAAGCATTATGCAAAATTATGCAAATGTGCTATTGTGCTTCCAATTTTCTGAGTATATATTATGGAAAAATTCCATAACTGGGTGCATGGATATTTGCATTGATTCTTGTAAGAAGCCAGGACAATTATGACTGAAGTTTGGAGATTTCCATTCAGATTGGATATGTACAGCATTATTAGATACTCTTAAAGAGAGATAGAAATGATGCATTTGCAGTGTGTATTTGGGTGCCCATGATGAGTATGAGGTCTCTGTGACAAAGGAAAGCAATATCCCATTATTGTGTGCTGTTGTCATCAACCCATCACCTTCGCCCTTGTTCCTAATATTGGCAGTTGCAGTGCTGAGCTCCAGTGATGCCATTCTTCTTAATCTTTTTTCCATTCCTTGGAAGATAACACAAGTGTTACAAGGCCTTGGGCCTGGCACGATAGCCTAGAGGTCAGTGTCCTCAAATGTACATGCCAGGATACCTTATAGGCATGAATTCTAATCCCAGAGGCCCTGCTTCCAATCCAGCTCCCTGCTTGTGGCCTGGGAAAGCAGTCAAGGACAGCCCAACACCTTGGGACCCTGCACCCGTGTTGGAGACCTGGAGGAGGGTTCTGGCTCCTGGATCATATTGGCACAACACTGGCCATTATTGTCTCTTGGTGAGTGAATCATCAGACCGAAGATCTTTCTCTCTGTCACTCCTCTTCTGTGTAATTCTTTAAAAATCTTCAAAAAAAAAGAATGAAAGAAAGAAAGGAAGGAAGGAAGGAAGAAAGAAAACTGCTTCAGAATGGGAACAGCATTTCCACATGACACTTGAAGGGTAGAGTGTAGCATATCTGTCCCCATTTCCTAGATAAGAAAATAAGCTTTCTTAATAATAACTCAGAAATATTTATTGGGTAAATAGTGTTTGCAAGCATGATTGATCAGTAAGAATTAGGCACTGTTCTGTTTTTTGTAATATTTACTTAGCGCATCTGTCCTGAGATAGGTATGAAACATGAGACTCAGAGGGGTCAAGTTTATAATGCAATCATGTGCCTGTTTTGGAAATCCAGCCTAGCCTTGATGATGCCATAGGCTCTCAATCTCTACCATGCACTGCCCAAGCAGACCCTCAGCATCAGAAGTTGCCTTGCACTTTATTTCGAGTGAAATGCCAATTTTATGTGTGGGGATGCTCTAGAATGGATTAGACAGTCTTTAAGGAAAATGGAATAAGGTAAAGTGTCCTTGGTACTGGGATAATTACAGCCAGATGTTCAGTCTTCCAGGTCATGATAGGGCTGGGCTTATAGGAAACAATGCAAGCCCCAGCACAATAGCATAACCACTAAATTTCTCACATTGCATGTACCGGGATCCCATATGGGCACTTGTTCTTATCCCAGTGGATGGCTGTCAGGATTTGGCTTGCTGACAATGTTACCCAATGCTTGCAGAACCACAGTAGAGAAAAGTTTGGGGTAAGGAAAGCCAAGCAGAGTGATGCAGGGGCTGCTATGTTGGAGGCAGGGGTAGAGGAGGCTGCAGAGCATGTCACCACAGGAAACCAGCAAAGCTTTGCTCCCTTTCTGTGCTTCTCTATTTCTCAATGTCTTAGACATTGTACAGCTTTAAATATACACAGCAATTCAGGACTGTTGAACTATCAAGACATTTTGAAAACTTCATTGCATTGTGTCTATTTTTCTTCCTGTTTTTGAATTTTACTGTGGCTTTTCACTTAAGGAGATATATAAGAACTGTGTAATGCAGTCTATCATATTCAGATATGAGGATACAATACAGTATACATCTCTACCTCCAAATCAAAGATGAATTATCATAAGAGACTGTTAACTATATCTTGATAATATTATGCCAGACTCTGCCATTGTCCATGTTTGCAATGATAGGCATGTGACTCTTTGTGAAGAACCATACTGTAGTAATAATATAGGGTAACTCAGTGGGATGGGAGGGGATTTGGGGTGAGGATAAGGGAAATCCCAGGGCCAATAGAACTGTAGCATAAAATCATAATGATAAAAATAACAGAGAAAAAAAGATTCTACAGTTTCTCTGTTTTAAAAACATTATTTTTGTTAGGCAGATTTACAGAGTGAAGGAGGGACAAAGAGCTTCCTTGCACTGGTTACTGCCCCGATGACCACAACAGCTGGAACTAAGCTGAGCTGAATTCAAGACCCAAGTGTTTGTTCAGGTCTCCCATGTGGCCATGGGACACACTCCACTGCTTTCCTAGACCATAAGCAGGGATCTGGATGGGTGTGGAGCAGCCAGCACACAAATGCACACCCATATGGGATGCTGGTACTTACGGGGAGATGACTACACAGTTGGCCCCTCTGCAGTTTCTGGTGATGACAAATATCTGCCCTGTGCCCCAACAGACCAACACTTAGAACATCACCCTGTAGAAATAAAAACAAATGCTTAAACAAAAACCTGCACATGAACATCGGAATTTTGCTTTTAATTCCCAAGTACTGGAATCAACACTGCCAGTGGAAGAATGGATGGACTCTTCATGGTGTGTCTATACAGTGGAGCACGATTACATACGGAAAAGGACCAACAAGTTGGAGGAGGATCTTAAGGCCATTGCGCTAAGTGGATAAATTTACTATCAAAATGTTGTCAACTATGTCATTTCACTTTATGACATTATGGATAAAGCAAAACCAGGGACCAGAAAGAGATGAGTGGTCACAGGAGTTTGGGTTTTACTGCAGCACAGGGAGTAATTTTGGGGTGGTAAAATACGTGAATTTATACATGTGTTAGAACTCATGGGACAACACATCAAGGAGATTGTTTCCCTATATATCAGTGTAACAATAGTGTAAACATAGAAAAAATTTTAAATATTAGAATGAAAAGACTAGGGGTGAGAGATTGTCTTTCTCTTTTCAGGTAAAACTGGTGAATATTCACCATAATGACATTACACATAGCAACCCCAAGCTGTCCCTGGGCCTCATCTGCATTGCCATTTTACACTTCTGCATAGGAGATTGGATTTCCATCTGTTATGTTTGGACATGACCTAGAAAGTTGCAGTGCCTTCCACAGGCACCAGTGAACATTCACTCTGTGTTTGGCAGTGAGCAATGTGAGTGGGAGCTGAAAAGGAGCCATAAGGTTGGCCTGGAGATGGGCTGTGACATCCTACACTCACAAAAATTGTGAATGTTTGCATGAAGAGATGGGAGGATTTTTCACGTGGTTTTTGCTTGGCCATGTTCTTGGCAGTCTGTTTGTTAGAGGTGTGTTTGCAGTTAGTGTGTGTTACAGACACTTGGAACTGGTTAGGTTGCCTTTTGAGTGGCAAAGCAGAAGAAATGGCATTGCCTGTCTAATGATCTAACCAGCCTCGTTTATTGCAGCATTGTAACAGTGTAGCTAGCAGGGTTATGTCTGTGCTGGTAAGCACATTGTGTTAGCAATGGCCTCTGAAAGTGTTCAGTGGTCACTCAGTCTTCCTATTACCTCTCTCCTCCCCCTTGCCATAAAGGCCAATCCTTTGAAAGTGTGGATTGCTGTTGCAATGAAACAGTCCTGCTTTTACAGATACAGTTATTTGAAATAAGGTTTAGCCCAGCCTAACAAAGATTTTTGTCGGACTACAGGCCTGATGGGTAGAGGAAGTTCTCCTTCAGCAGGTGGGGAAAGGTGGCTAGTGAGGAACTCAAGGCACTGACTCCATGGATGAGGTCAGTGTGGAGTTAGCACCACCTGCTGGCTGTAGGAAGAACAGCGGATGTGCTAGATTCCTTAAAACACTCAAAATCAGAGCACAGGTTTTCCTTTCTCACCTTCTTTCATTCTTTCCACCTTCCCTAAATTCTACCCCACACACTGATTTTCCTACATTATTACACTAGTATTGTCCTTCAATACCATTCATAAGTCCATCATTGTGGTTTTAAGTGTATTCTGACATGGTAAGAATAATGGCAAAACATTTTTTGTAGAAGCACAGGGTGACGTTAACAAGCTTTAGGTATAGGGATAACAAGGAACATGAAGTTGGTGAGGGTGACGTTAGTAATTGATTGAGTTTTTCTAAGACCAGCATTACTTTCTTGGAATTATTTTGGACAGGAAAGGATTTAAGAGAAAGCTTTTACTTCAAACTTGCCCTGCACAGTATTAGAATAGTTTGCATTTTGTAAGAAGAACCTTCCTACTATGTCTCTATTTATCCTGATAGCAACTAAACTTCCTTTAAAAAGAGAAACATAGGAACTGGCACAGTGAGTTATCAGGCTAATCCTTCACTTGTGGGTGAGCACTGGCATCCCATTTCAGAACCAGGTTGAGTCCTGGCTGTTGTATCTCTGATCCAGCTCCCTGTTAATGGCCTGAGAAATCAGTGGAGGATGACCTGAGGCCTTAAGCCCCTGTGTCCAACTAGAACCTGTAGGAAGCTCCTGGCTCCCAGGTTTGAACTGGTTCAATTTGGGTCATTGTGGCCATTTGGGGACTGAACCAGCATGTGGAAGATCTTTCTCTTTGTCTCTCCTTCTTGGTGCAAATCTGACTTTCCAAGAAAAATAAATAAATCTCAAAAAATTATTCTGAGGAATAATACTAAAGCAGTAAACCACTATGGAAACATGACTTAGAAAAAATACTTTGTTAAAATATTAAATGTTTAAACAATGTTCAGATGTCCCCCATTTATTAGTTTAAATTCAATAGTAGCATTGATTTGAGTCAGGATCCAAGTAGGGTCCACACAGTATACTATACTTGGGTCCTCTCTGTGACCCTGAAATTCTGCAGGACACCGTGCCTCTTATATTGAGCAGTTTACAAAGATGCTGATGGCATCTCAGAATGTCTTTTGACATCATCCTGCATGTCTGTATTGCACTGCCCACAAATGTCTGCTTTAGAGCTAGACCCAAGATTCAGTCACTTGCAGCTTGTGTTTTGTTGCTGGTTTTGTTGGCAAGCAAAAGGTGTTGGATGGGGATGGCCAGGATGTCTGTTCTCTCTGGTGATTCAGGTGTTGGCAGCCTGATCAGTTGCTTAGCAGCTGCTGATCATCATTTGCTGTTCCCGCGTCTCATTAGGGATTGCGAACTGGTGGTGTCCAAATTTTTTTATTCTTTCTCATCTAGCAGGCTCTTAAACTCATCAACTACTGTGAGGGATAGATCCTACAGGAAAGGCAAGAAAATCAATCCCCTCTTTCCTTCTATTTGCCAGTTTTCTGAATACTTATTTTGTTTAGCTGGCTCCCAGAGATTTTTTTCGTTCCCTTTTAAAAACTGTCAGAGAAAAAAAAAAAAACCTGTCAGAGGTGGAGAGGAGGAGGAGATGATGACCTTCTTGGTATTTAATTATGTGAAAGCCAGATTTACAGTTTGTTCTGTAGAGAAGAAAAAGAGCTTCCATCCACTGGTTCACTCCTCCAATGTCTGAAACACCTGGAGCTGAGCTGGTGCAAAGACAGACACCAGGAGCTTCTTCCAGGTCTCCCCCATTGGTACACGACCCAAATGCTGGAACTCCCCTTCCATACCGCTCTCTCAATCTCTCTGGGTGAATACTAGGTGTGTTCACAGAATTGTAAATTTCCTGCATGTTTTTGAATGCAGCTACTGCCATTGCTCTAATGTGTTTGTTATGCTGATGGGGGGCAGTGCCTGGCGATGTGGGCTTGTATGGGAATGTGGGATAGTGCCAAACAGAATGTGCAGGGGCCTGGGGTAGAGTGGAGCTGGGGATTTTCCCATGTGCTTGTTCCTTGAAAGGGTTGGAGGGAGGTGGAGAGGAGAGCCCTAGTTTAGCATGCTAGCCCAGTCTGATGGTGAACTGGACTTAGGGACATTTGAATGGGCTTGAGCCTTGGATGGGTGAAGAGGCAAGGTCCCAGGACACCCCAAGGGATGCTAGTGGACCAGTAGAGCCACAATCCAGCACACCTCCACACTGGAAGACTGGGTTTGGAAGACTGCTGGCGAACCCATACATTCCTGAGCACTATAACTGTGGATTGTTCAGGGAAAGGGTGTAAGGATTATGTGGGAGGGAGGACTGCTGAGGGAGGAGTGTGATGCAGGTGAGGAATGATTTCTGTGGGACTTCCATCAGTAAGGCCATTAAACTTACAGGTAAGCAAGGGCACTGGGACCAGACGGTTTGAAGGAGGGAAGCTAGGGATCTTTATGTGTCTAATCAAAACACCTGTACCTGTGGGAGACTTGAGCTGGACTATTTCCTTGAGGTGTAACTTAATACCACAAAATTAATCAATTTTTACTGTACAATTCAATTATACCATTTATCAATTACTTACTGAATGATTTAAAATTTTTTGCAGATGTTTACACAATTGATTATGGTGGAAAGGGTCAAGAACTAGGGGAAAACATGTGAGACTACTATTTCCACAACTAACTTAGCTGCTTCTATTTCTGGGAATAAGGGGCAATGAAAGATGGAAGACACACTCAGCCTCCCAACTGCCCCAGTACCCAGGGTGGGGAAAGGCTACCCAGTGTCAACCCAGGTTTCCCAATGTAGTGTGTATTCTGAGGGAACTGCTCAAGTGGTTTTGACAGTTTTGACATGTGATCAGTCTTGCCAATCCAAGCATGAGGAACTGCTTCCAAGGTTCATTGGTGACCACAGTGCATCCCAGATTCTCCGTTCAACCAGAAATTTGCTATCAAGCATTTCTGGGGTATTTGACCAATTTTTAACTGGTAGCCCCATTCAGGTACATGCACTCCACTGTCGGATCACAGATCCTCCGCTCTCCCCGTGGTTGGAGTTCTGAGTTCAGTGGCTTAGTTGGGCAAATCCTCAAAATTCAATGTTTTTAATGAGATATACAACCAAAACCCAAATCTGTCTTTAAAACATTCTATTCAGATCTATTTTACCAACTTGTAGTTGTCTTTCATTCATCACAAAGCTCAGGAAATGATTCATCTATTTTCTATCTCTATAGCCTCGCCTATTCTGGTTATTTCATGTAAATAGAATCATGCACTGTATGGTTGGTATATCTGACTTATTTCACTTAGCATTGCTTTAAGATTCATGCTCTAATTTACATCAGTAGTTTATTTTTAATTGCTGAATAGTATTTTTATAGACATATCATACAGTTTATTCAGCAGTATATGAACATTGGACTCATTTTCATTATTTGACTATCATAAATATTGCTTTGAAAGTAATTTTTCTGAAAGAGAAAAAAAATTTTTGGATTTGTGTGTTTTATTGGGAAGGCAGATTTACAGAAAGGAGAAAAAAAAAAAAAAGATCTTCCATCTGGTGGTTCACTCCCCAAATGGCTGAAACAGCTGGAACTGGGCTGATTCAAAGCCAAGAGACAGGAGATTCCTCTAGGTCTCCAGTGCTGGTGCTGGCACCCAAGGATTCGGATCCTTGTCTGATAATGAAAGAGAAATATTTAATCTATCACTTAACTCCCCAAAAGGCAGCAAGGAAAAGGCCAAAGTCAGGAACATAAAACTCCATTCTGATCTCCCATATGGGTGGCAGGTGGCCAAGAACTTAAACCATCTTCTACTGCTTTTCCTGGGTGCATTAACCAGGCTGCTTGATAGAAAGTGGAGCAGGACTCAAAGCAACACTCCAATATGTGATATAGCTGTGAAAGGCAGGAAATGAACCTGTGCCTTTACAGGTAATGTTGATATGGATATTTTGCAGCAGTGTTTGTGTGGATGTATATTTTCATTTCTAGCAGTGGTGTTGTTGAATTGTATGACATGCTTATATTTAAGAAACTGCCAAATAGTCTTCTAAAGTGGCTGAAGCATTTGACATTCCTACCAGCAATATGTAAGGATTTTGTGTTTCCACATCCTCGCTTACATTGATTGCCCTTCATTATATTGTCAACACAGCAGGTAGGGAAAGGTGTCTTCCGTGATTTTAGTTTGCATAAAAATATATTCTTCAAGTTCTCAAATGTTGGCTCAGCACCAGTACTGAGTGAGGTAGCCCTGAGGAAGCAGACTTTGGATCTGGACCGCAATTTCAGGGCAGTGAGAGCAATCAGGCCTGTGTAGGACAGAATGATGGAATGCAGTGAATATGCAGCAATTCAGCATTTATTAGTAGCATTTTGTTACAGTGATTAAGTGATCTTACAGCTTCCAGGACTCTGCTTAGCCCTTGGTTTGTTGTCATAACTGATTTTACAGAAAGCTGCAACAGCCTTGGCTTAGTCTGTCTCCTACATGCATACTGCATACATGTTTTTCCATTTGTTGTCAGCTGGGTGCTTCCCTGTATTGGTTAGCTTATGAAATTTCAGGAGAGATTTCGTGCTTGCAAAGCCCTAAGTTGTCTGATCAGGATTATTTAGAGTCTCCATGTTCCTTTGTTCTCCTTGTGGTTTTGAGTCTTTTATTACTGAGTGTCTATTTGGTGTTCTTACCAACGACTTGTAAAATAGAAATGCAGAGTAGAACTGCTCAATGCAAATGAATCAGTGAAGAAGCCACAATGACTGGGCTGTGTTATTGGTGCTAGTGAAGTATACTAAAGAGATACAGACCAAGCGTACACGCAGATACAGACCATGGATGATAACCAGACAGTCAGACACTACATCCTGCTCCTTGCCCTATTTCTCTGCTTCCTTTGCTTCATATTCTGCATTGGTTGTTTCAATACAGTCAACTGCCTCCTGCACTAATAATAATAATAATAATAATAATAATTGGCCTTGTGCACAGTGGCTGTCTCTGCCATGCTGGCCAAAAGCATCACTGTGCTTCTGGACTTCAAGGTCATGAAACCTGGAAGGAACAAAGGGCAGTTTGTGGTGACTGGAGACCCTAACAATGTTATTAATCAAAGAAATTCCAGAAGACAATAGCTTCAAAACTGAGTTCTACAGCGCCTTTAAAGAAAAAATAACTCTAATACATCAAGTATTCCAAAATATTAGAAAAGATGGAATTAAGTCAAACTCTCTGAATGAGGCCAGTATGACTGATACCAAAATGAACAGAGACACAATACAAAAAAATATTACTGACCAACTTAAAAACACAGTTGCAAAATCCCCCCCTCCCAAATATCAGCAAGCAGAATTCAACAATGCATCAAAACATTGCAACTTTGGATCAAGTGGAAAGGATCCCAAGAATCACATTAGGTTCATTATTCACAAATCAGTAGTTATACTAAACCACGTTAACAGAGTGAAGAAAAAATTATATCATCATCCTAACAGATGCAGAAATGTACTTGATAAGATTTAACATTTGACATCAATTTGTGACTTTCAACACTTAGCAAATGAAATATATCAGTAACTTTCAGAACCATGGGATATCTGTAAGGAGCTTTTGGATCTTTAGAACAAAACAAGGAGAGCTATTTCCAGCCAAGGTTCTGGGAACAATTGATGGGATAAATAGACAGGCTCACAGGAGCTTCAATAATCTCATTCCAACTCCCTCTTGTTACGTGTAAATTTGTCTAAACCTCCTCCCTTATCCTATGTGATCCTCAGACTTCATGCGCCTAATAAATATTGGCTATTGATCATCAGTCCATGTGTATGTTTATTGAATCCATGCACCAAGTCTATCGCAGATGCACACGTAACAGGAATTTATCTCAGAATTACCACATCTATATACATCACTGAATGAGGAAAATCTAAGATTTTCTGGATGAAGACTAGGGTGTCCACTTTGAACACTGTAAAAACAACATTGAAAGCTGTAGCAAGAGCAATTGTGGAAGGAAAAAGTAGTAAAGAAAATTAGTTTTATAAAGGTGGAAGTCAAAATAGTCATGTTTTCCAGACGACATAAAAAACCAGATGCTCCACTGGAAATCTGTTGGAACTGATAAACCTGTAGATGGCATTGTGGCACAGCAAGTAAAGACTGCCTATGACAAAAAAAAAAAAGAACCCTATTTGGTGACAGTTCTGTTCTGTCCTGGCTGTTTTAAGCAAGTTTCCTAAAAATGCAACTTGGGACAGCAAAGATGGATGGCACAAGTATCTGTGTTCCTGTCACCCATGTGAGACCCAGAAGCTCCTAGCTCCTGGCTGTAGCCTGAACTAGAACTAGCCACATTCATTATGGCTTTCAAAGTAGTTGTCTAGTGAATAGAAAATTATCTCTGCTGTTCTTCCCCTTTCTGTTATCTCTGACTTAAAAATCAATAGTGTATCTTACAAAAGAACTGATAAATTGATTTGGTAAGTTCTCAGGGCACAAAACCAAAATTGACAAAGCAGATTTTATATGCCAATAGCTATTTTTCCAGGGGAGATCAAGAAAGAAATGTCATTCACACTAGCTTCAAAAACCTGTAGGAATGATTTTAATCAAATAAGTGAATGAAACCAATGAAGACATCACTAAGGATGGAGAGATATTTCTTATCCATGGAATGGAAGAAAAATTCTTAAAAACCCATGCTTTCTAGAATCAATGAAATACCTATTATAGGAGAACAATTGACTGGATATACAAAACAAGGAAGCCATTCTTTTTAAAATAAGATTTATTTATTTTACTACAAAGTCAGATATACGGAGAGGAGGAGAGAAAGAGAGAGGAAGATCTTCTGTCCGATGATTCACTCCCCAAGTGAGCCGCAATGGCCGGTGCTATGCCGATCTGAAGCCAGGAACCTGGAACCTCTTCCGGGTCTCCCACGTGGATGCAGCGTCCCAATGCATTGGGCTGTCCTTGGGAAGAGGAGCTGCCGGGATTAGAACTGGCGTCCATATCGGATTCCGGGGCATTCAAGTTGAAGATTTTAGCCACTAGGCCACGCCACCGGGCCCCAAGGAAATCATTCTTATCCCACTAACAATCTTGATGTAATCATTTTAAATCACATTAGTTAATGAGATCCAGTGTGGTGTTAGTTTAAGCTGCATACTCGTGTTGAAATATTCTTTTATACATCACTAAGTGTATGATGGTGAAGTGTGCCAAACACTTTAGAAACTAAGGAAATAATAATTTAAAAAAACCCTACTCATAAAGTAATGCTGACTCTAGAACCCAATGTCTGTAAGTACCCTAGTATGTATGGTTCCTCCACTGATGATCATGATGTTTTCTAATTGTTTAAATGATGGATGATGCCAAATGGACAAAATATGTCCTGAATATATACACTCCTAATACTCTTGGTCTACTATTAGCAACAAGAAAGGTCTTATATAAGATTCCAAATGTATTTTTAAATACTAAAAATGTTGTATGAACAGTATACTCTGCATACCACGAACTGTGGCATGGATAAAATGTGAAAATAATGTGCACAAAACATACCCAATCAGCAAAGATTGCAGAGGATGGGAATCGGTTTGCACAGTATGTCTTTAATATGCAAATCAATGGAGCCACAAGATGTGTTAATGTTACTCAGGGCAAGAGGAAGGTCAAGAAATAGGAATACTGTGAAAATGAGAACAGAGATTTTTTTCTTACAGATTATTTTATTTTTACCAGAAAGTCAGATATATAGAGAAAAGCAGACACAGATAGGAAAAATCTTCAATATGCTGATTCACTCCTGAAGGAGCTGCAATGGCTGGAGCTGCATGGAAGCACAGTCAGGAGCCCATAGCCTCTGTGCATCTCCCACATGGGTGCAGGGTCCTAAAGCTTTGAGCTGTCCTCTACTGCTTTCCCAGGCCACAAGTAGGGGGCTTGATGAGAAGCAGGATCATGGTGATTGGTACCAGCATCCATATGAGATCCTGATGCAGTCAAAGATGGCCCAAACCCTTAAGATCCTGCACCTGCATGGGAGACCCAGATGAAGCTCCTGGCTCATGGCTTCAGATTGGCTCAAAGCCAACCATACTAACCTTTGGGGAGTGAATCAGTGGATAGAAGATCTTCCTCTCTGTATATCTGACTTTCCAATAAAAATAAATAAAAATTTTTAAGAAGAAGTTGGGAAGGTTGACATTACAATGTTTGAAATTTTCAAAACCCTCAGCTGCATCACTCCATAAGATGTTTTAGCAAGAAGATGAAGGGGTGAAGTCAGCTATGAAAGGCTCTTCAAGAACCATAGGAAGCTTCAAGGTAGCCATGGATGATATCAGTCCCTGGGCTGGAATATCCTAGAGGGAAAAAATTTTAAATAGCCTTCATATTTGCAAGGGAATAAGCTACATTCAGAATGGAGTAGGTATTCATCCCCAAACCCACATCTCAACACAATGAAGTCACTTACATTCCACATGGAAAGTCTGGAACAGGGCTAGTTATGATGTCTTAGTGGCTAAATCCTCACCTTTCAAGTGTTGGGATCACCTATGAGCACCAGTCCATGTTCCAGCTTTTCCGCTTTCTATCCATCTCCCTGCTGTGGTCCTGGAAAGCAGTGAATAACTTCCCAAAGCCTTAGGATCCTTGACCTCATAGGAGACCCAGAAGAAGCTCCTGGCTCCTGGCTTTAAATCAACATAGCTCTGCTTGTTGCACCCACTTGGAGAGTTAACAAGCAGATGGAAAATCTTACTTATCTTCTTCTCTCTATAAATCTTCCTGCCTAATACAAATAAATAAATCCTAAAAAAATTGAACAATCAGGCTTTCAGTGTCTGAGATATCAGTGATACGATTAAATGCAGCCACAGTAGTACTCAGTCATTCACTTCCTGTGGTCTCATTTGAATTTCTGCACATGTTAGAAAAAGCAACAGAGGGCTTTGAGATGTGCATTTTCATGTTGAAATTGGTAACTTTAAATTATACACCTGCATGGCTATGAAGACCAGTTTTGATAACTGTATACATTCATTTATTCCAACAAATACTTAACCTTGCTGCTCTATTATTCTTGTGGAGATGACACATAAAGTCTTTTGTCTCAACATTTACAACATAACAGGTGTTACTAAGTTTTCTCATGCTATGTGATTTTTTGCTTGAGCTAACAGGTTGTACCTAATTTTGGTTCTTGGAATAAATAACACACTTAAACACCAATGCACTCTTACTCACATATGTGGGAGATCGTCCATGGATCTCTGCCTGCTTAGCCCATGTGGGGTGCCACTGTGTTCTTGGCTAACTAATACCTCAACCCGTCTTGTTCATTTGGTAAGCAGTGAGAGTGTTGCGCTGCACCCAAAGTCACTCTTCTCTGTCCTTGGAAGAGCTGTGCTAGGACTTCCCTGGTAAACAACTAAGGAAGTTAAATGTAACTCCTATCCTGTTTTTCGGCCACATATGATAAGTTTGCTCCAAAATGTGTCTTCCAGCCCAGGTGTTGGCATATGTGTGCATGTTATTTTTGATGCATCTATCCATGGCCTGAGGCACAGCTTTCAGCTCTTAATACAGAATGTGACCAATGACATGATTGAAGATTCCAGAGATAGACATGCCTACTATCCAGCTTGTTTTTGCTGGGTGTAAATGCCATTGGGATCTCTTTTCTGCCTGCTTCTTTTGCTTCTCTATGTACGGCTGTAAACTTCTTCCACAAAAAAAAGTACATCCCTAACCAGTATGTCTGCAGAGGTTCTGCAAATGAAGAACACCATTACTTTACCCCACTGTGGTTTCAGGGTCTGCTGACCAGAAAATTCCCGAGGCACATAAATGATCACACACATACTCAAATAGTGAATACACCCACTATACACCCATACACACATACATACACACATACACACGCCACACTCACATTTACAAAACAAACACACTTACACACTCACACAAGCAATTACACATTAACAGTCTGTTCTGTGTGGATTGACCCAAATTCATTTCTGCTCTGTAAATCATTGGGACTCGTGGATGATGTCAGCCAAATATGGCACAAATCCCGGAACTGACCGTACCAATCCAAAGTGGACATTGTTCCATTGTGACAGATGCTAAAACAGAGGAAGTGGTAACCTATAATAGTCTGCAGTGCAAAAAGTATAACACTCTTTAAAAATATTTTTTAGAAAAATATATTAAATATTTTTGCAGTATGTATTTATTAAAGAAAAAAGCACTGGGAGATGATGATGTGATTGGAACACTTAAGATAACCTCATCGTTCACAGTCAGTGCTGTGGTTTTTCATGCTCCCTCTGCTGAGAAATATGGATTTTGCCAATGTCTTCCACATGCAAACACCCAAATCCAAGGGACATGGCTGTTGCTCACTGCTATTGGGTTTCAGTACAGCAGGCCAAGGTACAACCCTGGTTCAGCCACAGATGGGCCCATGGTTGTTCCTCTAGTCAATTTGAGTCTCTTCCAGTCCTTCTCCAGCTAGCAGGTGACTCCTGGAGACATCCAGCAGCAATCCTGGAAGGAGAAGAGAGCAAGAAAGAGGTTGGAGGAAGTCTTGAAGGCACACAGGATCATGAGAGAGGAACAGATTGCTGTGGGGAGACCACATGGAGGGTTGGCTGCCTAGATGAGAAGGAGGAGTTCAGTGGTGTGGAACTGTATATATGAATGTATATGCATGTATTTTAGTACTCATCCCTCCCACTCTCCAAAGCTTTGTAAGCACTACTTGTGCTCCATTATGCTTTGAAAACACAAAGTACGGCATGCTGGTTATTTTTCAGAGAGGGAGGTGTGGGTCTGGTGGGTTGGGACACTTTAGATTTCCAATGTGTCAAAAACCCTTAAAATCGAACAAATGATGGGATCCAGGGATGTGGAAGGACAGCATGAGCTGAGGGTGCACGTTCCACTCAGAGGGTATCTCAATGACACTAGCCATGCAACATGGTCTTCTTCTCCTAAGCACTAGTCTAATAAATGAACAAGTATGAAGCAGATTCACCCGCCAGGAAGGGATGTGCCATGATGTAGGCCAATCCTGGGTCAATACTAGGCTTCTTTCCCCTCAGTCCATGGGCACAATGCCCCAGCTGGCCGGACTTCATCAGCAATGCCACCGCTGGTGACACTGACATGTCCTATTGAAGTATTCAGCTAAGTTCTGCCTTCTCTGCTACCCCTCCAGCTCTGGGCTAGTGCACCTGAGAGAAGCTGATGATGGCCCCAGGATTAGGGTCTCTGACACCCATGCAGAGACCCAGCCAGTCCATTCAATGTGGGCAAGGCATCTTCCAAGCTTGTTTGATGGAATCACTAGGACATGCCTGGCAATGAGTACTTGCGTGTAAGCATGTGAACCAACATCTTTGAGAGGCTGGTGTGGTAGCACAGTGGACATAGCAACCCCCTTGGATATCAGACTTCCATTGCAGGGCCCCAAGACCTGCATTTTCCACATCCAAACAGCAAGGAGAGCAGCAGGAGAAACCACAAGTGCAGAGGACCCTGTCACCCACTTGGGGGACACAGATTTCTAGGCTATTGCTTGACTCTGCCCCAGTCTTTACAGGTGGCATCCCCTTAAGGAGTGAGCCACTGGATGCAGAATATCACACTCACCTAGTCTCCTAGTCTCCTGTCACTGTTGATTTTAATTTCAACTAAATTAACACTAGAGAAAGAGAGAAATATATAGAGAATGCAAATAAACCTCAAATAATAAAGGATATCATTTTTCCAAAGCTATATTCAATCCAAGAAATAACACGTTCATATTTTCCAACATAATCAAACCACAGCTACCGATGCTGTATTTTCATTCAGGCAGTGTTTGGCACACCCAGAAGGATGTCATAGGAAATTCTACTGGACTGCAAGTACATGATATGAATGTGGGACACAAGTAAGTCACACGGTTTTTTGTATACATGTAAGATCTGTAAGCATTATTTGCAACATACTTGTAAATAACACCCATGACAAAATGTAATACATTGGAGAGTATGAAGAGAAGTTCCAAAAGAACAACAGTTGTGGAAGTTTGACATGCGTAGGATTATAACTAAGGTGGCACAGGTTGTGTCAACCTTTAGATCACAGTGAGATAGGCCTGTGGGCAGATGAGATGGACCAGCCAGAGGTGATCACAAAAAAACTTTGGAGGGCCATGACCAAGTAAATTATCAAAGCCCTGAATCTGAGCTATGGCCTTGGCTCTCATTTTTGTTTGATCGCATAAATTTGTGTGGTTGCCCTGGTGACAGAGAACATTCTGATTGGCTGCATCTCTTTGACCTCATAGGGTTTCATGGACATACAAGCTGTCCAATCAGAAGCTGCCTGGTCATAACAGCCCAGAATCCTGCAGCCTCCGCATTCTAGAAAAGCCATGGTGACAGACAGCCTCCTCTGTGTGGGGGAGAAAGATGGGTGAGTGGCTCTAGCTCTGCTTTCTGTGGTCTTTCTTCCCAACAGGCTCTGGCAGGGAGGATGTTCAGACTCCATGGAAGCCAGCAGAGTGCGAATGTATGGGGCTGGGTTTCCCTTGAGTGTGAGTTTGCAAATCTGATGAAAATGTAGTGAAGCCTAGGGCCTTTTCAACACTGGTACTATGAAAGCATTTCCAATTTTCCATCGATGCGAATATTTGTGTCTCTTCAAGGAGCCAAACTGATTCTAGTTCTCCATTAGGGGTAGTGTGTAGAAAAACCTATGTAATGTAGAGGATCCAAGTCAAGCTGATTTCCATAGGCAGACTACATATTTCCTGTCATGGCTCTCAGTGAATTTTCCCTAACGAAATACAGTGTCATGTACCAAGGTCACCATATTATAAGAGAACACTTCAGGGAGATTAGGTTTAATAACATGGTTGGGTACAGGGTTGGAATCAGGGTTATAATGCTATCTAAGCTTATGGTTGCAGCGATGTCAAAGCCTAGATTTCAGGTTAGGGCAAAATTGAGTGTTAAGCTTAAATTTAGGCTTATGATTTGGGTTGCCGTTAGGCATTGAAGTAGGAATATGTTTAGGTGGAAATTAAGGTGAGAGGTTTAAAGGATTGAGATTTGAGTTATGGTTAGCCCAATGGTTAGGGTTTGGGTTAAACTTACAAATAAGATTAGGTACAGACCTAGGTTTTGTATGTGACATGAAGTAGGATTTACATCAGGATTAGTATTAGGGATAGATTAATGTTTGGATTAATGTTAGATATAGAGTTTGGGTTAATATTTCTGGTTCAGACTTAGTTTTAGCTAGTGCTAGACTGAGAGTTATTGTTAGGATTGGGGTAAGGGCTCTGTGGTTTTAGAATACAGTTAGGGTTACAATTAATGTTAAGGTTAAAGCTGTGGCTACGTTTAGGATTAAGTTGCTGTTTTGTGTGAATTTGAGTATTATGGTGAGGTTCTAGTCAATGTGCAAATGATTATGCTTAGAGCTAGAGTTCATGTTAGGGTGTGGGCTAATGCTAGTGCTACAGTTCTTCTAGGATGAAGGTTAGGTCAAAATCTAGTGTTAGGTCCAAATCTTGTGATGAAGGGTTTGGCTATAGTTGAATTTAGGTTGAGTGTTATAATGAGGGTGATGATTCAAGTCAGGATTACAGTTTAGGTTTAGAAATGTTGCTGGGATTGGGTTCAGTGTTAGGGCTAGGCTTAGTGTTGTAGGGATGGCTCCATCTGTGTCAGGGTTGGAGTCAGTGTTGAGACTAGGGATTTGGTTGGATTTAGGACTAGCATCACTTTATGGTTGGGGCTAGAGCTAGAGTTAGTATCAGCATGAGGGTTAAGATGATGGCAAGGATTAAGGATAATCCTTTCTGGCTTCAGGTATGCTCTAGGTTGTAATTAGTATTCATGCTAGGCTTTGAAATAGGTGTTGGGTAAGTGCTGTATATCTTACTTTCCAATATACAGTAATAATTCTTAAAAATAAAAGAGTTATGGCTACTTTAGCTTGAATTTATGACTAGGGTCAACGTCAGGTTTACGGTTCAGCCTACAGCCTGTCTCGCTGATTACAGCTATAAAAATTCAAGAGACTAAGTTAATGTTCCAGCCAGGGTTATGATTAGAAGTCATGCTAAGGTTGGTACTAGGTTTAGAGTAAGGCCTAGAAGGAGATTTACAGTTAGCATAAAGTTTGAGGTTGGGGTTAGAGTTAGGGTTAGGATTAGTTCTTGCTATTGCTAATGTCTATGCTTAGGGTTAGCAACAACCATAATCTTAACTCTCATCTAGCCCTATTGTCAGCACTAAGCATAACCCAGTTGCTAACCCTAAGATAATTCCTACTTCTAAATCTAACTCTGGATCTAAATCTAGCCCTAATCCTAATCCTATCCCTTGTCCTAGTCCTAACCTTTATCCTATGACCAACTGTTGCCCTATTGTAACTCTCATCACAGCACTAACTCAAGCTCAACTTCTAACCCTAATCCTATTTTATAATCATGCCCTGACACAAACTCTAATGCTGTTCTAACACTAAGTACAGACTTAACTCTAACCATAGCTCTAACCCCAATACCAAATGAATGACAGAACATAGTACTCTTCCTGTCCTAACCCTAACACTTCTCCTAACATTAAACTTTGCTCTAACCTTAACCCTCACCCTGAGTTTGATACCAATTGTAGTTCTAACCCTAACTCTAATCATAGCTCTAAATCTTTTTTCTAACTTATGCCCTACTCCTAATGCTAGTCTTTCTCCATAATCATTGAAATATCCTTAACATTAACCATAACTTGAACACCAATCATAGGGCTAGTCCTAACTCTAATCCTCCTCTTCATCCTAACCCAGAACCTAACCCTAACCCAACCCTAAGAGTAATACCAAGTCACAGCCCTAATAGTAACACTAACCTTAAACCCTAACCTAATCTCCGTTATCACTCTACTCCTAAGTCTAATTCTGACCTTAACTTCAACCTTAGCACTTGCCTTCATCCCAGCCCTAATGCTAACACCAATCTTAATCCTAGTGACACTCGTAGCACTCACACAAAGTTTAATACTAGCCCATTCCTAACACTACAGATTACCTTAAAGCTAACTGTAATCTTAATTCTAATGCCAATCAAATCTCTGGTTTAACCAGCACTAATTCTTATCTTAAACCTCATACCTATTGTAGATATATGCTTTGACTTAACCCTGTGCCAAATACTAACACTAATAATTGCCCATCCATACTTCTAGCTCTAACCATAAGCCTAGTCAAATTCTAATCCCAAGATTTTTAAACAATGTAACTGAAATATAAGCATTAAAGCTGAATGTAATGCCAGACATAGTCATAGCCCTTACTGTAACACCAGACCTGAACACAACACAAAAGATTCCCTTAATACTAAACCAGGCCTATTCCTGAAACAAATCTTCCCTGAGGCCAACCCTGTCTATAACTCTAAGCCAAATCCTATACTTTACCTGATCATACCCCTAGAGCAAATGATGATCGTATTTCTACTATTAAAAGCATCCCTAGCTCAAACACAGATAAAACTCTTAAAGCTAACCCTAACTCTTGCAATAATCATCGTCATATCCTTATCTGTAACAACTAACATAATTGTAACTCTAGTGCTAATTCTTGCTGGAGAACAGCTGCAGCCAATTTCAGAGCTCAGGAAGGGTGCTTGAATTGGAAGAAGAGAAGACAAGGAGAGACACAGAGCACTAGAGTGTGATGCTCATAATAGACAACTCAGAAAATGTGCCTTCTTTATTTTGCAGGAAACATCACAAGCATTTACACAACATCCAATGGCTTTATTTTCACACTATGATTGAAAGAATGATTACAAAAGCAGCTCAAAAATATTATCATTTTGCTTTATGAAAACATTCGCAGCAAGCCATTGCTCAATCCAAATTGCAGTCACGTGGCTGAAGCCAGGAACTCCACAGATTGCAGCACATATGGTTACATAGTGACAGGCGATTTATGTGTATACAAAGTCAATTTTATCTAAATTTGTATTAATATTACATAAAAATCAGGAACACAAAATTTAAATTTAAAAAATTTATAAAGACATATAATAGATTCTTATTAAGTTGTATGATCATATACTAGTTATCTTTGCATTTATTTAGTATTGATGTAATTTTTAATTTCTTTTTTTTAATATTTATTTTTTAAAGATTTATTAATTTTTATTACAGAGTCAGATATATAGTGAGGAGAAGAGATAGAGAGGAAGGTCTTCCATCCAATGATTCAACCCCCAAGTTATCACTATGGCCGGTGCTGTACCGATCTGAATCCAGGAGCCAGGACCTTCCTCCAGGTCTCCCAAAACATTGGGCCATCCTCAATTGCTTTCCTAGACCATAAGCAGGGAGCTGGATGGGAAGCGGAGGGGTCGGGATTAGAACCTGCATCCATATGTGATCTCGGGGCATGTTCAATGGGAGGACTTTAGCTGCTAGGCCACGCTGCGTGGCCTGCAATTGATTTTTTTAAAGATTAATATTTGTTGCAAAGTCACATATATAAAGACGAGGAGAGACACAGGGAGAAGAAGACCTTCTGTCAAATGATTCACTCCCCAAGTGACCACAACAGCCGGACCTAAGCCGATCCGACAGCAGAGTCCAGGAGCTTCCTTCAGATCTCCCCTGTGGGTGCAGGGTCCCAAAGCTTTGAACCATCCTCGACTGATTTTCCATCCCACAAGCAGAGAGTTGGATGGATGGCAGCACTGGGTATGACCCGGCACCCTTATGGAATCCCAGCGTGTTCAAGGGGAGGACTTCACCTGCTAGGCCACTGCGCTGGGCCCACAATTGTCCTTTTTTTCTTTGTCATTGTAGTTTTCTTAAAGATCTGTAAGAAGGATCAGGGCAGCTCAGCCTTTCTATAAACAGAGAGCTTTGCAAGATACTTTTATATTTCTAAACTATTTTTCTTTTCTAAATATAAGTACCAAAAAATCGTATATGTTTCAAATTATTTTTCCACTACAAAATCGCAACATTTGTCACTCTTTAGATGATGTCTTATATATATTGTGCTTTTTGTTGTGAGAAGCCAAATGCATCATTCTGTGTAATAGAGCCATTTGAACCTCTGCAGTTAATAAAATCTTTCTGCCTCTAGGATTGCTATCTGTTTTTAAGATATTATCAAGCCATTTCTTCAGGAGAACATTACGCATCCTAGGGTAAATTC
The DNA here is from genome assembly GCF_030435755.1 of Ochotona princeps. Lineage (NCBI taxonomy): Eukaryota > Metazoa > Chordata > Mammalia > Lagomorpha > Ochotonidae > Ochotona > Ochotona princeps. Next base: position 131,415,652 of record NC_080833.1, read on the forward strand.
CAGGACAAAGGTGATCACATGCTAAGAGGTTTGGGAACAATATAGGTTCAATTGCACCACTGTATGCTTTTAGTTGTGTGACATTGTCTTAAGCTGCCTGAGACCCTTTTTACCATCACTTGATTGATAGAGTAAGTTTCAGGTGTCATGCCAGCTACAGACATCATGTCACATTTGCAGAAAAGTAACAACACCCTCAAGAAAAGTCCATGAAATGTCAGAGAGGTGATCAAGTGTCCATACAATGGGTTGAGGCAGCAATGAGGTGATTAGAGAGACATTCTGCCAGGCCTTGCCATGCAACCAGAGACTCCTCACAGCCTTGTGAAGTGTGGAGCCATACTTCTTACACCTTTGTGCCATCTTCCCTGACTGCATGTTTCTAGCATGCTTCCAGTGTTGAAGACAAAGTTCTATGAAGCCATGGAATTAAGACCCAATTTGGTACACATTTGCAGCACAGCTTTCAATCCTGTTATCACACACATCTTATCTGAATGTCATGTGTTCCGGCAAGTAGGTGTTTGTGCTGTAGGCACAATGAATACTCGTCTAATGATGTTAAATGATGTATTTTTAAATGATGCACTTTTAAAATGACACGATTTAAGGATGAACATGTGTCCTGTTCATATTAGGTGTTGAAATGGCAGGGCACCTGTAATCCTAGGAAGAAGATTAGAGATGCACAATACCAATGTAATCACAGCCTCATGGGGTTGGAGACATGAGGAGGCAGACAAGGCTTGTCAGCATAGGGTCTGAAATCCAGGAGGGAGAACAGAGTATAATACATAAAGTGACCCAAAAGTAGAGATCTACTTGAGTCAATTTAAAGCATCAGCCATAATGATTTGCCACTATTGTGGCAATTCATTAACAACATTAATAAAAATGTGGGACTGGACTAGTGGCTCAGTAGCTAAATCCTCATCTGGCACATGAGGGATCACATATGTGTGCCAGCCCATGTCCTTGTGACTCAGCTTCTCATCTAGAACCCTGCATGTGGCCTAGGAGAGCAATAGAGAATTGCTAAAAGCTATGGGACCCTGCCCTAGCATGGGAGACCCAGAATTGCCTCCTGACTTTGAAGCAGCTCAACTCTGGCTGCAGTACCACTTGGGGAATGAACCGGCAGATTGAGGATCTTTCTATTATATTTCTCTCTGTGTACCGCCTTTTACAATAAAAGTAAATGAATTTTTAAAAAGATTTATTTATTTATTTTAAACATTTTATTATTATTGGAAAGCCGGATATACAGAGAGGAGGAGAGACAGAGAAGAAGATCTTCCATCCTATGTTTCACTCCCCAAGTGAGCCGCAACGGGCTGGTACGCGCCAATCCGATGCCGGGACCAGGAACCTCTTCCGGGTCTCCCACATGGGTGCAGGGTCCAAAAGCTTTGGGCCGTCCTCTCCTGCTTTCCCAGGCCACAAGCAGGGATCTGGATGGGAAGTGGAGCTGCCGGGATTAGAACCGGCGCCCATATGGGATCCCGAGGCTTTCAAGGTGAGGACTTTAGCTGCTAGGCCACGGCGCCGGGCCCAAAAAGATTTATTTTTATTGCAAAGTTAGATATACAGAGAGGAAGAGAGACAGTAAGGAAGATCTTGAGTCTGATAATTCACTCCCCAAAAGACTGCAACTATGCGCATGCAGGGACCCAAAGCTTGGGGCTATGTACGTATGCTTTCCCAGGCAACAAGCAGGAAGCTGGATGGGAAGTGGAGCCGTGGGGATTAGAATAGGCGCCCATATGGAATCCTGGCATGTTCAAATGTTTAAAATGTTTAAATAAAAAGTCAGCTCCTAGTGATAAAAAGAAGCTGCTAGCAGAATAATAGAAAATGGCAATTACCCTAGTATAACTGAGGCTACAATGCATGTATAATGACCAGCATTGCTAACATGTAACACTGAGAGTCTTTCCCGAGTCAACCTAGACAAGGTTTCTTCTTTTCACTTTGTCTCTTAAACATTGTTCTGGATGTGTAATGAGGAAATTCAACACAGAAAGGAAATTGTATGCATGATGACCAAGTTCTAAGCGGCAGAACTATCAGTCTGTACTAATGACCCTAAAATATGCAGAGTATATTTTCCAACAGATTGGAAAACCAAAGTGAACCTGATAAGAAAATCAAGCAATTTTTTATGCACTAATCAGAAACAGATATGGAGCAACATCAAAATATGAAATACAGACCACAAAATAAACATCAGTAAGAGAAATGACGTTGAAAAGATTTATATATATTATATTTCCAATTATCTTTCAGTTTTATAATTTGAAAATTGAAATGGGACCCGATGCAATAGCACAGTGGTTAAAGTCCCAGCCTCAGACTCACTGGGATCCCATATGGACACCAGTTCTGATCCCATCCAGCTCCCTGCCTGTGGCCTGGGAATGAAGTCCAGGATGGCCCAAACCTTTCGCACCCTGCACCCGCATGGAAACCTAGAAAAACCTCCTGTCTCCTGGGTTAGGATTGGCTCAGCTTCGGATCTGGCCACTTTGGGAGTGAGCCATGCCATGGAAGATCTTCCTCTCTGTTTCTCCTCCTCTCTGCATATCTGCCTTTCCAGTGAAAATAAATAAATATTTAAGAAAAACAGTCAAATTAACCCATTTCAAAAAACCAACACAAGGAAGAAATGCCCCAAAACCTATTGAACATTCAGTGAATCATAACTCATTTTTGAGGTTGTCACCTATTTTTAGGGTTCTAGACTTTAACAGGATCTTGAACTAGAGAGGGAAAGAGAGGCCAGCAGGTGGACTTACCTGAGAGGTGACAGCGACCCCTGCTGTTGGAAAGCTCGAGCTGCAATATAGGAGCCTACCTCAGACCTGAGGTGAAGCCCCGCCTCTACCCCCCTACCCCCCTCTGGTGAGACCCTGGTGTCTGCCTTAACCCCAGTGCCGTTCTCATTGGCTGCGCATCCTATGACGTTTGTCCAACAGGCCCAATCCAGTGCGGCCTGAAAAGCCTGCAGAAGAAGGCAGGGTGATCTGTTCTTTCCAGATGCCTCCATTACCGCTTGGCTGGTCCTGCTCCTGAGAGAGTCCCAGGGAGCTGAGCCAGTGCTGCCCTGGGAACTCCCTGCCCCACAGGAGCCCTCTGGAGGACACCAGATCCTCAGGAGCTGGGAAGTGGTGAGTATGTGAGCACCATCTCCTCAGGCCCCAGGGCGGGAGGGGACAGGAGGGCGACAAGTGCTAATTAATTTGGATGTTACATCTTTGTTGTGTTGCATGAAGCCTGAGTTTAATCAATGGTCTCAGAAAGAATAGAAAATTCTTGACAACTTTATTTGCTGCCAAGTTTCAGTAAGACTGTAAGCTGTATGTCTGAATGTCTGGGTGAGAACATAGTCTTTACAAGTTTTGGTCTCTTACTTCTTTCCCCAGAGGTGACTAAGTCCTGGTTTTCTGTAGTGTTTGATTTTTGGTAAGATTTATTTTATTTTTATTGGAAAGTCAAATATATAAGTAGTAATAGAAGGGAAGATCTTGTGTCCATTAATTCACTTTCCAAGCAGTAACAATGGCCAGAGCTGAGCTAATTGAAGGCAGGAGCCTTGACCCTTTTTCAGGTCTCCTCCACACCTGCAGGGACCCAAGTTTTTGGGATATCTTCGACTGCCATCCCAGGCCACAAGAAGGGAACTGAATGGAAGTCGAACCACCCGGATTAGAACCAATGACCATATGAAGTCACGGCATGTGCAGTTCAAGGACTTCAATCACTAGGGTATCGTGCCAGGTGCAGGTTTGACGTTATTGATGTCTTGAACATTGTTTCTTTGGTTATGTGGCAGCACAGAAAATCAAACTGCTACCTGCATCTGGATACCAGTTCAAGATCTGGCTGCTTCCGTTACAGTTCTACTCCTCACTAATACATCTGGGAAAGCAGCCTAAGGAGTCCAGAGGGTTAAGGTCCCAGCCTCCTGGTGGAACCCCACATTAAGCTCTAATTCCCTTGCTTTTGTCTGGCCCAACAAGTGCTGCCATACAGGGAGTGAACCAACACATAAAAAATCTCATTCTCTCTCTGCCTTTCCAATAAGTTAATATACCATATAAATGTGCATTGGCTTATTTTCAAGTGAAAGTTACAAAGTAAAAGAGACAGTGATCTTCTATCCACTGACTCACTCCCCAATGACCAAAATGACCAGTCCTGGACCAAGCTGATTCCTGCAGCCTGCAGCTTTTCCCAGTTGATTTACAGAGATCTGGGTTGAAGTGGAACAGCTGACTCCATATGGGATGCTGGTGTTGCAGTTGGCAGCTTTACATATTATCCCACAATGCTGGCCTTTGCTTTCATTTTTGTACTGATGGCAGTATATTGCCTTTACTTCTCATATGCTGATTCCTGGCAAGTGTTTTACATATGTGGAGATATTCTTTTGTTACAAATTGTGGATGAATTCTAATGGTGTATGAGGTATTGGTAAGTAGAAGGCTTGGAGTCTAACATTTCCTTCCTGTGCACTTCTTTCTTTTGTGATTTTCTAGGACTTGGTTTGACTCTCTTTTCTTCACGTGGTGTTAACTAATATGGCTGTGTGATCACCTTACCAAGTAGTTGCCACCAGTGGCTGGGCACTGACACTGCAGCATTAACTTGTCCTGGTTACTGCCAGTTGGTGTGTAGTTTCCCTCGCTGTTCTGTGAGATTTTTCTTCCCATGATGTGCTGCTCTATTTAGGATCAATGGGAAGAACTATGTGGTTTTCTAAATTGTGTCTGTGAAATTACAACACAATGCAATTAATTAATAAATTTAATAATTAAAAAAGAAAAAAATGAACAGCAAAGGTACTAGGTTTTAGAAGAGGAGTTAAGTTTAAATGATTTGAAGCAAATACATTTAAATATTTAAAGAATCTAGTAAAAACCAGAGTAAATAAAAAAAAAAAGCTGCACCATTTTCAGTTGTTATTTTCAAATTATTTCTTGTTCTCTTCATTTAAAAAATATTTTGTTCATGTATTCCTTGTAAAAAGTCATGGAGACACAGTGATTTGCCATCTGTTGGCTAACTCCTTCAATTCCTGCAAGTTTGTGACAAGGCCTGGGTGAAACAGGAGGCAGGAAGTAAATCTGTGTCCATGACAGCAGTTGCAAAGACTTGCATACTTGAGAAATTCCCTGCTTGCTTCCAGGGTGTGTGTTAGCAGCAAGATGGAATTTGGTATTTATCCGTAATACAATCACAGGCAGTCCAGTGTAGGGAGAGGGTTTCCTAGCAGTTTCTCCACTCTTCATCCAGAGGCCCACACCTCCTTGTTTTAACTGAGTGTCTGTAAGATGACACTTTCTGTCTTTTGTTAAGATATCAAGGATATGTGCCTCCTAATTTTTTCTTTATATAGTTTCCCTAGAGTATGTCATGTTCTTTGCAGATAATCTAAACCCAATTTTACTTTACAGTGTACTATTTCTTGAGAAGTTATTGTATGTTATAGTCCCAAATTGTTTTACATTTTCTGTGTGTAATTACTGTCATTCCTTTTACTTATTAAAAAGTGTAACAGTTTTATTCAATATTGGTAGTATTATTTTGAAGAAAGATTTATACATTAAATGGCAGGGAAATGGTAAGAGGGAATATTTGTATCATCGCTTGATGGCAATTCCTTTTTTGTTGACCCACCATCTAAATGACATTGTACTTTTTGATTAATTTCTCTATTATTTGTTTAATAGGATGTGAGAGAAATCAGAATTCCAATTCACCAGTTTATTTCTGACCTGCCCACAGCTGCAAACTATCAATCAGGGCTAAACTGGGAGCTGAGAACTGAATGCAGGATTTTTCCTGTGGGTAGCAGAACCCCAGTGCCTTAAGCCATCACTGCTGCTTCCCAAGGTCTGCATTAACACAAAGCTGGAATCAAGGTCAGAACTAGGAATGGAACCCAAGTACTGCAATGTAAGTTAGAAGTTCCTTACCCACTGGACTGGACACTCATCATGTATGTTTTTTTTTTCTTTTTGTCATTGTTGTCAACTGAGATATATTGATCCAGTTTTGAATACCTTGCCTGTAATTTGATAGCAGAATTAAAATGAATCAAACATTGCAGGAGGATATTATGGGTGAGGTAGAATGAATGCATCCTATTTCAATGTACTTATTTTAAGCCTGTGTGCTCCACCCTGTCTTATTTTTAAGATTTATTTATTTCTATTGGAAGGTGAGACACAGGAGGAGAGGCAGAGAGATGATCTGTCTGCTCAGTCACTCCCCAGGTGGCCACCATGATTGATGCTGAGCCGATCCAAAACCAGGAGCCAGGAGTTTCTTCCGGGTCTCCCAAGTGGTTGCAGGGTCCCTAGGCTTTGTGACATCCTGGACTGCCCTCCCAGGCCACAAGCAGTGAGCTGGATGTAAAGTGGGGCCACCGGGATATGAATTAGTGACCATATGCGATCAGGGGTATGCACAAGGTGAGGAATTTGGCCACTAGGCTACAGCACAGGTCTTTACCCCACCCTTTTAATCCAGTTTCCTACTAATGCATCTGAGAAGCAGCTGGTGGTGGCATAAGGACCTGAGTGTTTCCCATGCACATGTGACCTGCAAGGCAGGGGGTGGGGCCTAGAGTCAGTCTGACACAGCCACAGCTGTTAAAAGCAATCAGAAAATCAAAGAAACAAAAACATTGCACAAAACATCTGTTTTTCCGTCGTTCTTCCTTTCAAGGGCATAGGCACATTAGAAAGAAAGCAGTGTAACTCTCTTTCCATGTAGGTTCAAGGTTAGCTTTCCAGCAGTGGCATGTCCAAAATGCCAGGTAACATGACTGTCAATCACACACAATCTGAGCAAGAGGTTCAATGAGAAAAGCAATCCTGTGGTTTGATTACAAGTTTGTATTTGTTTTTATAATATATATAATATTATATAATATATAAATTATATATTATATATACGTATTTATGTTTATATTTATTTACTACTTATCTACCTATTTTAAAGTTTTATTTATTTTTGTTGGAAAGGCAGATGTACAGAGAGAAGCAGATACAGAAAGATCTTGTGCCTGCTAGTTTACACCACAAGAGCCTCAATACCTGGAACACAGCCAGAACTCAGCCAATCTGAAGCCAGTATCTGGGAGAGTCTTCTTGGTCTCCCGCGTGGGTGCAGAGTGCCAAGGTTTTGGGCTGTCCTCCACTGCTTTCCCAGGCCACAAGAAGGAAGCTGGATGGGAAGTGGAGCAGCCAAGAGTAGACCCGTTGCCTATATGGGATACCTCTGGAGGTGAGGATTTTAGCCACTAGACTACCTTGCCAGTCCTATGTTTTGAGTATTTAAATAACTCGTGGGGTGGATGTTGTAAGATAACATGTTACATTGCTGCATGCAAGGCCAGCATTCCTATAAGGACCAGTAATACTCTGGTGATCTCTTCCTGACCTAGCTTCCTGCTACTGTGCTTGGAAGATAGCATAAAATGTACCAGTTCCTTGGATGCCTGCAGCCCTGAGGAGGACCTGAATGGAATTCCAGGCTCCTGGTTTAGACTGGACCTTGCTAATTATTGTGACCATAAGGGAGTAAACAAGTGGAGGGAAGATCTCAGTTTTTCTGTTTGACTCTTGTACTGTGATTCTCACAGTTCAACCAATGCTTAGTTATTCTGAATGAATTAAAAAGGACCCAGCATGGTAGCATAGTGGCTTACGTCCTTACCTTGCATGAGCCAGGATCCTATATGATTGCCAGTTCACATCCAGGGTATTCTACTTTTTATCCCCCTCCCTGTCTGTGACTTGGGAAAGCAATAGAGGACAGCCCAAAGTCTTGGGACCCTGCGTCTGCATGCGAGACCCTGAAGAAGTTCCTGACTCCTGTCTTCAGATCATTTCAGTTCAGGCTCTTGTGGCCACTTTAAGAGTGACTCAGTTAATTAAAGCTCTTTCTCTCTGTCTTTCCTCCTCTCTGTAAATCTGAATTTCCAATATAAATAAATAAATAATTTGAATGCAATTATTAATTTAAAAGGTTGTAACTGTACAATATACTGTGTAGATTGGAACTGTTTGTTTAAGCTGGTTCACTGTTAGTTTCAAGGGATGATTCTGAGTTTAAACAAATTCTAGTGAATTTTGATCGGCCTGTACTTGAATGCTATCATGAGGTACAGTGCAGTATTTGAGTACATGTATAGCATAAGCTGAGTAAACCAGGTGCCCAGGCTTTGTTTTGACAGCACATGGGGACCTCCGTTCCAGTGTCCTGCATAAGCTTATCATATTGTGAACTGTAGTCACCACACACTGTAATGAACACTGGATCTTGTTCCTTTTGTCTCACTTTCTTCGCTGCCTGTTCTATCTCCCTCCTGTCCCCAAGCCCCTTCTTTCAAACCTGGCATAATCACAATCCTAAGTCTTACCATATCTGGTTTCATCTGTTTTGCAGGAAATAGCAATATTTGATTTGTTCTAATGGCTGAATGCAGTCTCGGCATTCATTAGGCTTCACTCATAATAAAATCAGAGAAACAGCATCTAAACCAAAAGGAATTGTGCCTTCATTCCTATTTCTGTGCCTTTGGATTTCTTCTTTTTGTTTACCATTATTTTTATTTGGTATAAAGGTGTAAGATATGTTTAATTAGATTTCTTGGGTTTGAAAGGTTATTTAAGAAGAAGCATTAAGAAATAAATCCAGGACCCGGCGGCATGGCCTAGCGGCTAAAGTCCTCGCCCTGAAAGCCACGGGATCCCATATGGGCGCTGGTTCTAATCCCGGCAGCTCCACTTCCCATCCAGCTCCCTGCTTGTCGCCTGGGAAAGCAGTTGAGGACGGCCCAAAGCTTTGGGACCCTGCACCCGTGTGGGAGACCCGGAAGAGGTTCCTGGTCCCGGCATCGGATTGGCGCGCACCGGCCCGTTGCGGCTCACTTGGAGAGTGAAACATCGGATGGAAGATCTTCTTCTCTATCTCTCCTCCTCTGTGTATATCTGGCTTTCCAATAATAATAAAATCTTAAAAAAAAATAAAAAGAAATAAATCTACAGAAGACCAATTGTGCTGCAGTGGAGATTGAATTTTTTGAACTATTAACACCTTTTATTCAGTTATTAGCCATACTAGCAAAAATCAAATTTTCCAGTGGCAATTTTTATACACGAGAAGGTTATAAATATCAAAGAAGAGACAATTTGGGTTTTTCCTGCCTTCATAATGTTTATCAAATCCTGTATCTTAAGTTTTTGAAAACATGTAGCAAATGAGAAATATTTCAAGGAATGAAACATACGAAATGTCAGTAATAAGAAAAACACATTGCTTTGAGGAAATGACTATTTTTTTAAAAGCCCAGCCTGTATATGCAAAGTATAAGCAAGGAAATTCAGTCTTTTTTCTTCTTTATAAGTCCTGTAGTCCTAAACAACATTCCACAAAACTGGAAGTGATGGACCAACGGGAGGGAGAAAGAAGGAAAGGGAACACACACCATTAATGCAAAAGTAAAGTTGTACAAACTTTAGCAGTTTATAACAGACTATGTCATTCTCCAAGACTTGAAAGGCTGGTTGAAGAAATTCACCATTCTGCAGGAGCTAAGGGTTGTATGCTGCATGACGATCAGTGGAGGCAATTCACTGCCTTGGAGTAAGGCCCCTGCCCGCTCCAAAGCCTGGTTGCTGCACCATGCCTCCCCGAGGAGGACGTCTCATTCCACCAACCAGCCCAACTTGAGGCCCCCCAATGTCCCTGAAGGCACTTACCACGACAGTCTCCTGAGCCATTCCATTGTGTTTTTCAACTAAAAACAGTCAGACGTAGGATAAGATCTTCCAACTGCTGATTCAGTCTAGTTTTGAAATCTAAATATTAAACATTAGTGTTACTTTGGTAGAATTTAGTAGTAAAGACACCTGGTATTGACCTTTTGTTTGCAGTTTTTATTCCTGACTCAGTGCTGCTACTTACTATTGGTTTTATCAGGTGTGTTTTTTTTAAAGATTTTTTTTCCATATCATTGGAAGGCAGATATATAGAGAAAAGGAGAGAAAGACCTTCCATTCACTGGATCAGTGATCCAGTGCCTCAGTGATCAAAGCTGCTGGAACTGTGCCGATCCAAAGCCAGGAGCCAGTGGCCAGGAGTTTCTTCTGGGTCCTTCACATAGGTTCAGGGTCCCAAGGCTTCGGGTCATCCTCTACTGCTTTCCCAGTTGACAAGCAGGGAGCTGGATGGGAAGTGCAGCAGCAGAGATTAGAACTGATGCCCATTTGTTATCTTGGCACATTCAAAATATCCTTTAGTCTATCAGACTGGGCGCACAGGAATTTTCTTAGAGTTAATTATTTTTATTGGAAATACAGATGTGCAGAGAAGGGGAAACAGAAAAAGATCTTCCATCCAATGATTGATTCCTCAAGTGGCAACAATAGCCAGAGAATGGCTGACCTGAAGACAGAAACTTCTTCTAGGTCTCCTTGCAGATGCAGTGTCCCAAGACATTGGAGCACCCTCTACTGCTCTCCCAGGCCACAGAAAGGGAGGTGGAATTGGACATAAACTGGTGCCCAACGTTTATCCTGCTCCATGCAAGCAAGGACTTCAGCCACTAGATTACTGTGCTGGGGCCCTGATGAGATGTATTAAAAAAATGTTTTTTTTTTTTTTAATTGCAAAGTCTGATATGCAGAGAGGAGGAAAGACAGAGGAAGACCTTCCATCTGTTGATTCATTCCCAAGCAATCACAAAGGCTGCAGCTGAGCCAATCAGAAGCCAGAAGCCCAAAGCCTCTTCCAGGTCTCCCACACAAGTGCAGGGTCCCAAAAATTTGGACTGTTTTTGCCTATACCACAAGCGTGGAACTGGATGGGAAGCAGGGCTACTGGGATTAGAACCGGAGCCCATATGGAATCCTGGTACATTCAAGGGGAGGACTTTAACCACCTAGCTACCAAGCCAGGCCCTCCTGATGAAATTTTAAAGTCTTCCTGATTTCGCTTGGTAGGCTAGTACATATGCAGAAATGAACCATTTCTAACAAGTTGTTTGTAATTCATGCTAGTAGTCCCTAGAAATCCATTGCCATTTTTTGGTCAGGAAGGTTTATTTACCTGTGTGGAAGGCAGATTAACAAAGAAAGAGGGAGAGTTAGAGAGATCCACCATCTGCTTATCCCTCTCCAAGTGACCAGAGTGGCCAAAGCAGGACCAGGTGGAAGCCAGGAGTCAGTGGCTTCTTCAGTTCACATCAGTTCAGGGACTCAAGCATGTGGGGCATCCTCTGTGTTCCCAGGTGCATTGTCAGGGAGCTGGATCAGAAAGGAAGCAGCCAGAACTTAAGGGGGAATTAAGATGGGATGGTGACATCACAAGCAGTGACAGAACCCACTCTGTCACAGAGAGCCCTGGGTTATTGTCCTTCCGTGAGAGCAATTTTTGTATGTTCCTTTTCTTTTTGATGTTATGAACTTGAGTGTACTTTTTCTTTATCTATCTAAAGGGTTATTAATTTTGTCTTTTTTTTTGAAAAATCAATGTTTCCATTGTCTTCAGTTTTGCTTAATAGAGTTTATTCATTTCTTCACGAATCTTTGTTTTGAGTTTCCTTTTACTGCTATTACTTGGCTTTTTATTTTATGGGGGACTTGAAGGTTAGTATTTAGGCTGGTTATTTGATATTTTGTTATTCTTTAGGTTTTGGCATTTGAAGTCATAACCTTTGATTTCTACATCTCTGACGGTGGTGGGTTCTTTCTCATTGCTATAGGTAGTATAGTTACAATGAAGAGTGTGCATTGGTCACTATAGCAGAATAGAGTATGTGTCCTGAATCATAGTCATTCATTTCTTGTGGTTCTGATGATTGAAAATTGCAGAGCAAAATGAGAATAGGTTTGGTTTCTCCTGAGATCACTCCCTGGCCAACTCACAGCCTCCATGATGTTTCCTCTGTCCCTGTGTTCCTTAAAGGAACTGAAATTAGTTTGAACTGGATTCACAGTGACGATAGTTTCTGGTAATCACCCTCTTAATTTTTTTTAATTTATTTTCGTTGGAATATTAAAAACAGAGAGGTGCAGAAACAGAGGAGGATCTCTCATGCACTGATTCACTCTGCAATGGATGAAATGGCCAGACCTGAGATGATCCAAAGCTAGGAGCCAGGAGTTTCTTCTGAGTCCCTTACATGGGTGCAGGATCCCAAGTCTTTGGACCATCCTTTACTGCTTTCCAAGGCCACAAACAGGGAGCTGAATTGGAAATGCAGCATCTGGGCAAAGAACTGGTGCACATATGGCATCCCTGCCCAAGCAAGGTGAGGACTAAAGCCACACTAGGCCCAGTAATTACTTTCTTTAAAGATTTATTTATTTTATTACAGTCAGATATACAGAGAGGAGGAGAGACAGAGAGGAAGATCTTCTGTCAGATGATTCACTCCCCAGGTGAGCAGCAACGGCCAGAACCGCTTCAGGGTCTCCCATGAGGGTGCAGGGTCCCAATGAATTGGGCCGTCCTCTCCTGCTTTCCCAGACCACAAGCAGGGAACTGGATGGGAAGTGGAGCTTCCAGGATTAGAACCGGTGCCCATATGGGATCCCAGGGCATTCAAGGTGAGGACTTTAGCCGCTAGGCCACGCCGCCGGGCCCCAGTAATTACTTTCTTAAAAGTGCTGTTTCTCGGGCCCAATGTGGTAGCCTAGTAGCTAAGGTCCTCGTTTTATACCCTCCAGGATCTCATATGGATGCTGGTTCTAATCCCGACTGCCCCACTTCTAATTCAGCTCTCTGCTTGTGGCTTGGGAAAGCAGTTGAGGACAGGGCTTGGGACTCTGGACTTGTGTAGGAGACCCAGAAGATGGTTGAGGCTTTCTGCTTTAGATTAGCTCAACTCCAGCAATTGTGGTCACTGCGGGAGCAAATCAAGGGAAAGAAGATCTTCCTCTGTTATGTCTGACTTTGCAGTGAAAAAGTGAAGTATTTCTTGAAAAGTAAATGTACTGTTTTGTCCCCAATGTGGTGGCCTAGCGGCTAAGGTCCTTGCCTTGAAGGTGCTGGGATCCTGTATGGGCACCGGTTCTAATCTTGCTGGCCCTGCTTCCCATCCAGCTCCTTGCTTGTGGCTTGGAAAAGCAGTCGAGAATGGCCAAATGTCTTGGGCCAAGCTCCCAGGAGGCTCCGGACTCCGGGCTTTGAATCGGCTCATTGCCGGCCATTGTGGTTACCTGGAGAGTAAATCATCGGATGGAAGATCTTCCTCTGTCGATCCTCCTCTCTGTATATCTGACAATGCAATAAATACTTTTTTTAAAAAAGAAAACAAAAAAGTACTTCCTCAAAGTAGAGTCAAATTGGGAATCCACCCTCCATGTTGTTATTTAGGCAGACACATTTCTGTTTATAGCAGTTAAAAGAACCCAGTGATCTGACCCAATGACAATCAACTTTGAAGTTTATTTGCTTTTTGAAACTAGCATTATGATTGTTCATAGATTCAATGAAATATTGTCTCTGTCAGAATTGACTCCTGCATACCCATGCCCACACATACCCAGACACCTGTATATGCATACATACACTGCTATGAAAGTGCTTGATGATCATATGCAAGTCATCATTGGGTAATCCACAAAACATATAAAGTAGAATGAATGATAGAAATTAACATGTGTGCTAATCAACATTTGTAATTTTCAAAATATACACTCTACAATTTGAGAAATTAAGCAATGCAAAACCCAGACATGACAATCCTACTCAACAGTCAACATGAGGGATGTCTTTCCAAGTCTGTATCTACTTTAAATTATGGTTCCTGGAAAGTAGTACTTGGGACTAAGTGAAACATGTAATGATGAGTTTCCAAAAGCATAAGCCTAATACCATGGTCACACAAAAATAAGTCAATGCAGGATTTCTACTTTTGATAAGCAATTGTAATACTTAAATTGTCACATGCTTCATAAGTGTATTAGTCAACACACAAGCTGATATTGCTCATTTAGTGAGCTTGGGTGACATTTGCAGGATTAAAAAGAAAATTAATATTGTACTTATAAGATGAAAATTGCTTATGTTAATATAGTCAAAGCCTCCAAAGCACACAAATAATGAAGGTCATTAATGGGATACATTATCACTGAGTTTAATTTTCTTTTAGCTGGTAGGTCCTACTTATGTGGCAAGTAGAGACATGCAAATTTGGAGTATGCAAGCCCTCGTGAGAGTGGAAAGCATGAAAAGATCCTGCATTCACCAGATCACTCCCACCATGATCCCGGGGTCTCCATTCCAGGCTTGGTCAGGTCCAAATCAGGAACAAAAAATCGCATTGTGGTCTCCCATGTAGGTATCAGGGCCCAATTTCTGGCATCATTCCCTGCCATGTCTGCTGTATTTTACACAGCTGAGCAGAGGCAGAATGACTGGTACAGAAACTGGTGCTCTGAAAGCTGGATGCCAACATTAGATGTAGTGGCTCAACCTGTTGTGTCTCAGTGACAACCCTCATTCAAAAATATTTCAAAGAAAAGAAAAAAAAATTCTTCTGAAGTTTCTCAAATGGTGCCAGAGAGTCAGCAAATGGAGACATATTTGAGGAAAATTCAAGATTTGATCACAGCAGGGAGACTCAGTGTTATCTGAACCTGGAACTGGTTCCTCCCTCCCCCATCATGCCCAGGTCAAGTGGGAACTGCTCTCCAGGCAATTGCAGCTGAGAACACAGACCTCCACCTCCTGCTGAGTGCCAGCGGAAGATGGCATCACCACTTTTCCTGTCCTCAGTTACCTGTTGCCAGAACCATGCTCTGCTGAGTGGTGTGAGAGGAATGGGCCCAGGGCCTGCAAGGGTTATGGGGCTTTTATTGAGCATGAGGACACCTGGATCCCATCTTCACCATATTATTATTTGAAAGACAGCATTATAGAGAGGGATCTTCTTCCTCGTGGGTCACTCCCTAAATATCCTCATTAACTGAATGTGAGCTGGTCTTAGTTAGGAGGTTGGGCTTCTCCCAGCCTTCTGACATGTGTAGAGGGGCCCAAGGACTTAGACCATCCTTTGCTGCTTTCCTAGCCATTAGCGGGGATCTGGATTGTAAGTGTAGCAGCCAAACCCAAGGCAGCACCATATGAGATGACAGCACTGCAGGTGGATACTTAGCCACAAATTCTGGTTCCGTCTTTTGTATTTTTTTTAAATTAAGATTTATTTATTTTTTGTAACAAAGTCAGAAATACATAGAGGAGGAAATAAAGAGAGAAGGATCTTCCATCCTATGTTTCACTCTCCAAGTGACCGCACCTGCTGGTGTTGCGTCATTCTGAAGCCAGAAGGCAGGAACTTCCTACAGGTCTCTCACATGGATGCAGGGTGCCAAGGCTTTGGGCCATCTTCGACTGCCCTCCCAGGCCACAAGCAGGGAGCATAATGGGAACTGGAGCTGCTGTGATTAGAACCCGTGCCCATGTGGGATCCTGGCACATGCTAGGCAAACACTTTAGCCTCTAGGGTATGATGCTGTGCCCCCAGTAAAAACACATTTCAAAGTATTTTGTTGCTATGTAATGGATATTCTATGGGCTAAGGCCACTAAAATGGCAGAGTCAAGTATCATTGTGGATTTAAGAGAGGGCAAGTGTCATTGAAGTCTTAACAACTTTCATTTGGAACAATTATTAGAAACCTGTATAGAATAAATATCTTATATCCATTTTTCATATATTGTGTGGACAGATTTGCTCTGATTGAAAGATGTTTGCCTTCTACAGATGTTAGCATTAACCTCAAGTGTGTTCCAGTGGAAGTCCTAACCTGGAGTCCTATGCAGCTCATTGTAGAAATAAATACTTTATACCACCAATTGTTTCTCTGTAGAAATATGTTAGTGACAATATGATATTTTCTATGGTGTTTTGTAATTTGTACAACAGTAACAGCAGTTGTTGGAAAAATCAGTTACTGCTTGGCAGTCACATTTATTATTATTATTATTATTATTATTATTATTTAATTATCATTGGAAAGTCAGATTTACGGAGAGGAGAGACAGAATGAAAGCTCTTCTATCTCCTGGCTCACCCCCCAAGTAGCCCCAACAGCTAGAAGAGAGCCAATTCATGGCAGGAGCAAGGAGCTTCTTCCAAGTCTCCCACGTGGATGCAGGGTCCCAAAGTATTTGCCATCCTTAGATTGCTTTCCCAGGACACAAGCAGAGTGCTGGAATAAAAATGTAGCAGTCAGCGTATGAATCAGATGGGGTCTTGTTGCATGCAATGTGAGGACTTTAGCCACTAGGCTACATTGCTGGGCCCTGTCACATTTTAAAATAGAAAGTAAAGGTTGTTTCCTTGAGTTTGTTCAGTTTAGTCAGTGCCAATTATTGAAATTGTTGACACTGTTTTAAGGAAGCCTTCCTGCTACTTGTAAAGCACTACTCTTGCCCATGGAGGCTGATTGATTTTGTTCCTCCAGGCATTGTGTTTGCTTCCTGCCTTGACATTACTTAGCACAGTAAGAATCACTAAGGAAACTTGGAACAAGCAAAAATATCTTATCACTCCCTCTGCCCACTTTCTCTTGCAGGTGTAGCACTACAGCCCGCTTCATGCTTCCAAAGCTGGAGAACACACACACACCTTCAGTAAGTTGCTTGTTTACTTCTCAGCTTGTTTTACATTGTATCTTAAGAATTTTATGATGATTTGTAAACTAAAATGAAAAAGCAAGTATAAGGGAAAGAATGCAGAATTGTCAAGACATTGGAGCTGTCAAAACATGTTAAAACATTCTCTTGAGGTTTTCTGATGCCATAGCCAAGACATCATTATTATTACATGATTAAAATGGAAACTAAGAATTTGTTAATGACTGTAGGATATCAATTTTGAAATGATGTTTACTGATCATCCTATTCATGTATTTAAAGACATGCAGAAAGAGAAGGAGAGAGACAGAGACAGACATTTCTGCTCTCTGCTGATTGATTCTCCGTGTGGTCACAGTGGTCAGGGCTGGATTATGTCGCAGAAGAACCAGGAGGTCCATCTGAGGCTCCCACCCAAGTGCTTGAGTCACCTTCCACTGTTTTGAATTCACATTGACTTAGAGCTGGATAGGAAATGATATAGATGTTAGCTTAGGCTGCTATGCTACAATGTCATTTCTTAATGAATGGTGATTTCGCTATTGCAAGGTTTCTTTTTGTTTGTTTTGACTTTAAGATTTATTAATTTGAAAGGCAGGTCTACAAAGAAAGAAAGAAATGGAGACACATCTCCCGTATGCTGGTTTACCAGAATGAGCAGAGATGAGCAATTCTGAAGCTATGAGCAAGAGCATTGTTCAGGTCTCCAACTTGATTACAGGAATCCAAGTGCTTGAGCCATCCTCCACTTCATTTCCAGGCCTGATACCAGGGAGTTGGGTCAGAAGTGGAGCATCCAGGATATGAACCAATGTCCAAGTGGGATGCCAGTGGCTTTATTTGCTAACGATAGGGCTGGCCTCTGTTTCATTCACTTTGGTTTTCATCTCAAATGCAAAGTTTCTCCACTTGGCAGCAATGGCAAGAGGTAAGCCAATCCAATGCCAGGAGCATTTTTTGGATCTGCCACATGGGTGCAGGTGCCCAAGGCCTTGAGCCATTCTTTATGCTATCCCAGGGCAAAAGCAGGTAACGTAATTGGAAGTGGAACCCACAGGACCTGAACTACACCTATAAGGGAAGTTCAGCCTGCCAAACTACAGTTCAGTCCACAGACACTGACAGCTTTCAAATGAAGCAGGGCCAGACCATGAAAACACTGACATGCTTACTGCATCTTCTAGGGGATACCCTGTACTGGTTCCACAGTTTGTGAGATGGTTAACACCACAGGCAATCCTGGAGTACCATTTGCAATATTAGTTTCATCATTTTATACTTAGATCAGCAATCTGTAATTTTCATTTCTGTTTGTGAACATTTTTGAATGAAGGACATTGCAATGGATATGAAGTGGTATCTCATTGTGGTTATCATTTTCATTCACCTAATGTTGAATCATGCTGAGAATCTTCTTGTGCTAATTAGGGTTTTGGTGATCTTTGTAGAAGTATCTGTTCAGTTCTTTGTCCATTTTGGAATCTGTTTTTATTGCTTTTGAGTCTATGGTGGGTTTCCCGCCAGATGGCCCCAAGAGGGTGCCATCTGAGGGGGTGAGGCATCAGTGTTTTCTGGCTGCAAGAGCCATGGGGGACAGTTTGAGGGCATGTCCATTTGTTGTAAAGCAAGCACAACTCTTATGGACTAGGAAAGAAGATGGCAATAGGGCAGTGCCTGACAGGCCTCCCACCCAACAAGGACACTGTAATTAACTATAAGGTGTGTCTGTCCCTTTAGACCCTCTAATCATGTCACAGTTCATGTTCTGCACTCAAGTACAAGCCATGCCTCTGGTCATGAAAGGAGGGCTGTTAATCACACCCACCAGGTGGTATTTAAGTTGACAATCATGCTTACAGTGTAATACAAAGTTATTTACTTTGCAACTGATGCGCAAAATTGAGATTGTCCTGTAAATGTACCGTTCAGTGACACTTAATGACTTTTTCAATGTCACAATTATGTTTAACATTGGGAAAGCAATTCCTAAAACCAGCCCATATTGAATATGCTGTAATGTGTGAATAGAGGTGAAATCTTGGTAACTACAAATTGGCTTATAATGCTATTCTTAAGGTACAACTTGATAAACTTATTTTCTAATTGGTTTTGATTGTAAAGTCAGATTTATAGAGAGACAGAGAGAAAGATCTTCTACCTACTGGCTCACTCCTCAGTGGCCACATTGGCCAGAGCTTCTGGAGCTGTGCTGAACTTAAGCCAGGAGCCAGGAAACCTTTCCAGGTTTCCCACATAGGTGCTGGATTCCAAGGCATTGGGCCCCCTCTACTGCTCTCCCAGGCCACAAGCAAGGAACTGGGAGAGAAGTGAGCAGCCAGGATATAAACCAGTGGCCATATGTGATCCTGGAGAATGCAAGGCAAGGACTTTAGCTACTAAGCTACCTTGCCAGGCCCTAAATATATTTGTTTATTCTTGCTAAATTTTATTTTGCACTTTTGAGTTTTATGGTACAATTTCTTAGACACAGGGATTCCCCCACTGTCCAACTCCTACCCCCTGACATTTTTCTGCAGTTGCTGCAATAGTATAGTGCTTCATAAGGAGTTAGGATTCCATGACTCTTTATGTTATATAAGTATGGCCCAACTTTGCTGGTACAGATAATGTCAGTCCAGCATCCCATTGGCTGCACATTTCCAAAAGCTTCATTGTGAGTTCATCTTTGGTTTGGAAGCAGGGATGCATATTGCATTGTTTCCTCATATCTGAATATGGTAATCTCTATTTCTCCATCACTATACATTCCCATGAATAAGAAGCCAAAAAGAAGGTAAACAACCGGTATGAATTGGAGCAACAAACTTACAGTTCCATGAAAAGCATGCCACTGGGTAACTAATGCATGGGTGACAAAAAGAAAACACAATACTCTTTTGGGTAGAATGCCACCCCAGTAATCCATGAGCTAGTGATGAATTCAACAAGAGTAAAGAAAGTATTTGGAAGAGTGCAACTGAAATCAAAACACATGGCCTGCAGCCATAAATACTTACATACATACATACATACATACATGATGTGTTCATTTTATTAGAGAGAACATTTGGTATTTGTTCTTTCGTGATTGAAACATTTCACTGAGCATAATAGTCTAGTTGGGACCATTTAGTTGCAAATGGTATAATTTCATTCTTTATTCCATGGAGTAGATGTACCGCTGTTTCTTTACCCACTCCTCTTTGAATACACATCTGTGCTGTTTCCATATCTTTGGTGTTGTAGATTATGCTGCTGTCAATGTAGGATTACATGTCCCTTACTCGTATGCAGGTTTCATTTCTATTGGGTATGTTCCTATGAGCAGAATAGCTGGGTCATATGCCATGTTTATTTACAATTCTCTAAGCTGATTACCACAATGATAGTACTAGCCTACACTACCACATGCAGTGAAGGAAGGCACCTTTCTCCCCACATCCATGCCAGCAGGTGTTTTTAGTAGAGCTTTAAGTGTAGCCAATCAATGGAGTTAAGTGGTATCTCTATGTGGTTGTCAGTTTTATCTCCCTGATGGCTAGGGAACTTGAACATCTTTTCATGTGTCTGTTAGCCATTTGAATCCTTTTGTTTGTTTTCTTTTATTTTTAAATGTCTGTTCCTTTCTTTTGGCCATTTCTTTCAACAGGGTTTTTTGGTATTTGGTGTTAGTTTTTCTGTTTTTTTTTTTGTTTTGTTTTATTGTACAGACTTTCTGAAGTTCCCTTATAGCTTGTGTAGTGTGCAAAATTTTTCTCCCAATCTGTTGGTTGCCTCATGACTTTGTAATTGTTTCCTTTGCTTTACAGAAGCTTTTTAATTTAATGTAGTCCTATTTGTCCATTTCGGCTTTGACTGCCTTTGCTTCTGGTGTCTTTTCTAAGAAGTCTTTCCTTGTTGCTGTATCTTGGAGTGTACTTCCTATGTTTTTAAATATATTTTCATGGTTTCTTGGTGTAGATTTAACTGGCTGATCCATTTAGAGCTGATTTTTGTATAATGTGTGTGAATATAGCTTCTTAATTATACAAGTTGTTATCTAGTTGTCAAAACACCGAGAACTCTGAGGTTACCCACCCCCATTTGGTTCTACCTCATGGGATGGAAGAAGACCAAATCCTTCCTTGCAGGATCCAAGGTCATCGGAACCACATCCAGGAGCCCTGAGCGGTCTGCAGAAATAGAAGAACAGTAAACTTCCTTCAGGACTAGGGAGAGGAGCTTTCTCTGGTCCTTGTCGGGTTCCAACTTTGGGTCCCCACCTTCTCTTGCAATGACCATCAGGATCGCTCCTGAACCCCCTCAAAACAAACAAACAAACAAACAAACAAAACTAGAATAGATAGAGAACAAAAAGGAAAGCTTAGAATCAGACAGGAAACGGTCAGCATGGATTCACATATACCTTACCAGGTAGGACACAAAGATTAGTTACTCTCAGTGGCTTTCCTCAAGAGAGCCATTATAAACTACAACCATTCGAACACCAAGTAATTCTGTAATTGAATTTCTTCAGACCTTGCTTTTTGTAACCTATTGATTACTCAATACCATGTCAATTAAGTCCATAACATTGTAAAATGTTATTGATGTTATGTTGGGGCTTTGAATTGATCGGGATGATACTCTGCCAGCTCTACATTCAGACCAGAGATGGTCTCCCCAAGAAATCACTGAATTTATCTGGACAATAAGATACTGGACTCTATGCTTGGTATATGCTTGCAATGAAAGAATCTTGACTGAATTTGAACTATAATACTGCAACAAAGGGCATAGGGAGGGGTCAGGGGAACCCTAGAGCCTATGAAACTGTGTCACATAATGCAACGTAGTTAGTAATAAAAAATAGCTGGTCCTATGTATGTGATAATTTTAATAGCCATGTATTCCCTTAACTTCTCCAGGTTTAATCCATATATTAAACTAAATACCCATAAAAACACAAAATTAGAACCTGTTGTAAGCTGCTTCTATAAAAATATAAAGTGAATCATTTACCTTGCAAATATTTCTGTATAATAAATTTCTCTCTAAATTCAGGGAGAAGCTAAGAATGCAAATATATGTGTATATGTTCGGCTTAGTAGTTGAACCACCTGTTGGAAGCCCCCAACATACAAGAACACCTTGGTTCAGATCCCAGCTATGCTCTCAATTCCAGCTTCCTAAAATAGAGATTGTAAAATGCAGCAAGTCATAAACTCAAGTGGTTGACTCCACATGGGACACCTGTATTGATTTTCTGGCTACCAGATTTAACTTGACCTAGCTTTGGCTGTTGCAAATATGTAAGGAATAAAGAGGCTGGTGAGAGAACTCTCTTTCTCTCTCTCTCTCTCTCTCTCTCTCTCTCTCTCTCTCTCTTTCTCTCTTTCTCTCTCTGGGTTGTGTCTTTCTCAATTTCAGATTGATAAATAAATAATTTTAAATAACAACAACAACAAAAAAAACCAGCTTTTCTTGAAGAGACTAGACTTTTTGCCAGGATTGTTTTCAGTTTTCTTCTCAAACATTAGTTGTCTATACATGTGTGGGCTCCCTCTGCTGTTTCTATTCTGTTCCACTGGTACCAGACCCAGCCTGTTTTGATGGGCACTGCTCTATACTAAGTCTTGTGGCCTGAAATTGTGATTCCTCCACATTGTTTTTATTCTTCAGGATAGCTTTGGCTATTTGTGGTATCTTTGGATTCCAGATGAACTTTTGTATCATCTTGTCTATTTCTGAGAATGTTGTTGGGATTTTGATTGGGATTGCATTAAATCTGTATATTTCTTTTGGTATTATTGTCATTTTCATGTTGTTGATCCTGCCAATTCAGGAACATGATAAGTTTCTCCAGTTTTCAGTATCTTCTTCTATTTCCTTTTCTTAATGTGCTATTGTTTTCATCGTCGAGATCTTGCACTTATCGAGTTTGCTTAATTCCTAGGTATTTCAGATTCCTCTCTGCTATTTTAAAGTTGAATGTACTTACAATTTCTTTCTCATTCATGGAATTATTTGTGTACACTGCTGCCATCGATTTGTGTTCATTAATTTTGCAATCTTCTACTCTGCCAAAGTCTCTTAGAGCTCCACTAGTTTTTTGACTGGGTTTTTTAGTTCTCTTATTTCAGTTACTCACTTCCAATGTGGATTACTCTAAATCTTCATTCTTGCCTGATAGATATGGCAAGGACTTCCAATACAATATTGAAGAGTAGTGGTGACATTTCTGTCTAGTTCCAGATTTTAATGGAAGGGCTTTTAAGTTGCTTTGATTGTGTTGTAGAATGCTCCTTCTATGCCTATCTTGCTTAGGTTTTTCAGCATGAAGAGGTGTTGGGTTTTATCAGATGCTTTCTCTGCATCTATTGAGAGGATCATATGGTTTTTATTTTCATTTCATGAATGTGATGTATCACATTTATTGATTTGAGGATGTTGAACCATCACTGCACACCTGGGATCAATCCCATGTGGTCCGGGTGAATGATCTGCCTGATGTACTGTTGGATCCTGTTGGTTAGTATTTTGTTGAGGATCTTTGCGTCTATGTTCAACAAGGGTATCGGTCTGTAATTCTCTTTTTCTGTTGATTCTCTATCTAGGTTTGGCATTAAGGTGATATTGGCTTCATAGAAAGCATTTGGAAGAATTGCCTCTATTGTTTGGAAAGGCTTGTATAGGATTGTGTTATGTTCCTCTTGAAATGTTTGGTAGAATGCAAGAGTGAAACCATCTGGTCCAGGACTTTTTTTTGAAGGTTAGGGGTTTTTAATTACTGATTGAATCTCAGTGCATGTCATAGGTCTATTAGATTTTCAATTGCTTCTTGATTCAATTTTAGTCAATTGTATGTCTCCAAAAATCTATCCATCTCTTCTAAGTTGACTGATTTGTTCACATAAAATTACTTATAATAGTCTCTCATAATTCTCTGTATGTCCCAGGTTTCTGTTTTATTTCCTTTTTCGTCACTGATGCTATTGATTCATTTTTTCACCCTCATGTTTTTGATGAGTTGGACTAGAGAGAAGTCTATTTTGTTGATTTTCTCAAAGAACCAGCTCTTTCATTCATTGATCTTATGTATAGTTCTCTTCATCTCTGTTTATTTTTCTCTTGTTTTGTCTATTTCTCTTTTTTTTGTAGAAATTTGGGGATAGCTTTGCTGTTGCTTTTCTAGTTTTTTCCACTGTAAGCTGAGCTCATTTGCTTGGTTCCTTTGCAGTCTCTTAACATAAGCACTAACTGAGATGAAGTTTCCTCTTAAATAAACCTTGAATAAGTTAAATAAAACTTGAATAAGTTTTTATATGCTGTATTGATGCCTTCATTTGTTGGTAGCGATTTTTAATTTTCCCTTTGATTTCCTCTCTAACCCATTGCTCATTTTGTAACATATTATTCAGTCTGCATGTGTTTGCCAGTCTTTGTTCCTGTTTTGACTTTTTGGTCTCTAACTTCACTCCATGATGGTCTGAGAAGATGCATGGTATAATGTCAATTTTTCTAAAATTTACTGAGGCTTGTTTTGTAGCCTATAGCACAATCAGTCATGGAAAATGTACATACACTGATGAAAAATATGTATTCTGTGCCTAAAACATAAAAGATTGAGTAGACTTCAACTAAGTCCATTTGGTCTAGAATTTGTTTAAATTCTGTTGTTTTTTTTTTTTTTCTGAGATTTTCCTTAATCTGTCCATTGATGTTAATGTGGTATTTTGTTCCCCCACTATGACTGTATTGAAGCCTATTTCTCCGTTTATATCCATTAGTATTTGTTTCACATAGCAAGATGCTTTGGTATTTAGCATAAATACATTTATTATGGTGATCTCTTTTTGCTGAATGGATCCTTGGCTCATTATGTGGTGTCCTTCTTCATCTCTCTTAATTTCTTTCACATCAAAGTCTATATCATTTGATACAAAATGGCTGCACCATCATGTTTTTTCCTTACCATTCACTTGGGATATCTTTTTCCACCCTTTCACTTTCAATTTCTTCTGATCTTTGTTGGTGAGATGTGTGTCTTGTAAGCAGCAGATAGCTGGGTTTTGCCTTTTGATCCAGTCCTCTAATATGTGGTGTTTGATGAGTTTAAGCCATTTACATTCAGTGTTGTTATAGATAGGTGGCATTTTGCTCCTGTCATTTTAGTGATGGGTTATTCTTTGATTTAATCTTCTGTTAGCATTTCAGTGGGATGTTCTCCACATTTGCATTGATGTTTGTAGTTGCTATTCCTTTTTTCTTTCATGAGAACATTTTTCAGTATTATTTGTAGGCCAGGTTTAGAAGAGGCAAATTCTTGGAGTTGTTTCTTTTTGTGTGTGTTTGTGTATCTTTGTATTTTGTGTGTTTGTGTGAGTGTGTGTGAGAATTTTATTTCATTTTGAAAGACCAATTAGAGGTTTGCAGGATATATTATTCTGGACTGAAAATTTTCCCCTTATTTGAATCTGGAATATGCTACTCCATTCTCTTCTCTTCTGTATTGTTTCCTTTGAGATGTCAGCTGTGAGTTTAATTGGGCCTCATCTATATGTCACTAATTTTTTTCACATGCACATTTAAGGATTTTCTCCTTTTGTTGAAGAGAGCTTGATTGTCATGTGTTGTGGTAAAGTTTGCTTTTGATCATCACTCTTGGGATTTCTGTGGCCCTCCTATATATGCTTATCTGATTTTTTCTCCAGATTCTGGAAGTTTCCATTGATTATTTCATTGAATACACCTTTAATCCCAGCTTCTTTTTCTGCACCTTCAAAGAACTCACCTAACTCTTATGTTGGGCCTTTCAATCCTATCTTTCAACTCTTGAATACATGTTAGCTATCCCCAGCCCTGCTTCTAGCATTTTCTTTGTTTCTTCATGGTGACAAGAAATATCTTCCATTTCTGAAAATTCTTTCTTCTGCTTCATTAATTCTGTTGTGGAGAGTCTCCATTGTAGTTTTAATTATCAGTTCTGTGTTCCTAATTTCTGATATATCAGCTTCCATTTGATTCTTTGCTGCTATTTTCTGTGTAACAAATTGCTTAAGTTCCTTGAACTCCTGTATGTGCTTCTCATCATTGTTCAAAAGCTTTATCATGAGGTTCTTGAACTCTGTGTCCCTATTTTTACAATGTCTTCCTCAGTTAACTCTGAGGGTAGTCAAGAGTTTTTATCCTGTGCTGTATTGTCTTTAGTAACATTCATAGTACCTCTGTCTTTTCTTTTACCTTTTGTCATTGCCTTTCTGGTTGGCAGATTCTTCTCCTCAGTGCAGATTTCTAAGATATATAACCTATAGATCTACAAGTTGATTTTTATGTTCAATCAGTGCCCTGGATTAGGAAAACACCTGTTGTCCTGAATAACTTTTTTTTTTTTTTTTTTTTTTTTTTTTTTTTTTTTTTTTTTTGGCAGCTCTGATATTGTCAACACCTGTTGGCTGTTCACTTTGCCTCCTGGGGTTATTTTGGGTGGAGTTGGTAGGGTGCTACGATGGGATTTTTTTTCCCCTGTGGAGTCTGTGCAGTGCTCTGAGATGGAGGTGATCTTGTTCCCAGCTTAGCTCTTGGGCAGCTCAGCTGTCTTCTCTTCAGTTTAACGGTGCCTGGTCCCATGAAACTGGCATCTGAGTACTATTGATTTAGCACATGCGGTTTATCACTGCTCCTCCTGGAGTTTACCAAAGCTATGAGCCCTCATCACTCTGTGTGATATGGTTCTCATAGGGGCACAGACAATGATCCCAATCTGTCAGCCATCAGTTCCAGGGAACACAAATACCCTGCAAGAGGCAAGGCTGGCTCTGTTCTCTGTGTGGACTCAGCTCAGTGCAAGCCCACTTTTGAGCCATCTGCTCCCTGTGTTTCACCCTATCTAAAGTTTCTCCATCAGCCCAGATGTGTCTGTACCCTATACTTCCCCCTAAACTGATATTAAAATTATTTCTAACTTAATTCCATGTTATCAGAGAAACTACCTAATGATTTTCATATTTTGGCGTTTAGATCTTGTAGTTTTCATGGGTTTTAATTTTTTTAAGGATTATACAGGAAGAAGAAATAAACACAAAGATTATACCCAATTTTTCCCTAAGCCTTGAAGTATGCCATCCTGATCATCTATGTCAGTATTACCAAAACTGAAACTAAAACCAAAAAAGTTCATATGAAAAGATTTTTTTATTGGAAAGGCAGATATAAAAAGACAAAATTCTCCCTATGCTGGTTCACTCTCAAAGTAGCTACAATGGCTGGAACTGAGCTAATCACAAGCTGAAAGTGAAGAGTGTCTTCTGGTTCTCCTGCACAGGTGCAGGGTCCAAAGGTTTTGGGCTCTCCCAACAGAGGAGTTTCCCAAGCTTCTCCATCAGAACCTCTTCCAGTCCCAGATCTTGTGCACACTGGTGTGTCCATGGGCCAGCCCAACTTAGTCCAACTCCTGCTCCAGCTGGAACAGTAGCCTTTCCTGACTGGCCTTCAACCCATTCCAGTTCTTCCTGTTGGATGTGTCAGCCCAGACAATCGTGGCACACACCCAGACATAGCTCACACATGGCTCAGTAGAAACAGAGATCTAGCCAGCCTGTCTTACACCTACCCTCATCCTCCAGAGCTCCAGTGGGTGTGGAGTCTAGCCCAGTCTGGTGGGTCCAGCCCCAGTCCACACCTGCGCCAAAAAAACTCAAGCCATAACCAGACCAGAATGCAGCTACCACTCTGGCTCCCACTCTCACCAGTGAGAACCCCAAATCAACCAGGATGTCCCCTTAGCTTTCTGATCAGGCCTGTTCCCAGCCATAGATTGCATGCATGCCACTGCTTACTCTGTCCCATGTAGACATAGCCCCTTCCCTGTCATGCTCTTTACCTTAGATTCTATATCCTGCCCTGACTCGGCCTGCTGTGGTCCCAATTGTGCTGGCAGGTGATCAAACCTGGCTGTACTCAGTCTGCTCCCATCTCTGGCCCCTGTACCCATGAGTGACAATAGGTTCCATGGTCACACCTAACTCAGGCCATTAACACCCCAATGCTGAAGCTAACCATTGGGGCCTGTATTTCCACAGGGTTTGACCCACAAACTCCCCACAGAATCTACCCCCTGACCTGGTTCTCTCAGATGCTGGTTAGTATCATGGCTCTGCCTAATGTGACCCATCCTCTGTTCTGACATTCTGTTAGGTACTTTGATTTAGCCCTGCTAGACTGGACTCCAGTCCAGTGACTCTGTGGTGGTCAATATACTTTGGTGATAACAAAACTACATAGGACTCACAGGTAGGCCAAGAGTAGGCTGGCCAGATCCAAGCTGCAGCACCCAAATGTGCATTCTTAGACAGGGTGTGGGATAGGCTGAATGCACACCAGATCATACAAAGCCAAGATGGAAGGCACACTATGCTGGGCAAAGGCCTAACAGCAGCTGGCATGTACGAGATCTGGGTCTAGGAGTGGCCCAAGAAGGGGAATTTGGGAAACTCACCTAGTGAATCATAACTCCCACTGCTGATCACATGGTCCAGGACTGGGGGTCAGGCAAACTGGGAAAAGTAGTTCCAACTGTTGGTGAATGTGTGGGTCGGTTATGGAAAGGTGTGGACTGGGCAGGGCCAAGCAAAACTTGGCTCACCAGCAAGTACAGAAACCAGGCTGCAGCACAGGTCATGCTGAGATAAGCTCTTGCACATAGTGGTTTACATGAGTCAGGGATGGGAGCAGACGACTTCCAGATAGGTCAGCACCTAATCGACTGAAAAGTTGACGCATAGTTCATTAAAGATTGATTGGAACTCTGATTTTTTTAAGTTTCTTCCTAAAGGATAGCTCATGAGACACAGGAATTCCACAATCTGCATGTGTAGGTTTATGCTAGTAATGCCTTTCAAAATTTGTTGGCAAGTAACCATACATCTAGAACTACTTATTGCTCTTTTCATGATCCCTAGCACTTGAATCATCATCTGCCACCTGCCAGATACATTCTCAGGAAGTTGTATTTGAAACAGAGTAGCCAAGACAGGACAAATTGGTGCTGTTATGGGATGTAAGATGCCTCAAGTCTTATTTTGATTTTCTGTGCCACATTGTCAGTCCTATCCCACATCAACTTAAAATACACATTTCAAAGTAATTCAAATTTTTATTTTAGAAAAAAAATGTATCATGTTAATGAACTAATACACAAATGTAATGCTCATTAATTATGCTCATAAATGTCCACATTTCACTAATACTAAAATGTGCTGTATCTAGAATGGCAACAAACCCCATTGGCTTTAATTGAGCATTCTATAAGTAACACTTAGGTGAGATTCATGGAGATGGTTACTCTTTTCCTCATTTCAGATTCCTACAGAAAGAATGAGCTGCTTGGAGCTAAACAGAAAAGTCAAGAAATAATGTTCAGGCAAGTTGTAATCACAAAATTTGCATAATAACCCAAAAGAGAGTTGCATTGCCAAAGGTGATTTTTTTTCTTAAGATATACTTATTTTTATTGCAAAATCAGACATACAGAGAGGAGGTGCGAGAGTAAGATCTTCCATGCATTGATTCACTTTCCAGGCAGCCACATTGGCCAGAGCTGAAGAGAGGAGCATGGACCCCCTTCCAGGTATCCCTCACAGCTGCAGAATCCGAGGCTTTGGGCTGTCCTTGACTGCTTTCTCAGCCATGTGCAGAAAGCTGGATGGGGGACAGGGCTGTCTGGATTAGAATCAGTGCCCATATGTGATCCTGGTACATTCAAGGCCAGGAATTTAGCCACTAATGTACCTCACTGGCATTGCTAATGATGCCTAATATTAGCTGTACCTATAATTATAACATGATGTGAATGCAAAATTGTACAAAACTGAAACTTAAGAGATATAATTTGTTTATATATACATGCATATATTTCATTTATAGACAGAGTGTTATTTTCAAAGTGACCATGTGAATGTAGAAAGCAGATGGAATGAAATATCATTTCTTTTGAGAATGAAAAGAGATGACGTGCCTCTGGAATGGAGAGAGGTAGAAACAACAAAATTCTTTAAAAGTGTTTTAGGTTTTTAAGTGTCCCCTGACCCTTCCTTCTCTGGGCAGGAGCCTGTGAATAAGGCATTTCCCAGTGGTTTTCTCTTGAGGAGTCAGGATATAGATCCTACTTCTAGCTCCAACTATATCCTTGCTATTCTATGCCTGCTCAGGTCTCAGATTCAGGAAGACACATGAATGAACCAATTGAAATTAGATACAAAGGATACAAAGGATACAAAGAAAATCAACTGTTCTTTTTTCAACTCATCTATGTTCTGTAGAATGGGTCATCTAAAGTTCTACATAGGTCATTTCTAAAGATCAAACAAGAGGCACAGCTTGGTAGGATAGCACCTAAGTCCTTGTTTGTACATGCATTGATCTCATATGGGCACTTATTCGCATCCTGGCAGGCCCATTTAGCATCCAGCTCCGTGATTGTTGCCTGCATTGCAATCGAGCATAGCACAAAGCCTTGTGACCCTGCATCTGTGTGTGAGACCCAGAAGAATTTCCTGGCTCCTGGCTTTTGGATCAGCTCATACCCTGCCATTGTGGTCACTTGGGGAGTGAATCAATGGATGGAAGTTATTCCTCTCTGTCTCTCCTCCTGTCTGCATATCTGACTTTCCAATAAAAATTTTAAAAATCTTAAACAGAAAAAGAAATCAAAGGCAATCTGCATACTTGGGGGTGCAAGGACTCTCATCAGTCCTCCAATAGAATAAACCAAACTGAATCATGAAAAGGAGCCCAGAACGTCAGTACCATGTCATGTGATTGACACTGAGAATCCAGCTAGTGTGTTTCAAGCATGCCAGAAGTGCCCTTTGCCAGAGACCATCATTCCAATATGAAAATTGAGTAGATAGGAAAAGTGCAAATAGGTAGTTGATGAGTAGTGTGTGTGAAGTGCTAAACTGCTGTGCTTCCTATCTCCACCCCTCTAAAAGTGAAATCCATCTGTAGGTTTAACCCAAGCTATGCAGCAATTGGGGGTTGAGTCTTTGTTCAGGTCTTATATTGCACACCAGAGCAAATGTTACCAGGAAAACTCAGTGCTTCTTTCCTCAACATACTATAGAAACAGCAACAGGAAATCAGTTTTCAATAGTTTTATTGCTAAGTGACCAGATAAACTTGGATGCAGGGCAGAGAAATCTCCTCCAAGAAGAGATGTTAGAATTCAGCAGGCTTTTGAAAGGAGAAAAGAAAGACACCATAGCTCATTTGAAATCTTTTCCTCCCCATGATGCCTCTTGAGATAAAGCATACCTCTAATTTCCCAGAGACCAAACTCCAGAGTGGGGAAACTCTCAGTCAGCATGATAAGATGCACACTTGTCAGCAGCCTTTTGAACGCAGTTGAGAAGTAAAAACTTTCAACAGGAAGAAGATATTCCTTGTGTGTGAGAAAGTTTATACCAACAACCCAAGTAGTAAGCAACCTGTCAAAGTGGGAGAATCTGTTTAGGTTAAAAGCAGATGTCCCATAACAATCCTGACTTTGCCAAACATCAACAAATACAGTCAGGAGAGAAATCTCATGAGCATTTCCAGAGTGAGAAATCACTTATTTATAAAAGAGATGTCAAAGTCAATCAGATAACCCAAACAGCTAGAATTCACTATATATATGGTTACTGTAAAAAGCCTTTTAACTGTAAATCTTGCAGTACAACCAAACAGAGAACTGGCACTAGATCAAATTTCTATGTGTGGAATGAATATAAAGAAAACATTGACCAGAAGTCAGAACTCATGGGAGATCAGATCCTTGACACTACAGAGAAGCCATATGAATATAATGAGCATGGAAAAGCCTTTCACCAGCAATTATCTCTCATTAGGTATCAGAGAATTCACAGGGAGGGGGACCTTATGAATGCAAGGAGTGTGGAAAAGTGTTTAAGCAGAAATCATCCCTAATCAGACATCAGAGAATCCACACAAGGGAAAAACCTTATGAATGTAGTGAGTGTGGAAAAGCTTTTTCTCAGAAGCCACACCTCATTACACATCAGAGAATCCACACAGGGGTAAAACCTTACGAATCAAATGAGTGTGGAAAAGCATTTAAGCAGAAGTCATCTCCAATCAGACATCAGATAAAGCACACCGCCATAAAACCTTATGAATATAGTGTGTGGAAAAGCATATAAAGTGAACTCATCTCTAATCATATACCAGAGTCCACACAGGGGAAAAACCTTATGAATGTAGAGAGTGTGGAAAAGCATTTACGCAGAAGTCATACCTAATTCTACATCAGAGAATCCACACAGGGTAGAAACCTTATGAATGATGTAGTGAGTGCGGAAAAGTGTTTAAGCAGAAGTCAAAACTCATTACACCTCAGAGAATCCACACGTGAGTAAAACCTTATGAATGGGGGCTCGGCGGCGTGGCCTAGTGGCTAAGGTCCTTGCCTTGATCCCATATGGCCGCTGGTTCTAATCCCGGCAGCTCTACTTCCTCTCTGTCTCTCCTCCTCTCAGTGTATCTGACTTTGTAATAAAAATAAAATAAATCTTTAAAAAAAAAAAAAAACCTTATGAATGTAGTGAGTGTGGAAAAGCTTTTTCTAAGAAGTCAAAACTCATTACACATCAGAGAATCCACACAAAGGAGAAACCTTATGAATGTAGTAAGTGTAGGAAAGCTTTTTCTCAGAAGTCACATCTCATCACACATCAGAAAATCCACACAGGGGTAAAACCTTATGAATGCAATGAGTGTGGAAAAGCATTCAAGCAAAAGTCATCACTAATCACATCAGATAATCCACACAGGGGTAAAACCTTATGAATGTAGTGTGTGTGTGGAAAAGCATTTAAACTGAACTCATCTCTGATGATCCATCAGAGTCCACACAGAGGAAAAACCTTATGAATTTAGTGAGTGTGGAAAACCTTTTTCTCAGAACTCACATCTCATTAAACATCAGAGAACTCACACAAGGGACAAGTCTTATGAATTTAGTGAGTGTGGAAAAACATTTAAACTGAACTCATCTCTAATCATACATCAGAGAGTCCACACAGGGTAAATACCTTATGAATGCAGTGAGTGTTGAAAAGCTTTTTCTCAGAAGCCACGCTTCATTACACATCAGAGAATCCACACAGGATAAGAACAATATAAATGTCCTGTTGGGGAAAATGCTTTTGCAGGCAATCAGATTTCATTACACATCAGAATTCACATGGGAAAAACATTACAAATATACGTAATGTGCAGAATCCTTTTGGAAAACATCAATTTTCATTACTCAAGCATGTAAACACATGTTAGCTACCATAAACCTGCTGGCATGCTATATCAGCTTACAACATGAAAGAAACAAGCTTTAGCAACATTGCAACAGAAAGTACTAAAAGTAAAATGGAAGAGGAATAACATTAGAAGTCTCAGCAACTCTTAAAAAAGTAACCATGATGAATGTCATTGTATTTCAGAACGCAGGCCATGTGTTGCGAAAATAAGATGCAATTTGTATGTAATCTGCTTTATTGTGAGGGGTAAAGTGTGAATGAGTACTGCTTTCAGATTTTCATGGGGATAATAAATGTTCAATGCATGACACTTTTTTGGAATGCCATCTTTATTATTTACACATTGTATGTAATAGGAGTTTTCTAGAATTTCAAAATTACAGATTCTGTTTCACAGCCCAGTTTGCCCACTAGAGCCATATCCAGCACAATTTTGTGTAAGGAGGCAAGGGCTATGGGGCAGGACTGTCCATGCACTGAGCTAGGAGTGAACTCATTTTTGACTCAGTGAACTGCAGCAACGTGGCTTTCTATAGGTTCCACCAAAGACAGTTCTGGGTAGCCTTCAGACCTAAGGGCCAGCAGATCAAGAACTCTAATAGTGGCATGTCACGTGCCATTTTGTTAGTGTGGCAAAAGCTTTAGGACTGCATGGGACAACAGTAAACTGTGCATGTGTTGAGCTTACAAGGACTCACTGAGTTTAGTGGTTTGCACTGGTCCCACAGGAAAATAATACTGGCTGTGGCTTCGTATGGGTCAAAATAGTTCCATGTGGTACCCATACCTCATGTCTAAAAGGTTCCAGCAAAATCAGCACCACCAACAACCTAATTATATAGGACACCTGTTGTCTTCCTAATCCCGGGACCTGCTTCAACCAGAAGTGAGAGAAAGTTTGCAGAGACCACAGTACAGCACAGGAGCTTGGATACTGGTGAAACAGGAGCTGGGGATACAGAGTTCGTTGTGGAAATCTAACATAAGAAGCCAGACCTGGAACTTGATGGTGCAGTGTACCAACTACAATAAGTAAAATTGAACTATAGACCTGTGCATGACATAGTTTAGAAACTTGCCCCAAGGAAAAGAATCTGATAACTAGAAGTACAATGATCAAGAGCAAAAGAATACAGAAAGATAAAATGGATGTTATTTAAGACTCCCCTGCAAATGAGCAAAGCCTGATGCCAACCTCATAGTTAACTGAGGAAGACACTGAGACAATGGGGGACTCAGAATTCAGAAAACCCATTATAGAGCTTCTAATCAACAATGAGAACCACATACAAGAATTGAAAGAATTTAAGGAATATGTTACACGAGAAATAGCAGCAATAAAGCAAATCAAGACTGATAGAAATTAAGAACAGTAGAGCAAATTAAAAGTACAGTGGAGAGTCTCAAATACAATGAAGCAAGCAGAAGAAAGAATCTCAGAATTGGAAGATATTTCCTGTCACCAGGGGAAAGCAAATGAAAAAGCTGGAAGCAAAACTTGATCAGGCCAAAAAAAGTATTGAAGAATTGAATACTTTAGAGACCTAATATAGGAGTTATGGGAGTACCAGAAGGTGCAGAAAGAGAAACTGATTTTACAGATATATTTAATGAAATAATAAGGGAAAATTTTCCTAATCTAGAGAAAGACTTGGGAAACAAGATCCAGGAGGGGCAAGGAAGGGTAAGGAAAAGATGCTTAGATGTGCATGTAAAAATTCAACAGTCATATAAAGGGATGCCAATTAAACTCACAGCAGATATCTCACAGGAAACTCTACAGGCAAGAAGAGAATGGAGTGACATATTACAGATTCAGAAAGAGAAAAATTGTCTTTATTTTGTCTTTGAAAATGAAATATAATTCTTCCACAGTAAAGTTAAAAGAATTTGCCTCTTCCAAACCTGCCCTACAAATGATACTTCAAGATGTTCTCTTGACAGAGAAGAGGAATAACACTCAATAAAACCAAAGGCAAATGGGAAGAATATCCCAGTAAAATGACAACAGAAGACTAAATCAGGGAACAACCCATTGCTAAAATGACAACACCAAATTACCACCCATACATATTAACCCTGAAAGGAATTGGCTTAATATCAATCAAACGTCATATATTAGTAGACTGGATTAAAAATAAAACACATCTGTTTGTTGTCTAGAAGAGACATTTCACCAACAAAAATCAGTAGAAGCTATATCTCCTGGATTTTGATATTTTTATTTTTGTTAGTTTCATCTCCTCAAAAGTTTTTTGTGATTAAATTATTCAGTGACTTATAGATCATACAGTAGCATCATTTTCTTCAAGAAACTTCTTGATTTTCATTTCTTCAGCAACACATGCACCATTCAGTAGCATGTTATTTAACTTCATGATGTTAATTTCTTTTTTCTCCCTGATGTTGATTTTGTTTTGTGGCTTTTCAATTAAGGGGATGTATAGTAGCTTTATAATGGAGACTGTCATATCTAGTAATATGTTATTTAGCTTAATGGCATTGTAATTTTTTTGCTATTGTTGACTTTGCATTGTGATTTTTTATATTAAGGGGATGTATAGTAACTGTGAGATGTATAGTAACTGTATAGATGGAGACTAACATATCCAGATGTGAGGATACAATGTAGTATGCATCTCTACTTCCAAAGATGGACTGTTTACTATAAAAATGAAACTGTTTTCTATATCTTGACAATAGGATGCTGGACACTCTGCCATTGTCCATGCCCACAATGATGGACATATGACTGTGTATGAAAAACTATATTTCAGTAATGATACAGAGGAACTAGGTCAGGGGGTGAATTGGGGAGAGGATAAGGGAAATGCCAGGAGCCTCTTTAACTTTTATAATAATAATTTTATAATAATAATAATTTATTATAATAATTTTATTATTATAAAATGATAATAAATAAATGCAAGATTTAAAAAAGAATGAGGAAAGAGAAAGGCAGGTTAGAGACACAGGTAGAAAGAAAGGTAGAATAAGATCTACCACTATGCTCATAAATCTGTTCCATGATGTATATGAAATTTGCTTGCTTTATATAAATTTTAAAAACATATGTTGAATGAAAAACAACCACAAAAAAAGAAATTATGTGATAATCAACTCCAAGAAGTTAAACGCGATTCACATTCTGTTTTCCATTCACATGCAATGAGCAAGCCCCCAGACATGGCTTTCAGCCCAGGTGCTAACTTGTCTTGGCCTGCCTGCATGTGGGATGAAACACAGTTTTGAGTTCTTGTTGTGCGATGTGACCTGTGCTTGATTAGAGGCTTGAGAGAGATAGACATTCCTAGTTAGACAGTTACAATATCATTGTTGTGTGGGAATACTGTTGGTACCACCCTTCCACTTTCCCCCTTTTCTACTCTATATAAGCTTGTAAGTTAGTCCCAATAAATGGATATCCCTCTCCAGTTTGTTTTTGGTGACTCTTCAGCCAAATAACAGCATCTTCTCACCACTCAGTAGTCTTAGTGCCCTGACACTATGATATATATATCCCAGAGACATTAAAATTGTCCAGCATCATGCTCTTGGAGTTTATGTGTCAACTGCCACAACTACTTCTCAGATTCGAACAGATTTTGTGCATCATGGCTTCCCACAATCAGTTTCTTGCCATTGGCTGATCTACACCTCTAAATGCCAGGCTATGTCTGAAGTCTGAACTGTAAGAGTGAGTGAACACCAGGCCCAGCACTACTGTGGTGTAGTAGGTAACATGTCTGGAGTGTTGGCATTTCCAGATGGACACCACTGGTTTACATCCTAGCAGATCCTCTTCTGGTCTTGCTAATGGCTTCTGGCTTCACATCAGCTCAATGACTGCCATTAAGCCATTTGGCATGTGAACCAGTGGATGGTAATTATCTCCCTGCTTCTGTTTCTCTACTCATTATAACACTGCACTTCAAATAAAATATATATTAAGTGGATACCATGACTTGTGTTGAGGTAAATCAAATATTTCATGTGGAACCTACTGACATGTATCTCAGTGACTTTCACTTATTATTTAGAGTCCAGGCCTTATCAAGCCCCAAAATGATGAGCACTGAGTACAGGAGAGGCAACTTTCTCTGCTGAATGTGCCATGTAATCAGTGCCTTACTGAAAGTGCAGAATAAAATTTGTACACTGCTAAATGCTTCCCACCAGCATTTTCATGTGAACTTCCAGCTGTGAACCCTCTGTTGTTGCTGATCCGCCCCTGGCTCAGGTCCTCCCTAGGAACACTCCTCATTCTACCTTGCAGCTAGATTTATTTAATGTTTCAATTGCTCTTTTCAAACATTCCCAGAATCTGACAGCCTCCTAACATCCTTTGATTCTTGATTGCATCATAGGGAGGTGGAATAGGGCAGAAGGATGGAATTAATGGGGATTGAGATAAAACCAGAGGAGTGAGGTATATATTTGAGTTTTAAATCTTGCTTCAGTAACCACAGGTTGAAACAAAGTGAAAGAATTATACAGGTGTCTCTCAACAGGCACATCAGCAGCTTGCTTTCTCTTGATATGTGCTTTCCTCTTATGTCTTCTTTCCTTGCTCTCCAGGCCATTTTACAAATAAAACTTTGCTGTGTGCAACAATTAATTGATTAATTAATTAATTAATTAATTAATAGAAATAGATGAATTAGAGATCCAGTGTGGCTGCACCAGACTGGGCCAGACCCCAGCACTCACTGCTGTTCCTGAGGACCAGGCTAGGTGTAGGACAGACTAGGCTAGGCCTTTGAAGCTGCCTGGCTGGGTATGAGCTGTGTCTGTGTGTTGACCAGGCTAGACTGGGCTGTATCATCCAACAATAACAGAATGGAATGAAAGTTGATCAGAAAAGGCCATTGTCCCTGCTAGATCAGGAGGTGGACTGAGTAGGGCTGGCCCATGGACCCACTGGTGTGCACGAGGTCTGGCATTGGTAGTGGTTCTGATGGATGAGCCTGGGAATCTCCTCTGTCCATGCAGGTGAACTACAATAGCCCAGACCAGTCCAGGCAATGGTACCCAGCAGTATACATTTCACGCAGACTGGGGGGTGAACAAGACAGGTCAGGTTCACACCACTGGCTGCCAAATCCAAGCACCAGAATGGAGTGTGGGTTGGACCAGGTCCAGTTGCCATACACACCAGTACATATTATAGCTTGGCCTGAGTGCCAGCTGGGCTGGGCTGGGATTTAGCCACCAACAATCTGAGCTGGAATTGGGTGTTGGCTAGGCCGGGCCAGTCTACAGCACCCAATGTCAAAAGCTGAGCTGAGGCAGGCTGTGCCAGAGCAGGCAACCAGGCCCAACCAGCATACACAAGACCATGAGGGGGAAGAAGTAAAGCTGATAGGGCAAATGTGGAGGGCTCCCCTACTGGGTAGCCACTCCCATTGCAGAACATGAGCTGAAATGGAGGTAGACCAGTCTGGGTAGAGCTACAACACCTGTGGGCATCATGTGAGCTAGATTAGGGAAAAGTCAGGCTGGGTTGGCTGCTCCTACTGGGTGGTGCAAGCATAAATCAGAGTGGGTGAGGTGATGGCATGCCTCACCTCAGCTTTTGGTTGGGATTTGCCTCAGCATCAGCTGGCAGATACTGGCACATGGGGCTAATTGTGTCAAGCTAAACTGCAGAACCACCTGGAAAGTGCATGGTCCGGGAGTGGGAGTCATCCTAGTAGGGAAATAGTGGGTAACTCCCTCTTGGGTTACCATTCCCATTGTAAAACATGAAAACCAGGATTGGGGCAGGTGTGGCTAGCAAAACACCTGCCGGCATGTGTGGATAGTGGGGCTGATTGAGTTGAACTAGGCTTCAGTGCCCTCTGACATGTAGGAGAGCTGAATGGGACATGGGACAGACTGGACCAGTCTGTTGTGCATACTGGCAAGCATGGGAATAGGGCAGGGGCAGGCCTGGTAGAGGTTATTAGAAGTCAACCTAACTATGCTGCAGCTCTTACTGGTTTGCATGAGGGCCAAGTGTGTGGGGGGCAGAATCAGGGTGGAAAGCAACACCCATTTTTTTTTTTTAACTAGGACATTACTACTGGAAATAGAACTGACCCAGGCATTGCAACCACTAACATATGCATACCATGATTGGGTCAACAGACGATGCCGGGCAATGTACTGGCAATCACAGGCAGGACTCAGGCCTGGAGTCACCTCAGACAAAATTTCTTTTGGGATCCATCAACTCACCTGCTGATTTCAGAAACCCAACCATGAAGAGAAGTACAGATTCCATGGTCTGACACAGAGTGCAGGTAACAAAGCTGAGCCCCCTCAGATGCTCAGATGGAAGAACCTGCAGAGGACACATGGTACCACAACAGAGGATGGAGGACAGAACAAACAGATATCCACCTGAGTTGTGTGTTGGCAGTGAAAATCTGGGCTAATGAAGACTCTAAGGTAGACTGTGTAAGTCAGTGGATTTTGGAGCGATTTCATCATGCTTGGAATGGCAAGATTGGCAGCATTTCAAGATGGTTGGCTATCAAAACCACTGAGGGCACGCCCCATGTTGGGGAACTGTGATGGGTGGGAGACTGGGTGGGGCTTCTCGTTTTATCTTACCTTTTATCCCAGATCTAGAAAAAAAAATAATATGCATAAAATGGTCTTACCCAATTTCTGTCACACTTGACCCTTTGTGCCCTAATTGACTATGTAAACATTATCAAAATAAAATAATAAACTTTTTTTTTAAAAAAGAGGAGAAGCTATACCCATCCTCCCAACCACCCCCATACCCAGGCATGGAGACTAGCCCTCCTAGCCCACCAACCTAGGGTCCTAATGTGCACACGTTCCAAGGGCTAGGCCCAGGTGGTTTTGATACTTCTGAAATGCTGTCAGTCTCACCAATTCAGTGAAAAGGGAACACTTTCAATGTTCATTGGCTGACATAGTTAACCTTAGAGTTTCCTTTCTCCCAGATATTTTCTGTCAACATTTGGCTTGGGATAGTTGTCCAATTTGTTCTGTCCTCCTTCCTCTGGGATGGCACAGATGTCCTCTGTAGAACTCAGTGAGCTGTTGTTGTCATCACTGACACTAAAGTGACAAGGCACAATCTTGTGGGTCTGGGAAAACAGGAGCCGCCACCTCAACCAGAACATGAATGAACGAACGAACGAACACACGGGCACACACACGAACAAAGGAACAAAGCAACCTTTATTGCCGAAAGTGGGCTGCTTATATACAGTTCTCCACCAATCTCTTCTTGCCGTGGGTCCACTTAGCGATACCTGATAGGCCAGTAGCAATGACATAATCACAGCGAGGCCATTAGCCTACCCCCATGACTTTCTGTTTGCCTACTGGCGGGACCAACCCTGCCTCCTAGCCCTCGGCCAGCTGCCATTTTGCGACTGCCTATCATGCACGTGGGGTCAGCTCTGGTGCACCGCTCCCCACAGGTTGTCATATCATTCATAGGATCTAATCCAGTTGTCTACTAATCTGTCTTCCACTGAGGAGGTGCAGTTTCCACGGGTGGGTCAGTTATCTGGCTGTCAGACCTGAGCTAGTTAACCAGTGCACAACTCAACCACCACCCATGGGACTCATGGACCTGGCACCCCAACACAGGTGGACCAAGGACACACAGAGGAGGGCCTACGGGAGTGTGCCATGCGACATAGCCTCCACGGGATCCCCCACCCCAGAAGCTCACAGATACAGCACCCACTGTGAAGGCAGGACAAGGATACAGGCCAGGTGACTTGCTTCCCTCTGCATGCCCCATTCCCTAAGGCTCATGAACCCAGCACCATTTTCATGTCAAGCCCCTTGCCCATGCAGCTCATAGACCCAGCAACTACCTCTCCTGCCTAATATGGCTCGCATCACTTCTTTCACCAGTAGGTGCTGCAACCTTGCCCAGTCCAGACTGTTCCTAGCTCCAGCTAAGCTGGTGAACACTGTAGCCTAACCAGGCTCAGCCAGTCTCCAGCCATGGTCCTAATGTGAATTGGCTCTTGTTGTGACCCAAATGCAGCCCCAGCCCAGCATCTGGGTCTCAGATCTTCCAGTGAACGCTAAGACTGTCCTATCCTGGCTCCTTTGTACAATAAGTTAATCCAAGCTTGACACACAAGGCACAGGTAATGTTGTCCCTCAGAAGCAAGTGTACACAATGTTGGAGTCACCAGGATTCAGTTTCTCACATGGAACAGGTTTCTTTCCAGGACCCAAGGATTCTTTTTTTTTTTTTTTTTCCTTTACAATCTTTACATAGGTAATTAGGGTAAGGTGGTTCAAGAGCTACAGGAAATTGGGTAAGACTATTATTTCCACTTGGTTTTCTTCATGTATCTGAGGTAAAGGGGACTATTGAGGGAGAAGCCCCACCCAGTCTCCCACCCATCCCATGTCCCTGATGTGAGGTGTGCTCCGAAGGTCTTGCTCAAGTGGTTTTGATAGTTCAACACTTATGAATTGCTGCCAGTCTCACCACTCCAAGCACGATGAGGTTGTTGAACT
Organism: Ochotona princeps; assembly: GCF_030435755.1. Classification (NCBI taxonomy): domain Eukaryota; kingdom Metazoa; phylum Chordata; class Mammalia; order Lagomorpha; family Ochotonidae; genus Ochotona; species Ochotona princeps. The sequence goes on from NC_080833.1 coordinate 131,457,113, forward strand.
ATTCACTGATTGACATAGTCCATCATATAGTCTCCATTTGTCCAGTTTTTCACTACCAACATATGGCTGATGTGGTTGGTTGATTAAGTTGTTCTCTCTTCTGTCTTTTCATGGCTAGGGTTCTGAGTCCAGTAGTTTGATTGGGCTGATCCCCAAAGAAACTTTGTCTGAGGTGTTCCCAGTGTAACTTTGATTTCCAAGAAAAATAAGTAGATCTTAAAAAAAAGTATAAAATTGTCCAAACAATACCCATAATTTTAGTGTCTACTTAGTAGAATTTGATTTTACTTTACTATGAAGATTTTTTTCAAGGATTTATATTTGAAAAAAGAGAGATCTTTCATCCACTGGTTTAGTCTCCAAATGGCTGCAGCAACCAGGGCTGAGACAGGATTAAGTCAGGAGCTTGGCGCTTGTTCTGAGGCTCACACATGGGTGTAGTGGCTCAGCATTTGAACCATCTTCCACTGCTTTCCTGGTGGCACTGGGAAAGAAACTGGTGCCCATATGGGGTACTGGTGCTGCAGGCAGCAGCCTCACATATTGCATCAAAAGTCCGGCTTTTCTTTTTTAAATGCTAAAGCACAGTTTAATTATGAGAACTGCACACCTGCCATCCCAGGCGAGAGCTTAGTGAAGCAGGGAGAGCCCTAGCTGTGTTCAGTTTGCAGTCCTTAGGGGTTTAGGTATGAGTCCCCTGGTGTCCTCCCGCCTCTCAGGTCTGGAATGTCTTTGCTAGGTAGAAGGGTTCCCTGGGGTGGGATAGTTACATTCCGTCCAGGAAGCCCCTACAGCCCTCTTGATGGTGCAGGGCAAGTGAGATTCCTCTGAGCTGCCTGGAAGACTGGGACCCGCCCAGCTGGGTTATTGAACTTGCTATATAAATGTAAAGCTGTTTCTGACACGTATGTTATTGTCATTTAGATAGATTCTGAGGTTCACAAAACCTCTTAACTAATGTATTTTTGCTTACTTTAGAATGTTTACCGAAACATCTAGTTTCACTTTGAAATCAAGTCAGTTTTAGACTGTATGCAATTTAGGTTATTGATTGAAGCTCTGAAACAAAATACTTCAGATAATCTTCAAAAAAAGGTAATTTTGAAGTCTTTTTACGTGTGTGCAATATGTATATTTTAATGTTTTAAAATAAATCGCTGTTATGTGTGAAGCCTGACACCAGGAAGGGGTCTGATGGAGGAATCTGAACAGTTCTTCTGACGGGACACTGACCCTACAAATAAATGCAGGAAGCATGGAGGTAAACAACCCAGAAGAGGCTTTGGAAAGTGACCTACTGTCATACATTTGGCTCGGGTTGGGGGCAGACCAGGCTGAGTCAGTTCACGTCATCCACTGGCAAGTCCGAGCGCTGGAACTGTGTGGGGGTCTGGCAGGTTCGGTTGCAATAAAAACAATACAAAACACAAAATAACAAGGCGAAATGGCTTGTGCCAGTAGGAATGCAGCACCCAACCAGCACACCTCCCACTGGTTTAGGTGAGGGACCAGTGTGATGGGCAGAGCCAGGAAGGACTGCAATACTCATTGGTTCCAATGGAGGTCGGGGCTGAGAATAGAACCAACCCAGGGGTTACAACCATCAGCTGATTGGGGTGATGGACTGTGGCGGGCACTGTGCTTACTAGTACATGTAGGAGCCTGGACTGGGAACACCTCATAGTTTCTTTGGGGATTCCCCTGAACAAAATGGAGGAATCAAAACATTGATCAAGAAAAGATGAAAGATAGAGTAGATCAATCAACCACCTCAGCTATATGTTGGCAGTGAAATACTGGACAAGGGGAAACTCTAAGATGGACTATGTCAATCAGTGGACTCTGCACCAGTCTCATCGTACCTGGATTGTTGCTGATGATATGTTGGAGCTTCTAATTGATCGGGGTGATGCTCTGCTGACTCTGCCTTCAAACCTGAGAGGGCCTCCCTAAGAGGCCGTTGAACTTGACTGGACAGTGGGATGCTGCACTCTATGTATGGTGTGTGCTTGTAATGAGGGAATCCCAATGGAACTTGAGCTGTGGTTATGCATCAAGGTGAAGGAATCCACCATGGGGGGAGGGTTTGGGGTGAAGGGGGGAGAATCCCAGTACCTATGAAATTGTGTCATGTAATACAATATAATCAATGAATAAATAAATAAATTGCTGCAAGAATTGCTATCTACTTTGCAAACTAGTTTATGTAAGATACATGCAAACCTGTGTATATATATATATTTAACGTTTGATTGTGCATGTAGCTCACTGTGGACTAGTTCATGAAATCTGTATTAACCAGATATTTTAAGAGATGAATTTGGATATTGGCCTTTCCAGGGTAGCTGGTTTTGAGACACTGTATCACCATTAAATATGCTTTTGATAAATGTATGTCTGAAAAAATTGGTGAGACCTTCAGAAGCCACAATATTTTTTGTTGGTGTATAAGGAGTTATATATGTTCATTTTTGTCAATGCTGTATGGCTCTCACACCTCTTTAAATGAGTGGAAGACAGCACTGATTTTGTGTCTTGTTAGCATGTGGTCCCTGAAGCTGTGTGGGCTGGTGTTTGCTCACATGGGAAATGAGAAGTGCATTCAGCAGCCTTCATTCTAATTTCACTATTTCCTAGTTTGTGGTCACTGAATTAATTTCCTTTGACTACGAAAGATTGACTTGGCATATGTCAGTTAATGTGAGAAGACAGAACTGGTTGAGAGAATGATTTAGCATGACTAGTTAGACAACGTTGTTCTATTTTTTGTTCAGTGCATTTGCTGAAGAAAACTCTACAGAAATGTGAAAAGAAGGGGTGAATGGAGCAGATCTCTGGAAAAGGATTCAGTGGCACCTTCCAGCTCTGTTTTCCCTATTACCCCAGGTAAGCACTTTTAATAGGAAGCATTGGCCATGGTGGATTTAAAGTCTGATTTTAGGTTATAGGATTGGTTTAATTTATTTTACCCTTATTGCTGTTACACACAACTGGAAGTGTATGACAATGAAGACTCATTCAGACAATATTGTTTTGAAGCAGAAGGTCTCCATATAAGGACAGGAGAGGGGACAGGTAACTGGACAGTGCGTTAAGCTGCTGCTTGGGATGCCCACATCACATCTGAGTTTCTGATTCAAGTCATGGCTTCTCTGCTTCTGATCCAACTTTGTGCTAATGCAGTCCTGAGCAGTAGCAGATGAACATTACACAAGTGCTTGAAACCCTGCCACCCCATGGTAGAACCAGATGGAGTTCCGTCTTGTTGCTTTGACCTGGCCCGCTCCTGCCGTTGAGAGCATTGGAATGAACCAGCAGACAGAAGGTCTCTGTATAAGCACATACAAGCATGTGTATACACATTCTTTATCCTGCCTTGTCTCCCTCTAAATGAATTTGAAACAAAGACTAAATTGGAGTTTTTGCTGTCCTATCGAGTTTACTAGCCAGTTGTTTTTCAAATGAAGCACTCGATTGTTGAGATTCTTGGGCAGTCATTTTGATACTCATATCTTTAAGTGATAATGACAGTAAGATATTGGAAAATTACATGTATGCTTCAGGGCCTGTACTGTGGCGTGTTACGCTAGGCTTTCACCTGAGATGCCAGCACCAGTGTAAGTCCCAGATGCTGCACTTCCCATCCAGCTCCCTGCTTATGGGAGAGCAGCATAGGATGGCCCAATTCCTTGGGCCCCTGCACCCATGTGGGGGGCCCAAAAGAAGCCCCAAGGTGCTGGCTTTGGGTTAGGTCATCTCCGCTATTGAGGCCATTTGAAGAGGGTACCAACAATGGGAGATCTCTCTCCCCCTGCCGCCTCCTTTGTGTATCTTTGCCTGTGTGATGGTTCATTGACTAAATCTTCATCTTGCAAGTGTCAATCCCATGTGAATGTCAGTTCATATATCAGCTGCTCCACTTCCCATCCAGCCCCCTGCTTGTGGCCTGGGAATGCAGTCGAGGATGGCCCAAGGCCTTGGGACCCTGCACCCACATGGGAGACCCAGAGGAAGCTCCTGGCTCCTGGCTTTGAATCAGCTCAACTCTGGCCACTGCGGCAACTTAGGGAGTGAACCAGTAGACATGAGGTCTTTGTCTCTGTCTCTGCTTGTTTCTACAAATCTGCGCTGCCTTTCCAGTAGAAATAAATAAATCTTAAAAAAAAAAAAAGAAAAGGACAGAAGGAAAGTGTCTTAATGTGACTACAGAATATTAACTCATACTTTAACGGGAGAAAAAAAAAGGATATTAGGGCACGGTGTGGTAACCTATTGGCTAAAGTCCTCACCTGGGATACACTGGGATCCCATATGGGCACCGGTTCTTATCCCTACTGCCCCACTTCTCATCCAACTCCAAAGCCTTGGGGGATCCTGCAACCACGTGGGAAACCTGGAAGAAGCACATGGTTCCTGTCTTCAGATTGGCACAGCTGTGGCTGTGGGAGTAAAGGCACTTGGGGAGTAAACCAGCATTTGTAATAAATCTTTTTTTAAATGAAATGATATATATGCTTTAAATGACTAATACCAACTGGGGAGAATGTTGACTGCTCCCAGGAAGCCTAGCTCTGCCTTCCTTAATACTGGAGAGGCTTCCTTGCTTCCCTCCCTCCCTCTCCCTCCCTCCTCCTCCCACCCTTCTTCCTCTCTTTCTTTGACCTTTCCTTCTCCCTTCCTCCTTCCCCCTCTTTCTCTGTCACTCTGCTTTTCAAAGATTAAAATTAAAAACACAAGTTCTTGGGCCCGACGGCGTGGCCTAGTAGCTAAAGTCCTCACCTTGAAAGCCCTGGGATTCCATATGGGCGCCGGTTCTAATCCCAGCAGCTCCACTTCCCATCCAGCTCCCTGCTTGTGGCCTGGGAAAGCAGTCGAGGATGGCCCAATGCATTGGGACCCTGCATCCGTGTGGGAGACCTGGAAGAGGTTCCTCGTTCCCGGCTTTGGATCCGCGCGCACCGGTCTGTTGCGGCTCACTTGGGGAGTGAATCATCGGATGGAAGATCTTCCTCTCTGTCTCTCCTCTCTGTATATCTGACTTTGTAATAAAAATAAATCTTAAAAAAAAAAAAAGAAGAAGTTCTTGCCAAATTGCTCTTGAGTATTTTTGGTGTATGAGGGACTCTTCAAAAAGTTCATGCCAAACTAATTGGGAAAAAAAAATTACCTTGTGAATTTCAGATTGTAAGAAATAAAGACTTTGAGGTCCTTACCCAGAATTGTGAAGGCAAAAACTGTATACTGAAGTGTCGACTGTTACCTGGCTTATATACCTTCCATGGTTATGTGCTCAGTGTCTCACAGTGTTGGACATGTCAGGAATTTGTAATTGGTTACTAATTAAATAGTAAATTACATGAAATGGTAGGAAGAAGACAATGAAGGCTAGTCTGCAACTTGTCAGGATTTGTCCTAAGTTTTAATGTGTGTTCAAAATAGGTGAAATTGGGGCCAGTGTTGTGCATACAACCACCACTTGTGCTGCCAGCATCCCATGGGAGATGGAGTGGCTAGTTTGAGCCCCGCTTTTCCTGCTTGCAGATGCTTGTGGAAGATTGCATTTGATGACCCAAGTGTTTTGGCTCCTTCTACCCAGATAGGAGACCAGGATGGAGTTCCTGGCTTCTGGTGGCTTCAGTCTGGCCCAGTCCTGGCTGGTGCCGGTATCTGGGGAGTCAGTCAATTATTGAAAGAGGTCTCTGCCTCTCCCTGTGACTCTGTCACTCTCCCTTTCATTTACTTTTTAAATTATTCATTTATGTATATCATTTTATGACACAGTTTCATAGGCTCTGGGATTCACCCAAACCCTCCCCCCACGTTGAGTTCCTCCACATTGTTACAGTTCATAACCAGTCATGATTCCTTCATTGTCGGCATGTAGCATGTGGAGTGTCACTCTCCCTTTTAAATAAATAAACAGATCTTTTTTTGGTGAAAAAAGTTGTTTATCGTTTGTAACATGGCATTTGTAACCTAACATGCTGTTTCAGAGGTAGCTGGGGTGGAGTGGGCTGTGTCCTGGGTGGGGCAGGTGAAGCCTACACTCTCCCCTGTGTGGACTGCTGGCTGTAATGGATTTTTGTTTATTTCAGCCCAGGGGTTCTGTTTCCAAAGAAAGAGCCAGAGGATTCTGAGGATTAGGATGAAGATGACGATGAGTCATCAGAGCATGACTCTGAGGATGAGCAGCCGCCACCTAAAAGAAGGTGTGGGTGTGTGGAAACCCTGCGTGGTGTGGGGAGGAGTATGGGGGCTGCAAAATGTTCATGGGAAATGACAAGTTTATTTGGATGCCAAAAAACATTGAAATCCATGTGTACATTTTTCATGATATATATGAACTTTCTGAAGTGCCACTGTGGAAAGGGTTCAGATAGAAAAGTGTTTTTTTTTTTTAATATTTTATTATTATTGGAAAGCCGGATATACAGACGGGAGGAGAGACAGAGAGGAAGATCTTCCATCCGATGATTGACTCCCCAAGTGAGCCGCAACGGGCCGGTGCGTGCCGATCCAAAGCCGGGAACCAGGAACCTCTTCCAGGTCTCCCACACGGTGCAGGGTCCCAAAACTTTGGGCCATCCTCGACTGCTTTCCCAGGCCACAAGCAGGGAGTTGGATGGGAAGTGGAGCTGCCGGGATTAGAACCGGTGCCCATATGGGATCCTGGGGCATTCAAGGCGAGGACTTTAGCTTCTAGGCCACGCCATCGGGCCCAAGATAGAAAAGTGTTTTAAGAGCTCAAAATTCTCAGGTTCTTTGTGTGACATTGAAATTTATCTTCTCTGAAAATACAGAGGCTCTGAGTATAATGAAACTCTCACTGTGTAATAAACCTTTCGGTTAAGCCTCTCTAGGAGTATACATTTGTGTATATACAAAATATGTTTGAATGTATATATTTATACTTTGTTGAAAGAAAAATAATCTGAAAATGAAATTTTGCATAGATTTCCATGAATTGGACTGAATTTTTAAACAGTTTTACTGAAGTCACTAGGAAGTATTTAAGTCACATTGCCATCATAGGTGCTGTCTACTGTGTTGTGTTTCTTCAGAGCACCTGGCTGTCCTGGCAGACTGAATTTCTGCTTTATTAAGTCATTATCTTTACTTTTTTGTTCCTGCAGATTGCAGAAGAAAACCCCAGCCAAGTCCCCAGGGAAGGCTGCAGCCATGAAACAAAGGGGGTCCAAGCCTGCACCTAAAGTTCCAGCTGCCGCATGGGCGCGAGTGAGGCCTCTGCCCAAGAAAGCCCCTCCAAAGGCCAAGACGCCAGCCAAGAAAGCCAGCCTCCCCCCCCCCCCAGTCACTAAGAAACCCGCTGGTGGCTCTTCAAAGAAGCCTGCAGCCAGAGCAAGAAAGGAAGTGAAACTGCCTACTAAAGGCAAATCTACCATGACGAAATCTTTCAGGACAAAAAAGTAAATTTTATAGGAAATAAGGGTATCATGATGGAATTCAAAATCTTATTTTCTAAGGTCAGTGTGCATTTGTTTTAGTTTTGGTGTTTTTAAAACTACATTTTCCCCCTCCTCTCTGAGCATTATGAGAAGGGGACTATACATAACACACGGAGGCATTGGCTAGCTTGAGGTGCTGTTCTCAGTGCCTGCTCTTGGAGTCATTTTAATTCCTGCAATAATCCTGGACTTTATTCAACCATGTAACCTATATTTGCCCTTTGTTGCTCCCCTTCCCCAGACTTTTTTTATGGGCAGCTTGGCGCTCTCCCCCCTGCCCCACCTTCTAGTTTTATGTAAACAGTTGCAACAGTTTTTATATTTGTAGAAAGCATCAAGATCAGATGCGAGCCTGTGCTAGAAGTAAAAACAGTATAGCACTGACAGGCCTGTTGACCCTCCTGCTGAGAAGGCTGTGTTAGAGCCATAGTGATCTTATTTATACAAACCACTCCACTCATCCTTCCTCTCCGGCCGTAAATACAGGACATGTTAGCTTTGGAAGTAAGCCAAAAGTGAAGTGATCTCATTTAATTTGAGGACTGGCGGCTCCTGGGGGCCACTCTTGACACTGATTTTCTAGGTGTTTTTCACAGAGCCTAGTGTTGTATTCCCTGAACAGCAGCACACAGTTTCTGTACCACTTGGTTTTCGACTGAAGGGGAAGTATAAGGCTGTATTGAATCTGTGATTTCTAGTGTCACTTGGTTACCAAAAATCAAAACATAGAAATCTTGATCAAATGTTTAAATATATCTTTTAATATTTGGAGCATGAATTGTCATTTCCTGTTCACCTTTTTTATAAGGAAGTGTTGGAGAGTTCCCTCAATGCTAATATAGAAATGTTAAATGGAAAAGCAAACAATTTGCTAAAATAAACTAGATTGGAGATTCATCTCTGGGTTTTTCCCCTGTCTTCTTTCCAAGGCATTTTTGATATTAAGCAAGTGGCTTCTTTTTTGAGATATTAAAATCAGATAAGTAAATGAAGCCCTACTACCTACCCCTTTCTTACTTGTATTTGTTTCAATATTGTGAAATTGTGTTAAGTAGTACTAGCTTTCTACCTGGAGAAATTCCAGTGTCTGGTTATCATTTATCCGCCCTGTGGCACTTACTATTTTAATTGTCTTAAACTTTTTACTGTACATCTTCTGGCCCCGTGAGTGCTACCAGAGACAAAAGGTGTTTGTTTCATTTTCATTCCACTTTCATTGTCTGCTGGGATCCCTTCTGCAGCCTAAACTGTGGGAAATGGACTGAAGAAGATTGGCTTAAATTCCATTGAAATCATGTGTGATCCCATCATGAATTATTGGAATTGTGTTGCACGTAGGCAATCTTTCCTGTTGTAAATCTTCCTTTTTTTAAATGTACATATATTTTGAAAAATATGAATAAACATGACATTTTAAAAGCTGCTGACCAGTAGCTTATGTTTTAAGGTTTCTAGTGTTTCCCCAGAAGTTGCTAATATTATTAACCTCACTTTAAGTTTTACATTCCTTGCGGTGGAATGTTTTGCTTTACTTTTTAAAATATAAACTCTGGTTTATTTGCTTTTTTAAAATCCACTTATTAAGACAGTGTTTCTTTACCTTTTTTTTTAAGAGTTATTTATTTTATTACAGTCAGATATACAGAGAGGAGGAGAGACAGAGAGGAAGATCTTCTCTCCGATGATTCACTTCCCAACTGAGCCGCAACGGGCCGGTGCACACATATCCGATGTTGGGAACCAGGAACCTCCTCCGGGTCTCCCACGCGGGTGCAGGGTCCCAAGGCACTGGGCCATCCTCGACTGCTTTCCCAGGCCACAAGCAAGGAGCTGGATGGGAAGCGGAGCTGCCGGGATTAGAACCGGCGTCCATATGGGATCCTGGGGCGTTCAAGGCAAGGACTTTAGCCACTAGGCCACGTCACCAGGCCCCACCTTCATTTTTAAGAAAAAATTTGTATTGGAGAAGCCGAGAGAGGATGGGTGGGAGGGAGGCCTGTCATCTGCTGGTTCACTCCGTAAGTGGTCACAATGGCCAGCCTGGTCTGAAGCAAAGCCAGGAGCTTAGAACGCCCTCGGGCTCCTCCCACACTTGGGTCATTTTCCACTACCTTCCTTGGCGTGTGAGCAGGGGGCTGGATTGGAGGCGGGCTGGGATCAAATTAGTGTACTCTGATATGGAATAGGTGTTGTTGAAAGGAGCAGCTTACTTTGTTTTATCACAATACCAGCCCTGCTTGTGATTTTATGTATGTGTTAACAAAGAGCAGGACTGGAAGTGGAACAGCAAAGGTGTGAAACCATTGTCATTATCTGATGCTGGCATTACCAGGATAAACAACCTGCTACACCACAATGCCAGTTCGGAGTCCTTTTTTTTTTTTTTTTTTTTTTTTTGATTTGTTTATTTTTAACTGTCAAGGCAGATTTACAGAGAGAAGGAGAGATTTTCCATTTGCTGGTTCACTGCCCAAGTGGCCACAAGCCAGAGCTGAGGTAGCCCTAAGCCAGCGGCCAGAAGCTTCTTCTGGGTCTCAAACGTGGGAGCAGGTTCGCAAGGCTTTGGGCCGTCCTCAGCTGCTTTTCCCAGGTCACAGCCAAGGAGCTGGAAGGGAGTGGAGCAGCCAGGGTAACGAACCGGTGCATATGGAATTCCAACGCGTGCAAGGTGACGACTTTAGCCACTAGGCTGCCACGCTGGGTCTAGAATTCGTTATTTTATTGGGAAATTATTTCTGATCTGTTGGATGCTGATTGCTTAATTGGAAGTTTTCAGAAATAGTTTTCTGGGGGCCCGGCGGCGTGGCCTAGTGGCTAGGGTCCTCACCTTGAGCGCACCGGGATCCCATATGGGCACCCGTTCTAATCCCGGCAGCTCCACTTCAAATCCAGCTCCCTGCTTGTGGCCTGGAAGGGCAGTCGAGGATGGCCCAAAGTCTTGGGACCTGGAGGAGGATCCTGGTTCCCGGCTTTGGATCGGTGCAGCACCGGCCCGTTGTGGTCACTTGGGGAGTGAATCATTGGACGGAAGATCTCCTCCCTGTCTTTCCTCCTCTCTGTATATCTGACTTTGTAATGAAAATAAACAAATCTTTAAAAAAAATAGTTTTCTGGGTTTTTAAAAGATTTACTTATTTGAAAATCTGAGTGACAGGAAGAAACAGATCTTTCTTCTGCTGATTCACTCCCCAGATAAGCACAACAGTTGGGCTGCGCCAGCTGAAGCCAAGAGCTAGTAACTTCCTTGGTCTCCCATGGGTGCAGACACCCACATACTTGAACCGTCCTCCACTGCCTTTCCTGGCACCGTCACAGTATGCTGGATTGAAAGCAGAATAGCTGGGACTAGCATCATCACTCCGATAGAGAATGGTGGCTGTGTAAGCCTTGGTTCAATCTACCTGCACAACACTGGCCCGTTTCATATTTTCTTCAAGGCTGATAAAAATCCTAAGTCCCGCTCTTGGACTGGCAAACACTGGAGCGCTATGGACAGTGGTTAGCAGTTTTCTCTTGAGCTGTGGACATTGTGTGAGGCGCTCATGACGCCCTCTTCTGGCCCAGCAGCCCTGTGACTAGTCCTGGGGAAGAGGAAGGGCATTGAAGCACAGATGGGGCAGGCACCCTACAGTGATGAAGCTGGCACCTGGGGCACTTCTTTCTGTGCTGGAGTCCCTGGGTTCCAGTTGCAGCTCTGCTTCTCATTACAGCTTCCTGTTGATACGCATCCTGGGAGCTTCAAGTCATGCCTTGGTTCGCTGATACCCAGGTGGGAGGCGAGTTGCAGGCCATTAGCTTTCGATTTGCCAGTTCTAGGCCATTGTGGTCTCTGGAATGAGCCAGTGGGTGTTCCTTTGTCTGCTTGTCTTGCTCTGCCTGCCTGCCTTTCTTTGAAATCAACAGTGAAAATACTTTATGAAAAAAAAGAAAGAAAAGCAAAGGACAAGCCTGGCGGGCACCGTAGCCTAATGGCTGAAATCTTCACCTTGCATCCACCAGGATCCTGTATGGTGCAGGTTCTTTATCCCACCTTCCCCATGTCCCTTCCAGCTCCCTGCTTGTAGCCTGGGAAGGCAGTGAAAGACAGTTCAGAGCCTTGGGACCCAGAACCCACGTGGGAGAGCTGGAAAAGGCTCCAGGCTCCTGGCTTTGCATCAGCTCAGCTCCGACTGTTGCAGTGACTTGGGGAGTGAGTCAGCAGATGGAAGATCATTGTCTCTCCTCTCTGTAAATCTGATTTTCCAGTGATAGATGAATGAATCTTAAAAATAAGTATGTATAAACAAGAAAAGGAAAGGACTTGGAAATGAAATTGCATACTCAAATTTATTAGTATGAGTGTCTTTTAAATTTTAACATATTTAAAAACACTGTCTTGACTGTGCTGTTGAAATTAGGTGTGAGATTACTGAGAAGTGTCTGGACTGCCCTTACTCCTGAAGGACATCGTCCAGATGCCACGGCTGCCCTCAAATCCTGTCCTCACAGTGGAGTCACCCTCAGCGTGGGAGGGGGCAAGTTTACGGGACGCCAGCACATGCATGATCTTGTCCCCCGCCCGGAGCCACGATGCGTGTCTCAGCTTTTATCATCCTACTCTGCACTGTGGACTTGGCGTTGCAAAAAAGGCCATGGGGAATTCCCAGTGAGGACTGTCAGATGAGTGGGTTGTTTGGACGTGCTGTTGCTTCGTCAGGATGAGCTGGAAGTTGGAAGTCCTGCTTGCACACTCACTCTGCAGGGAATCTTTTTTTTTTTTTTTGAAGATTTATTTATTTTATTACAAAGATACACAGAGAGTAGAGACAGAGAGGAAGATCCTCCGTCTGATGATTCACTCCCCAAGTGACTGCAATGACCAGTGCTGTGCCAATCCGAAGCCGGGAACCAGGAACCTCCTCCAGGGTCTCCCACGCGGGTGCAGGGTTCCAAAGCTTTGGGCCATCCTCAACTGCTCTCCCAGGCCACAAGCAGAGAGCTGGATGGCAAGTGGAGCTGCCGGGCATTAGAACTGGTGTCCATATGGGATCCCGGGACGCATTCAAGGCGAGGACTCTAGCTGCTAGGCCATGCCACCGGGCCCACTCTGCAGGGAATCTTACTCATCCAGTCTTTGAAGCTGTCCAGCAGCAGCAGAAACCAGGCTTTCCTGAGGCCCAGGCTGCATCATCCTCATGCGTCCATTTTCCTGATGGAGAGCTTTAGTTCCAATGAGGTTGTTTGCATAGCAGCATGACTCCTTTAGGTAACTTGGTGTGACTCAACCTCACTGAAATAGTGTGTCGAGTGAAAGCATTTTAAATTATGCAGAGACAGAATGAGTCCCTTTGCAGTGTTCACTCCTCAGATACCTGCAGCAGCTGGGATGGGCTGGGTGGAAGCTGGCCCTGGGGACATAATTCAGGTCACCTTGTGGTGACATTAGATGGCAAGATGGAGCCAGGAGTTGGAGCTGAGAATTGAAACGATTTGAGTGTGCTACGAGGGTATCCTACCTACTGGACCCCTAAAAGAGCAGCTTCCCTTCAATTCCCACGTTACAGTTGACGTAATTGTGGTACACCACTCAGCCGAGTATCCTAACGTCTCTGGTTGTGTGTGGTCCTACATGGTGGTCCATGGGATGTGTCATTCACCATCTGTGTAACTTTGGCTATCCACTTCATCACCCCAAGTCTTCACTTCCACATTTGAAAACAGTGGGCTCAAAATCCACAACCCTTGTTTGTTTGTTTTTCAGAATGATCACTTAGAAGCATTGTGATTATTTCAAGGAAAATTGAACTGTATTGGTAACATTGCAGTTACTAACACACTGTAGAATCCTAGCAAAGACTTAACTTGCTCCTTAAATCATTGGTGTTTTGGGCCAGCATGTTGGGTCAACTGGCCAATCCTCCAGCTCCAAGCAGAATCCCATATGGGTGCTATTGTGTGTCCTGGCTGATCCATTTCTGACCCAGCTCCCTGCTTGTGGTCTGGGAAAAGCATTAGAGGATGGCTCAAAACTGAGACATTGCATCTGCATGGGAGACCTGGAAGAAGCTCCTGACTCCTGGCTTTGGATCAGCTCCACTCTAGCTATTGCAGCCATTTTTGAAGTAAACCAATGGATGGATGATCTTTCTGTCTCTTCTCTCTGTAAATCTGCCTTTCCAGTAAAGTAAAATAATTCGGACAAAAAAAAGCAAGGTTCAGAGAGCATTCCCATAAGAAAAAAAGTTTCTCTGAAAGACTGAGTGGCAGAAACCTCCTGTCAGCTGGCGGGTGCCCCAGGTGCCCACAACAGCTGGGCCCTGTTGGAGCCGGGAGCTCAGACATCCATCCTGGTCTCCCACATGGGTGACGGAAATCAAGCCGCCATCCCCTGCTGCCTCTCAGGGTGTGTGTTCGTGGGAAGACAGGATCCTAAGCAGTGTGGGGATGAACCCCCAGTCATTCAAATGGGGAACACAGGTACCAACTAGCAGGGTCTTAGCCTCCAAACCACAGTGCTCTTGCTGTTATAGTTTCTTAATGCTACATGCTTTAAAGCATCTTATCAAATTCTCAAAGCTACCTCAGAGTTCAGCAGCAAGTGAATTTAGCTAAATTGTCCCACAGTTAAAGGTAATAAGTCATGGACAAACCCAGACCTGGCTAAAACTTAGTTACTGCTCATCTGTCCTTCACTCGCCTACCAGTTCTGTACACTAACAGTTGAAGCAATAAAACCTGGCAACAAAATACAAAAGGGCTGCGAGTTTTTTTATTCGGCGTGTTAAAAAATATTTTTTAGGGCCAGGCAGCGTGGCCTAGCGGCTAAAGTCCTCGCCTTGAATGTGCCGTGATTCCATATGGGCGCCAGTTCTAATCCCCTCAGCTCCACTTCCCATCCAACTCCCTGCTTGTGGCCTGGGAAAGCAGTCAAGGATGGCCCAAAGCCTTGGGACCCTACACTCACGTGGGAGACCTGGAGGAAGTTCCTGCATCCTGATTTCAGATGGGCACAGCACTGGACGTTGTGCTCACCAGGGGAGTGAATCATCAGATGGAAGATCTTCCTCTGTCTCTCCTCTCCTCTCTGTATATCTGACTTTGTAATGAAAATAAATAAATCTTTAATAATATTAATAATTTGTTTTTGCTTGAAAGAACCAGGGAGGGCCCGGCGGCGTGGCCTAGCGGCTAAAGTCCTCACCTTGAACGCCCCAGGATCCCATATGGACACTGGTTCTAATTCCGGCAGCTCCACTTCCCATCCAGCTCCCTGCTTGTGACCTGGGAAAGCAGTTGAGGACGGCCCAATGCATTGGAACACTGCACCCGCGTGGGAGACCTGGAAGGGGTTCCTGGTTTCTGGCTTCGGATCGGTGTGCACCGGCCATTGCGGCTCACTTGGGGAGTGAATCATCGGACGGAAGATCTTTCTCTCAATCTCCTCCTCTTTGTATATCTGACTTTGTAATAAAAATAAATCTTTAAAAAAAAAAAGAAAGAAAGAACCAGGGAGAGATCTTCATCCACTTTCACTCCTCAAATGACCGCAACAGCCAGAACTGAGCAAGAGAGGAGCCAGGAGCTGCTTCCGGGTCGCACAGATTGGACCATCTTCCACTGCCTTTCCAGGGCATTGCAGGGAGCTGGTTGGAGGTAGAACAATTGGGAGTCTAAGTGGGGCCCATTTGGAATGCTGGCATCCTGGTATGCTGTGCAACTTTGCCAGCTCCTACTCGGCATATTTTAAAATTAGATTTTTTAAAAGATTTATTTGTTTATGATTACAAAGTCAGATATACAGAGAGGAGGAGAGACAGAGAGGAAGATCTTCCATCCGATGATTCACTCCCAGAGTGAGCGCAACAGCCGGTGCACACCGATCCGAAGCCAGGAACCATTAACCTCTTCCAGGTCTCCCACAGGAGTGCAGGTTCCCAGTGCATTGGGCTGTCCTCGACTGCTTTCCCAGGCAACAAGCAGGGAGTTGGATGGGAAGAGGAGCTGCCGGGATTAGAACCGGTGCCCACATGGGATCTCAGGGTGTTCAAGGCAAGGACTTTAGCCACTAGGCCATGCCTCCAGGCTCAAAAATTAGATTTTTTTAAAGATTTATTTTTATTTCAAAGGTAAACGTAACAGAGATCTTCCATCCATGGTTCACTCCCCAAAATGGCCACAACGGCCAGATGTGAGCTGATCTGAAGCTGGAAGCTTCTTCTAGCTCTCCCACATGGGGTGCAGGGTCCTAAAGCCATAGCCCATCCTCCACTGCTTTCCCAGGCCATAAGCAGGGAGCTGGATCAGAGGTGGAGCAGCCCAGGCTCTCTAGCTGTCAGGGAGATACAAATGAAACCCACATGGAGGTTTCACCTAATTCCAGTGAGATTGGCCTACAGTCACAACTCTACTAATAACACCTGCTGGCGTGAATGTGGGGAGAATGGTACCCTTCTCCACTGTTGAGTGTAGATTATTACAACCACGATGGAAGTCAGTATGGACTGAAATAAGCCTGCCATATGACCCAGCTGTCCTAGGAATATATCCAAAGGAAATGAACTCTGCATATGCGAACAGGATCTGTGATTCTGTATTCACAGCAGCACAGTCTGCAATAGCAAAGACATGGAAGCAACCCAGATGTGCGTCCAAAGAAGAGAGATAAAGAAACTGGTACATCCACTTGGTGGAATATTACTCAACTATTAAAAAGAATGAAATTCTACTATTCGCGACCAAATTGTTCCAACTAGAGACCATTATGCTCAGTGAAATAAGTCAGTCCCAAAAGGACAAACATCGTATGTTCTCTGATATAAGGCAACTTTCATGCAAATTGTAAGATCAATAGCCTTTTTCAGTACTGTTTTTGCTGCAATCCATGTTTTGATATTTTTATTTTTCTTCAAAATAGTTCTTTTTATTAAATTCTTCACTGACTCATAGATCATACAGTAGCACCATTTTCTCCAAGAAGGGTTTTTTTTTTTTTTTTTGCATTTCTTCATCTACATATTGGTTATTCAGTGGCATGTTATTGGACTCCATGGTGTTGTAAATTTTTTTTTAACTTTATTCCTGTTGTTGATTTTGTTTTGTGGCTTTTCATTTATGTAACTATGTAATAGAAACTATCATATCCAGATGTGAAGATACAATGCAGTGTGCATCTCTACTTTCAAATCACAGATGGACTTCTAATAAAACTATTAAATATATCTTGACAATAGGATGGTGCACCTTTTGCCATTGTCCATGCCTGCAATACCAGGATACACTTAAATAGCAGAATAATGAACTTATGACTATATATGAAAAGCTGTAGTATTCTAATAATAGAAGGGCAAGCAGTGGAATGGGACAATATGAGGATACACTTAAACAGCAGAATGACGGACTATGACCTATTGCAAAGGACTATACTATTATAATAATATAGGAGAAACCATTGGGGGCAGGGAGAGGGATATTGGGAAGGGGCAAGGGAAATCCCAGGGCCTATAAAATTGTATCATAAAATAAAATAGCATCATAAAAAAAGAGGAGTAGCCAGGACATGAACTGGCCCCCTTATGGAATGCCAGAGCTGTGGGCAGCTGATTAGCTTGCTATGTCACCACACTGACCCGTAATATGAGGCTTTATGTTTTGTTTTGTTTTAATTGTTAAGGGCTTATTTGTTAAAAGAGGAGTGGAGAAAAAAAAGGAAATAGACCATCTTGAGTTTCCAAAGCCAGGCCCCAGAGAAGAGAAGCCAGGAGGGTAAGAGGTGTGGACGAAGAGCCAGGCCGCAGAGAGACGGAAGGCACTTGATGGGTGGTTTTGTTTTGTTTCCAGTCTTCATTCAAGTGCCAGGGGCCATTCTCTATTCCTCTGCCTCAGCTGGATTGCAGGCAGCGAGAGGCCACCTTCTGGGCCTTCAACCGTACAGATAGGGTGGGGCTTGGCATGCCATTCTGTGATGGCAAAGATGGGCATCCAGAAAGAGCACTAGGGTGCAAGGGCTGGTCCGAGGAAGCCCTGGGACGCTATCATCTGATCTCAGAGAGGGCACGTTCACTTGCAGAATAGGAGATGGTGCCCTTGGCCCTGACCCTTATGCAGGGAGAGGCCCTGCGGTCTGTGTCCCTGCTGAAATTGGCACTAATGGTGTGACCTTGGATAAGCACCTAGTCTGTTGGCCCACCGGGAAAGGCAGAGAGTTGAACTAGAGTCTGTGGCCTGCCCTCTGGCTTGGACACTTATTGACACTAACACGTATCTTGCGCCCACCAGTCTTTCAGGCTTGTTTATTGCAGACCAGATGTGTGCAGGCGCACAGCAAACCCTCACAAATGATCTTATTTGAATTTACCTCTTCAGGGGTGGACATTTAGACTGGCAGCTAAGACACTGGTCTGGATCATCTGCAGCCCACAGCGCCATGCCTGGGTTCGATTCCCAGCTCTGGCTCCGGACTGCAGTTTCCTGCTAATGACGTTGTGGGAGGCAGCAGTGACAGTTCCAGTACCTGAGCTTCCATGTTGGGGGGCACTTCAAGCTGCCAGCTTTGGCTGCAGCTCAGCCCTGGCCATTGTGAGCTAGGGGTGTGAAGCAGCAGACTGCAAAGACCCCCTGCAATTCTGGTTATGTTACAACGTTAGGATCCTAATGGGAAGGATTTCAAAACAGATTTGGTGAGGTGATGACACAATCCAGTCTGTAGCACTGACAATTTTTTTAAATCTCCATTCTAGGTCACTTATTGTGGGGGGCAGTGCTGGATGGATTGTAGGGACAGCCATGAGCACACTTATGAGGGATCAGCAAGGGGTGCTCAGGGACCGGATGGGGTGGGGCCGCAGGGGAAAAGGAGATGCCAGCGTGTGCGTGCGCGTGAGGAGCCGCTCGCGTGCCAGGCCTGCCTGAGCTCACCCCCTTGGCTCCAGGTTCAGCGCTCCACCGGTGTCGCTGCCCACTCACCGCTCAGTTGGCAACAACAGCGCCAGATTCTGGGATTTGGGAGAAAGGATGTGACAACAGGCTGACACCTGTGCAGTTCAGTAATTGTCACTGACTCACCGGCCCCGCCTGCCTCCGCTGCCATCCCTTCCCTGGCGGAACAAGGGCGGTTCCTTGGGGCTGCCTACACAAGTGAGTCATGAACCCCACAGCTGGCCGACCCTGCTCCCGGTGGCTCCTGAGGGCTGCTTTGGCATGCACAGGGGATAGGCATTGGGCAGCAGCTGCCAGGAGCTGGCTGACCCCCAAGGGCAGTGTGTACCTCCAATGAACTGTGAATGGGGCCACAGTCATGGTAGGGACTTGGAGTCACTGTGTGCCCCGGGAATTAGGTCCGCTGACTTCAGTCAGCCCAGGTAGTGGTAACATTGACACCTAAGTGACAATGAAGGAGTGAGCTTCAAAATGTCTACATGCACTTGGCTTGGAGATACCGTATTTCCAAGGAGGGGTGAAGGCCAGCGGAAGAAGCCCAGGGGTGGCAGCAAGGTCAGGGGGCAAGGTCACGTACTTGACCTCACACACAGTGTTCCAGATGTGGTTTGGTAGGCACTGTGTGTGTGTGTGTGTGTGTGTGTGTGTAGATTTCAATGTCTCTGAACCCCAGTGCATGCCCCCCTTGCAAGGTGGTCCTCTCTCCTTCAACCCATTGCAACAGAGGCACAGTGTCCCCTCTCAGCCTTCTCCGTCACATGCAAGTCCTTGGGCTTTTCTTATGTCGACCTGAAATTCCTGTCTGTTTTAAAATTCTATCAGAAATGTGTTCGAGTCAGTATTTAATTTTAATATTTGCTTGCTTAAAGATTTACGTATTTGAAAGGGTGAGTGACAGAGCAAGAGACAAGACTTTCATCTGCTGGTTCACTCCTCCCAAGGACCCCAACGGCCCTGGCTGGGCCAAGCCGAGGGTCCGAAAACTCCGCCTGGCAGTTCTAGCATCAGCTAGCATGTGGGCGCTCGGAGCCAGGCCTAGCATGACAGGTAAGACTCCCAAAGAATTGGGGCACAGGGTGACTGCCCCACGCGGCCCTAGCCACACACACCCCAGGCCCTTGGCCCCCTTGCCCCTCGGCCCTACACTCGCCTCTTGTGTGCTGGGCAGGTGCACGGGCAATCCGCTGGTTTTATCCACATGAGCAGCTTGGCCGACTCGGGTTTACTGTGTCATTTCTTGGCTCCCCCAGGGCACCTGGCTCACAGCACTGGTCGCCACTCCTACTACCTCTGCATTTTCAGGGAGGCGGGGTGGCACTGTCACCCCTCCTGCACAGAGCAGGCCCTGCACTGGGAGCCGCTGCAAGAGATGAGGATGGGTCCAAACAGCATCCCTGAAGGACCAGGGAGCAGGGCTCTGTCCCGCGAGTGCGGGGTGGGGACCCTGCTGTTCTGTGCCTCTTGCCAGGTTACATATAGGATGAGATGGGTAGCAAGCGAGGACTCACAAGGGTTCCACAGAGTGGTGGTATGGGAAGGCTTCTCGGAAGGAAGAGGAGCTATGCAAGGGACTGCAGGAGTCAGGGTTCCACAGGAGTGCCCCGGGAATGAGTCCTTGGGGGACTCAGGGCTTGCAGTCCAGCAACAGACTCCCCATTAGACCCTTTAAGGGGGAGTGTGGGGTGTGGTGGATGGGGATGGGCGGTGCCCAGGCCCCCAAGCGGCCGCTGACTGGGCAGCTCGGCCTAGCCTCTGCAAGGACACTGGGCTCCCAGGGCCCGCGCTAGGCGGGCTGCGGGGTGGAGGCATGGGCAGCCCACGCAGGGGACCCCGTGCGGCCTGGGGCCAGGCGAGCTTTGCACCCCGCAGCTCCGTGCACGCAACCCGTGCTCTTTTCTCAGTTGTGCGTTTTCTCCATCACTAACTCCGTCCCCAGCGCCCCTGCGCCCCTGCGCCCCTGCGCCCCCGCGCCGCTGCGCCCCTGTGCCCCGCGGAAGCGGGCACTTTGTGTTAGGGAGCAACCACGAGGCTGGCTGCTGCCACCCCAAGATCAGCGCACGGCAGAGAAACTGAGGCAGGGGGAATGACTCGCCTGGGGGGGTCCCACCTTGTCAGACCCCACCTCCAACTGCTGCGCCCGGCTGCGTGGACCTCGGTCTCAAAGCAGCTGCAGGTCCCCTGGCGAGGGAAGCGCCCCAGTGGGACCTGACCAGGCCAGGACACAGCCCACTGCCGCGGAGGACCCCTGTCCATGGGAGGAGAGCGCCAGCCACGGTGCCTGTCCCTCAGAGAAGAGCCCCAGGGCTCTGGTTTTACCGCCTGCTGCACCCCACCACCCCCACTTTTGCTGCCAGCAGGTGCCTTCCCATACCTGAGTCCCACCCCACCCTCGGCCCTAGGCTCGGCTGTGTGCAGCAGAGGGGCCTCCGTGCCTGACCCTGGAGGGGCGCCCCTCTGTCCCTGAGCCGGGCCACCTGGCAAAGCCCAACCCTGTCCAAGTGGTCCCAGCCCGTCCCAGCCGCCCCTCCCCTCCTCCCTCCCTCCCCTGCCCCCCAACTCCCCATGGAGCCATGGAAGGGAGGGGGTAAGGGAGAGGAAGAGCACCTGATTTCAGAGAAGGCTGAGGACCAGAGCTTCTGCAGGTGGGGAGCTAGGATCAGGTGAGGGTGCAGGGGGAGGGTGAGCCCCCCCCCCCCCGCCTGGACGCTGGAGCCACCCAGAGCTCCTGCTTGAGCCTGGCTGTAGGCAGGCTTTAACAGCCCTGGGCACACAGGGGCTGGTGGAGAGCAAGCCTACCAGTGTGCCTGGCTGGCTTGCACCCCCTTGCCCTCTCAGTGCCAGGGGTGGGGAGGGGTGTCAGCCTGAGGGTGTCCCCCCACTCGGCTTCCCACCCCTCCCTTCCCACCATCTCTCCCTTGTTCTCTGCTCCTTGTCTCTTTGGTGGTCTTGGTCTCTTTCGCCCATCCCAGCCCCCAGATGGGACTCAAGCCAGGGGGAGCCTGAAGCCCTAAGCCCCTTTTGTGCCAGCTGCACAGCTAACCAGTGCAGAAAGCGGGGGTACACTGGGATCTGCATCAGAGGTGCCAGAGAGCAGGGGGAGGCCTTGGGCTGGGAGGGCCCCCCAGAGCGCTTCCTGTCGCTGGGCAGCATAGTTCCCACCGTGACCCTGGCTGCCAAGACGCAAAGCAGCTGCCGCTCTTTGGAAGGCCCGTGCACCTGCACAAGCTCCCAGGCTGGCTAGTGTCATGGAGGGTCCCTGTCAGATGCAGCTAAGGGGACCTGGGGGGAGACTGAGGGGAGGTGATTCCTGGGCCGCTGGGAAGATGCACTGTGCCCCTCACTGATGGGTAGCCCACTGGTGTGAACACATTGGTTGCCCTGCCCTGACTCAGTGCTGGGGTGGCTGGAGGATGCTTGCGGAGGCCGCTTCTCTGCCCACAAGTGAATGTGTGTGAGGTTGACCACCTTCTCCTTACCCGGATGCTGGGTGACTGTAAGTTCAGTTCGGTTCGGATTTTATGGTCTGCATTGGGTTCTGGGAAGGGCCGGGGCCAGGCCACGCCAAATAAGCCAGGGTGCCTAAATCAGGCTCTCAGCCTTAGCTCTCCCATCCAGCTCGTGGCCACCCCATGGGCTGCCCTGCCCCAGAACCTGCTTTGGCTCCCCACTGCCCACAAAGCAGAGCTCCCCAGTTTGGCATTGAAGACTGATTACATACCAGATCAGACTGCCACGGGGTGGCTCTGCCTCAGTCCAGCTGCCCACCTGCCGCCTGCCTTTACAGGCCAAGCTTGAGGCCCTCACACCCCTCTGATGTCTTCCCAGGCAGGTGCTGCCTACAGTCTACCCACCACCACCAAAGCCACCACCCCCAGCGCTGGGAACAGAGGCCGTGTGGCATTAGGCTCTGAGCTCTGTGCGCGTTGGAGTTGCTGAACAAAGTGAGCAAGTGGCCCGTCCTCGCTCTGCTCCTGGCAGGGCCGGGCACGGTGCAGCCTATCATATCAAGCGGTGTGTAATGTGGTGTCTTTCTCCTCATCGTGATGTGAAATAGAGCGATCACTGCCTGCTAGTCTGTGTCCCCAGCGCCTGTGGCCTGGGGTATTGTTGGATGAGTGGACAAAGGACTGGGAAGGAGCAGAGGAGCTCCTGGGGGCCTCAGCAGGAGCTGCGCGGCTCGCCTGCCTGGAACCCACACTCCTCCCCTTCCCTCCCTCGCCCCCTACAGCCTTCATTCACGGGCATCTTGAAGCTGGGCATCCCAAGGCCATGCAGAGGGTGGGGGCAGGGGGCCGGAGGGCCTCTGACTGCGGGCCTGCCCTGTATCGGCCCAGGTGCATCACCAAGTTTGCCCAGGTGGGTGGGACTGCCCAGCCTGGGTGCCCTGGCATGTGGGTGGCCCTGTCTGGGTAGGGGAGGCTGAGGGTCAAGGAACTACTTCCGGGTCTCCCCTCAGTGACTTTGGAGTGGGATGTGTGTGTGTGTGTGTGTGTGTGTGTGTGTACAGGTGAGGGAGGGGATCCACAGGGACATGGCAGAGCCCACAGCTTGCCTGACTGAGCAGAGAGTATGTCTGGGTCGGGGAGATCTGGAGAAGGGTGGCCAGGGGCTTGCGTCTGACCCCTGCCACCTTCCTTGCTCCCTGCCACGCCACCACTGAGCAGTACGTGGGCTCCTTCCCAGTGGACGGCGTGGACTCCCAGGAGAGTGTGGCTGGTGCAGCAACAGCTGTGGCTGCTGAAGGTGGAGGTGCCCCCAGTGGGGGCCACGACTGGCGGGAGGATGGGCCCTTCCAAGGCCAGCTGTCCCCAGGGAATATAGCTCCTTTGGCCCGGGACCCCCTCCCTCGGGGCTGTGCGGGATCCCGCAGCTGGGAGACCACGGGAGATTCTCAGTGTGGCCCTGATGGGGATGGTCAGCGAGGAGCCACCCACTCTTCCCTGGCCCCTGGGGCTGGCAGAGTGGGTTCACGGCGCCCCGAGGCTGGGCTGGGCAGGTGATGCTAACTCCTCCTGCCAACGCTCCACCCAGGACTGTCCCCACCGCCGGGCCGTCATCCTCAAGTTCAGCCTCCAGGGACTC
This sequence comes from Ochotona princeps, assembly GCF_030435755.1. Taxonomy (NCBI): domain Eukaryota; kingdom Metazoa; phylum Chordata; class Mammalia; order Lagomorpha; family Ochotonidae; genus Ochotona; species Ochotona princeps. Next base: position 131,480,575 of record NC_080833.1, read on the forward strand.
AAGATCTACAGTGGGGAGCGTGATGTAGGAGCTTCAGGGCTCCGGGAGGGGCATCTACCCTGGGGCTGTCCTCAAGCCCTGCCTCCTGGGGTGCACATGGGGGTGGGTTCAGGGAGTGCTCCCCCAGCCCTGCTGAGCCTGGGGTCAGAGATGCCCACTCCTCCTCCTGGCACCCTGGTGCTGGAGACGGCCCACTCTTTCTCCTGGTACAGAACGGACCCTGACCATGGGTCACACTGTGCTGTGCTCCCAGTGACTGTGGGCCTCAATCACCTAAGGTCCAGGCATGTCATGGGGCTCTGGCATCAAGCACTGAGCTGCCAGCGTGAGGTGAAACCCACCACCTGTTTGAGAGGGACTAGTGTCTCCTCACTTGAGCCATGTCACACCAAGGCATGTGGAGGAGGTATGGCAGGGCTAGGACTTGAACCCTTGGCATGTGCCTCAGAGGCCAGGCTGTAAGCCCGGGCCTGCGCCACTGCCTGTCTCTGACCCAGTGGTCCGTGCAAGTTCTGCCCTTGGGTCACAACCCCACCCACAGGCTAGCACATCCCAAGGCCACAGCCCCTAGCAAGATCCAGATGGCTAGAGCTGGCCTGATGGAGGCCATGAGCACCCCTGCCCCCCGACCCGCAGGTGCTTCTGATGGCGCACGCCCTGAGGCACATCCTCTATTCCACCTGGTGCCCAGCTGACTGCCAGTTTGCCTTCATCGCCCGGAACCCACGGAGCCCGGCCAGCAAGCTGTTCTGCCACCTCTTCGTGGGCAGGCAGCCAGGATAGGTGCCTGGGCCATAAGGCGGGCAGGTGGGGAGGTGATGCTAAGGATGGAGAAGGGGATGGGCCAGGCATCAGGTGGCCTTTCAGGCATGGCTGCCTGCAAGCACAGTGCCCCTGTCCACATATCACCTTGGAGGCTCTGGAGAGCAGTTCCGTGGCCTTAGTGGTCCCTGGCAGCCTGCAGGCCAGAGCCTGTGCTTGGCTTCGAGGAGTGCAGCCAGCACCAGGCCTCTGCTTGTGCCGTGGCCTCTGTCCTGTCTCTACACTGTCTGCCCTTGAAGCTCAGCCTCCGTGTTCCTGAGGCTCCTGCGGCACCCTCCCCATCCCCATCCCTCTATCCATTTGTCCCTAATGATAGTTGCCTGAGTTCTTGGAGAGCAGAGGCCGGACCAGGCTGGGCTGCGAGTGCTCCACTGGGGTGGTGGGGACAGGGCCATCTGAAAAGCTCTAGGCGAGACAGCTGCAGAGCCCCAGGACCCCAGGGTCGGCAGGCAGAAGCTGAGGCTGTTGCTCACTGCTGCCGTGTGCGTGCAGCTCCACGCTGGATCCAGGCTGACCCCTGCCCGCGACCTGGTGCTTAGTCTTCCAGTGTGTGGCATGTCTTGCAGTCGGCACACAAGTCTGGTGCCTCTGCTGGGCCACTTCATGAACTCCTCAAAGGATCATAGAGAAGGCCATGGTCACCCAGCTGTTCCTGAGGAATGGGGCCAGGATTGGAGCCCAGGGCCTGAACTCTTGGCGCCCTCTCCAGGGTGAAGGCAGGATCCCCAGGGCAGCTACCTCTGCTCCTGAGTGAGGGAGGCTGGGGTGGGGGCCTGGTGGTGAGGTTCCCGGGGCTGAGTGAGACAGCACTCCTGGTTGAGGTGCTGTGCACAACCGTGGTGATAACCGAGTGCCCCGTCCAATGGGAGCTGCTTCTGCCTGTCCTACATCCACATCCTGCACCTGTTACTCTGCCGCTCCTTCCAGCTCGCCTACCTCCTGCAGCACCCTGAGGAGAGGGCATGACCTGAGCCCTGCCAGGCCCCCACAGGGGATGAGCCCCGAAAGCCCGCAGCGGGCCCAACCGGACCTAGTGCGGGAACCCTTCAGCTGGGATCAGCTGTCACAGAACGTCCATGCCTTGGTCTCCTTCCGGCAGCTGCCAGCAGAGGGGCCGGTGGGCAGTGGGGTATGCAGTGCCCCTAGCCAAGGGCAGGCAGGAGGAGGGCAGAGAACTGGGGGAGTGTTGGGGGCTGCACCCGGGTAGCTGGGGCCAAGTCTGCCTTCCCACAGCCTCTCCCTGCGTGCCCTAGAAGGAGCTGTCAGAGTTGGAGGGCTGAGGGGGCACCCGCCACGGCCACCTGGGGAATCTCTACTGCTCCCCAACACTGGTCCACAAGAAGGCCATCCATAGCAAGGTGATCCTCTGTGGGGCCTACTGGGCCTGCACACATGAGGCTCAGCTGCAGCTGTCGGCACGTGAGGCCTGTGAGTTGCCCCAGCGCACTGGTGTCCATCGCAGGGCATGGCTGGCATGGGTTGTGCTGCAGGGCAGTGGCTGCACCTCAAGACAGGTGCCTCTGTGCAAATGTGGAAGTACCTGTGCCTGTGTACCCAGTCTGAGTGCCTGGGGCTTGCACAGGTGCCGCTGCACAGCGGGGTGTGCCTGCAAGTCAGGGCAGGGAGGCCCTGGGAGGAGACCCATCTGGGATGCTGGGGCCTGCATGGAGTGCGGGCCTAGCGTAGGAAGGGGGAGGCCCTATTTCCTCTGACCCTGAATGGTATCTCCACAGTTCCTGCTGCGTGGGAGGCATGGCCCCAGGGTCCTGGAGGCTCCTCATGCCTGGTGGAAAGCGAGGGCAGCCTGACGGAGACCATCTGGGCCTCCGCCGGCATCTCCAGGTTTGGGGAGGGGCGTGAGGTTTGGCCTGGTCTGATGCTTAGTTCTGTTGTGGGGATAGGGTGAGGGGACGGACTCTCCCTCCCCTTGGCGCTCTTACCAGCCCCATCTCTGTGCACAGACAAAGCTCCCCAGCCCCGCAGACCTTGGGCCACCTGAGTCTTCTTAAATGTGAAATGAGATAATGAGAAGACCTCCTTGGTGGCAGGGCTGTGGGGAGCTCCAGGACCCGTCCATTGCTCAGGGGGACTGCCTAAAGCTACCCCAAACTAGGGGTCCTGCCCACAGCCTCTCCCACCCTCCAGCCCCCAGGCCCAGTGCCCTGGCCCTGCTGCAGAGAGACATGCTTGGAGCCTTCCTGCTGTGGCCAGAGCCAGGCACCAGCAGCCAGTGGTGCCTGTTGGTGCTGACACAGTGTGGCGTGGTGCCTGACCAGGTCTTCTGCAACCGTGTGGGCTGCTATTGCCTGGAGGTGAGTGCAGGAGGGGCCTGGCTCTGCCCCATTGGTGGCCTAACACTCATCACAGTGCAAGCTGGCCCTGCTCCTTATCTCACCTCCCTTACCCTGCTCCCGATCCTTCCTCATTGGTCCAGGCCTGAGCAAAGAGCTCTTGGAGGAAAAGTTGGAGGGTTCGTGGTCACTGAGGGTCTCCAATCTAAAGGGTGCTCCCAGAGGGCACCCTGCATAGAGCTGGGCTGAGTGACACTTCACATTTCTGCTGGGATGTTGGCTCTTAGAAATCCTGCTTCCCCATACCCTAGCCGGTGGGTAGTCAAGCGGAGAACCCACACAGAGGGGCATGACCTTGCCTAAGCCTGCACAACCTGAGTCTCCCTTTGGGTGTCAGCCAGGGTCAGACTGGAGTGTTGGGGCTTTTCTGGACAGGTAGTGAGTGCAAGAGGAAGTGGTTTGTGGCCCTGCCCCAATCCCACATGCCGCCTGAGCCCTAGGGTGCTGCGCTGGGTGTAAGCCACAGGAAGGGGCCCCCATGCTGAAACCCCTTCCTTTGCCAGCACCTGCCAGCCGACTTCCCCAGCCTGGAGGCCCTGGTGGAGAGCCACTCAGGAGCCGAGCGCAGACTCTTCTGCCCCCTGGACATGGGCCACCTGAACCCCACCTACGAGGAACAGGACTTGGGCCATGAGGGCAGGCCGCCTCGGACTCTCCGGCCCCTCAGCCATGCCCAGTCGGAGGCAGAACTGCAGGGCCTGAGCTAGGAGGCTGCGGGGTCCAGGGCTGCTCCTCATTTGGGCTGCAACCTCCGCAGCCTTCTGCCCTTCTCATCTACACTGGCCAGGGGGTCCTCTGGTTGCTGTGTCCCTCGCGTGGGTCTTCTGTCACTTCCCAGCCCACGGTCTGTGTCCTGCTGACATGCTTCTGTGAGGGGGCAGAACGCAGCGCCCAGCCCTAGGGGCTTTGTCATCTTGTTGCCTCCGGCGTCCTGCTTGACTCCTGGCTTAGGAGCTTGCCAGGGTGGGTGGGGGGCCCTCCCTGACTGGGTTTTCCAGAATCCAGAATGTTCCTGACCAAGGCCTCCCTTCCCAGCTCACCCTGCTGTTGGAGAGGCATAGGCCAACCCATGCCTGTGGTTTGTGGCTGGCACGGCTGTCAGGACTCAGCACAGCTCACCAGGCCAGCCGCATGAGGTGGAGGAGATGGGTCTAGGTAGTGGTCCTGCTGATGACTGACAAATCTAGGTTACCCCCCTTTCTGCTTTGAGTGAACTTGGCAGGCCAGCACGGGTGTGCTGGTGAAGTTATGGAATACTTGGTTCCCGAGGCAGAGGCCCCACCACGCTAGCAAGCAGCAGGTGTGTCACCCTTCGGTGGCAGAGACAGCCACCACTCCCGCTCCGCTCAGGGCAGTCCTGGCCAGTGGCCTTGTCACTGTCTCACCAATCTAGTAACAAAAGGGAGCTGTCCACTGGGGTGTCCTCTGTTGGGACAGGCCATCCTGATCTGTGTCAAATGGGAGTGGGCAACTGGGCCTCTCTCCCAGCATCTCAACTGCAACTCCTCCCCTCCCTGGGCATGGGCAGTGGAGGACACCCTGTCCCCCTCCCCTCCATCCCTCTCTCCCTCCTTCCGCAGTCTCACATGCCTTTAGCAGGGAAAGGGTTTTTGCACTTTCCTGTGCCTGGGAAGACAGTTCATGAAACCTTGGAATTGGCCCAAGCACCCCCGTGGGAGGAATGGGTCTGGCTGCATGCTGGCAAGGTCTGGGGCCAGGTGCCCAGATGCCCTCCTGACAGCTTTTATTGGTTAGAAGTTACACCTAGGGAAAGAGTTTTGGCCCACAGGTGCTGACTTTTCAGTGTCCTAACATCAGAGCACAGTTGTGTGTGTGTGTGTGTGTGTGTGTGTGTGTGTGTGTGTGTGTGTGTGTGTTTCCAGCCTACATCGTGTGGGCAGCCCAGCTGTGTGGACACAAATAAAGTGCATTTCCTCCCCTCTTCCGATACAGGCTCCTTTGAAAGGTGGGGCCTCTGTCCAGCCACTTGGTGCTGAATGGCTCAGGATCTCCAGAAGGAATTGGGTAGGGGGTGTGATCAGCCAGGTCCAACTCCTTCATACCTTCAGGGGAAGGTGCTGTAGGAACAATGCTTGGTGCCTTGAGCGCTGGCTACTGGAGCTTGCTCTCTGCTCCTGTAACATGCCACAGGGCCTTGGCACAGCCCGGGTGGCCGCTGGGGCCTCCCCTTCCTCCTGGGCGGCCCTCATCCTCAGCCTTGGTGTTTCAGCTTGGTCCCAGGCTGCCTGTGGCCCCTCTGCGGGTCCAGGTAGGTGTGCTGGGTCCCTGGCGCTAACCGCTTTGTAGGATATTGGCTTCCAGGGACAGTCTTCTTTGCTGGGCTGCGGGTTGCAGGGTTATCGTCCAGTGGCTCCCCTGGCCAGCCCTTAGGGATGGGCCAGATTGCCTCTGCCTGCCCAAAGGGTTTGACTCCTAAAGCTTTGAAAAGTGATGAGGTTTAGGAAAAACGAGGTGACATCTGGGGAAGGAGGGCTCAGGCTCCGGGCTGCCTGGCACCGACTGAAGCACACCAGAGCTGAGCTGTCAGTAAAGGACAGCAGGCACTCTTGGTGTCTGGAAAAGGAAGTGGAGTCCAGCCTGCGGGTCCTGTCGTGGCGGGCCATCCTCGAGTCAGGTGCTGGACCTGGACCATTCCAGGCAATGACGAACGCGGGGTGGGGGGCTCAGGTCGCAGAGAACACGCTGCCTTTGCGCTGCATCCCCCTGTGACGCCACGGCCGTTGCCCGGCAACCGCACACGCGCGAGCCAGTGACTCAGGGGCTCTGGTCCTGTGGTGGCGCCTGCAGCACGGATCCCCCCGGCCCCGCACCCGCTTTCCCCGCTGGGCCCCAGGCCCAGGCACGGGCGAGCCCAGGCTCTGGAGGAGGCGGCGGCGGTGCCGGCTGGGACCCTGTGAGTGTCCCAAGCACCCCCTCCTCCTGCCGCTGCCCCGTTCCCGCCGCAAGCCCCTGCCCCGCGCGGGCACCGGCCGCGCGATGGCCGCGGAGGAGGTGAAGGTGGTCCTGCGTTGCCGGCCCATGAACCTGCGCGGCCATTGCTTCATCCAGAACCCGGTGCCGCTGATGAGCCCCTCAAGCAGTTCACCTTCAATGGCGCCTACCATGCGGACCACGTCATGGAGCAGATCTACAAGGAGATCACCTACCCGCTGGTGGAGGTGCGCCTAGGGAAGGCCCTGCCCCCAGGCGCTCGGGGTGGGCGAGGGGCGGGCAGCCGGGCACAGGTGGACAGCAACCAACATGTGTGCAGACAGGCGATGGCGTCCTGGGCTCCGCCATGCCCAATGCCCCTTCCTGTTCCTGCTGGCTGAGAACTCCCCCCAAGGGTACCCCTGCCTCGTGGGATCCCTGGAAGACCCATATGCTCCGCTCCGTGTCCAGCCTCCTGTGTCCCTCCTCCTACCCTAGGCCAGCCTCACCTTTGCCACTCTCCACCTCGGACTGTAGTGTGAGTGTAGCTGGCTTCTGGAGGCCCTGGCCCTAGCTCGGGGGCAGCCCCAAGGCTGTGAACAGGGGCTCTGCCTCTTGCTGCAAGGACCCTGGCATCTCACTCCTGGGGACAGCGTGGCCAGGCTCTCCCAGTGAGCTTGACTGGAGCTAACCTGCTTCATACCCTGTCCTCTGTTTAACACTGGCTCAGGTATTTGAAAGAGAGAGGGTAGGAGAGATGGTTTGCTCCAGTGGAGTAGCCAGGGCTGGGTCTGGACCAGCGCTCTGACATGGAATGCTGGTGTTGCCTGCAGCAGTTCCCTTGGCTCCCCATCGCTTGTGCCAGGAGTCAGTCCAAGCCTGGAATGAGCTGATATGGTCTGAAGCTCCCCCAGCCAGAGATGATGCCCCAGGCATGAGGGCCAGCTTCCTCCAGGCTTTGAGACTTAGCAAGGTTGTGCCTTGGCCCAACTCCACTCTCCAACTAGAAGGGACTCAGGGGGTCACCTGACCCAGTTCTTGTTCCCTATTGGGTTCTCAAAGGCCACCAAAGTGAGGACCAGCTCTCCCCAGCACATCTGCTCCACAGGTGCTCAGGCTTCCCAAAGCAGCCCCTTCTGCCTTGTGGGAACTTGGGTCCCCTCCTTGGCCTGGAGCATGGCCCTGGGCCAGCCATTTGTGGGGCCCAGAGAGCCCCAGCCCTTAGAGGGAGGCAGACAGGACAGCCCTTCAGGTCCCTCCTGCAGCTCCTGGACAAGGGGCAGCGTCTCTGTTCTTAGCAAGTTAATGAGGAGCAGCAGCAAGCTAACAGTTGAGATCCAGGGTGATGAGTTGGCAGGGGAAACCCTGGGGACTAGCAGCATGGGGATGCTCCCAAACCTGGATCTAGGTGGGGAGAGGTGTGGATGGGAGGAGCAGGAGGACATCCTGGGAGAGGTGTCACAGAGGCTGTGATCTGAAGGCTAAGTGGAGTCAGCCAGTTCCCAGAGCGGTCCTCTGCGTGGAATCGGGCTGGAGCCGGGTGGGTTTGGTCTTCAAAAGAGCTGGGGACCCTAAAGACTGAAGAAATATGGAAGGAATTAGGGCTGGTACTGAGCCTGGTGCCAATATCCCCTGCCCCGTCCGGCTGCCTCCTGTTAGCAGGGCAGCCAGCAAGCACTTACAGCCTAGGAGCAGTGGTACTGGGCAGGCCGGGCTGGCAGTCTTAGTGGCTCCGGGGTCCTGTGACAGCCTGGACAACCTCTGCTCAGGACACTCCCTCTGGGTCCTCCGTGCTCCTCCCCTCCATCAGATAGAGGCTCCCTTCCTGACCTTGCCACTGGGTGATGTGTCACCTCAACTGGAAGCTGCCCACCCAGGACCCTCCTTCCAGCTGATCCATCTCCCCACCACACCCCATCACCACCTGGTCAGCTCAAGGAGCCCAGTCCCAGGACAGCCCCGAGTTAAAGAGTTGCTTAACCCTTGATCTCCTGGATACTGTTTGGTCCCTAACTTCAGGGCTGTGGAGGAATGCTAGGTCTGACATGCGGACCTGCTCCATGGATGTACTTGTCCCATGGGGGTCTGTGGGGTCAGCTGGTGGGAGAGACGCTGTCTCCATGGAGATCTGGAGCTGAGCCGAGCGACCTTCTGTGACAGTGGTCGTGCTCAGTGGCTGCACTGTCCTGTGATAGCCATGAAGTACATGGCGCAAGTGAGATGCCACTGAGTGCCACCCGGGGGCTGTATGTTTATTGTTCTTTTTAATTTGTTTATTTGAAAGGCAGAGGGACAGAGAAGGAAGGAGAGAGGGAAGTTGGGGGAGGGTGGGCAGAGAAGATTTTCTCCATTCTCTGATTCAATGTCCCAAATAGCCACAACTGCCGGGACTGAACCAGGCTGAAGCCAGCATCCTGGAGATCCACCCACGTCTCCTACGTGGGTGGGAGGGGTGCAGGTGCTTGGGCCATCTGCTGCTGCCTTCCCAGGCCAAGTTAGCAGGGAGCTGGATAGGAAGTGGAGCAGCCGGGACTTGCACTGACATTGCAGGCAGCAGTTTAACGCACTGTGCTGTGATGATGGCCCTCTGAATGCTAATTTAACTAGAAGTTACGGTGTCTGAAAGATCAAATTAAAAAAAAAAATCAATTTATGTTTTATTAATTACATTGCATTATGTGACACAGTTTTATAGGCACTGAGTTCCCCCCCCCCATGGTGGATTCCTCCACCTTGTTGCATTACCACAGTTCAAATTCAGTTGAGATTCTTTCATTGCAAGTATCTACCAAGTGTAAAGTCCAGCATCTTGCTGTCCAGATAAGTTCAATGGTTTCTTGGGGAGACCATCTCTGGTCTGAAGGTTAAGCTGGCAGAGTATCATCCCAATCAATTAGAAGCCCAGACATTACATCAGTAACAATTTATAACATTATGGAATTAGTTGACATGGTATTGAGTAACCAATATGTTAAAAGAGAAAAAAAAAAGAATGCAAGTTCTGAATCACATCCTGTGACTTCTACATTGACATTTCAATTATTAGTTTATATACAGCCGGGTGCTATACACCTTAAAATAGGTATAGATTACTATTCAGCTGTCTCGTGTCTATTTTAATTTTAGTATTCAGCAGTTCATAGCGTTGAAGCATGATTTTGCTGAACCTGGCTGTTTTTTGGGTAGTCTAACTCCATAACTCTAACAAGACATATGTCAACAGTTTAGGTGAACAGTGTTAGGAGGGGTGTGCAGAGAAATCTTCACTACCCCAGTGAGGAGTGACTAATCTTTGTGTCCCACCCAGTGAGTTCTAAGTGCATCCCCGCTGACGATTTCCTGTCTGTTTCTAAGCTGAAAAATCAAATTTAACTAACCCCTTGTGGCTAGCAGCTGCTGTGCTGCCTGGCACAGCTCTCGAGCCAAGTTTTCCTGTACGAATGCCAAGTGAGCCACATTTTATGAAGTGAAAGGAAACAGATTCGACTATTTCAGCTCATATTAACAACATATTGCTTCCAGGGCCCAGCGGCGTGGTCTAGCGGCTAAAGTCCTCGCCTTGAAAGCCCCGGGATCCCATATGGGCACCGGTTCTAATCCCGGCAGCTCCACTTCCCATCCAGCTCCCTGCTTGTGGCCTGGGAAAGCAGTCGAGGACGGCCCAATGCATTGGGACCCTGCACCCGCATGGGAGACCCGGAAGAGGTTCCTGTTTCCCGGTTTCGGATTGGCGCGCACCGGCCTGTTGCGGCTCACTTGGGGAATGAGTCATCGGATGGAAGATCTTCCTCTCTGTCTCACCTCCACTCTCTGCATAGCTTACTTTGTAATAAAAATAAATAAATATTTTTTAAAAACCAATATATTGCTTCCCTTTGATGTAAATGGGTATTATTTTCATTGCACAATGTTAGTGAAATCTCTTACATCGTTTGTTCATACTATGTAAAATCCAGTGTATGTTTTATGCTAATGTCCCAGCAGTTGAATTGCAGGTGGGCGTTTGGTGTAGTAGTGAGGGTGCTGCTTGGCGTCACCATACCCGATATTGGCACTCCTTCCTGTTCCACTGCCTGCCGACGTGCTTTCTGGAAGGAGCAGGTGCCAGCCATCCTTTGTTATGTTTCTGGATCCTGGCTGTTGTGGCCCTCTGGGGAGCGGAGCAGTGGAGGGGAACTTGTATGATGTCTAACCCCCTCTCCCTCTGGGCCCTTCAGCTGAATTAAATACGTTAACACAGCAGTGAAACTGTGGCTCCTCGAAGGCTATTTGATAGTGCTTAGGCTTTAAAATCTAAATTAATTGAAAGTTCAGTTTCTTAGTAACATGGGTGTCCCCTAGTGGGGCCTGGGGTCTGCTTGAGTGGGTGGGGCAGCCTGGCAGTGCCACTAGGACCCCTAGCCATATGTGGGTGAGGCCACAGTCCTCCAGCTAAGTGTCAGGGCCACACGAGTTTCCTGGGATGAGGCTCCTGAGCTTCCAGTGCGCCTGCTCTGGCCACAGGGCTTTAGAAGTGTGCTTGTGGACAGGTGGTCTCCTGCTCCTGCCCTGCAGCTGTCCACTCCCGAGTCCCAGCTTCTGCGGGTAAGAGTGCATGCTTACCTATCTTGGGGACAGCTGGGAATGATGACCTTAGTCTCCTTGGGATGGCCACACCCCATTCTGTCCACATGATGGGCCTGGGGTGTCATAAGGGGCCCTGGTGCATGGCAGCAGCCCTCCAGGTCCACATTCCAACACTCTGTTCCATGGTAAATTCTAGAATGTGTGACCTCATGTGCTGTGTGAATGGCGGGTGGACAGATGCTGGCTAAGTAAAGAAAGTCCAGGAGATGGGCTGGTTCACCCCCATTTTCCTGGGCAGCCTTGTCCCCTCTCCATCCTTGCCCGCACCTGCTCTCAGTTTGCACCTCTCCATCCGTGCTCAGCTCCCCTGTGACCTGGTGTGAGTCTTGTACCTGCAGCCCTGTGGGAACCCATACCTCCCTTTTGGTTCCTGATGCCCCTGGGAGACTTTGCCAAGTTCTTGCCTCCCCTCTCCGCCCCCTTTCCCTCTTGGCCACCTCTCTTTGTGCAGTGCTTATCATTACTTGCAGCCACACTGCCTGCTACAGGTGTCAGTGGTGCTTGTCCTGCCCCCACAGTCCAGGGGGACACTGAGCGAATGCCTGTGTGCCTGCTCTTGGGTGGTGCTGCAGTGTGACTCAGTATGGTAGGCCCAAGAGCAGGTGTTCTCTGCACTTATTACAGATGGGCACACTGGGGCAGACCTGGCCATGGGCACAGGGCCAAAAATGCAGATGGGACATGAATGCCCTGGTCCATATCCCCCAGCAGGCTTGTCACCCTCCACAGGGGTCAGTTCCTCCCTCTCCTTCCCAGCACACCCCTGGCAGGGTAGAACCCAAATGCTTGCTTACTTTTTTTTTTTTTTTTTAAGATTTATTTGATTTATTTGAAAGGCAGAGTGAAAGAAACAAAGAGATCTTCCATGCACTGGTTCACTCCGCAGATGGTCAGCACGGCAAGGGCTGGGCTGTGTGCATTAGCAGGTAGGGGAGCCTCAGGCTTCAACTCTCTGAGCTCTCCTAGTCTCTACTGCAGCCAGGGCTGTTGTGCAGGAGGCCCAGGGAGGGCCCCAGTCTAGTGGGGGGAACCTCACCATCCACCTTGACCCTGCCCTGGACCCCTGCTGAGCACCAACTTGGGTTTCCTCCCATGTAGGGTGTCACCAAGGGCTACAATGGCACCATCTTTGCCTATGGCCTGAGGGGCAGCTGAAAGTCCTTCACTATGCAGGGCCTGCCAGACCCGACCTCCCAGCGGGTCATCATTCCCAGGGCCTTTGAGCACATGTTTGAGAGTGTACAGGTACAGCCTTGGGTGGAGGGCTTGGGAGGCTGCCCTGTCAGAGGCCCACCTTGCAGGCCCACAGCTGCAGGGTTGGCACTGTTTTCTGGCCAGCTGGTAGAGACAAGCTCACCCTAGGATATTGGTGATGTTGGTGCCAAACACCCGGTGGCCCTGGCTTGGACCTGTCTTGAGCTTCTGTTTGGATTAAGCCATTGCTACTGTCCAAGCCTTTGTGGGGAGTTCTTTGCCTAATGATGTCACCAAGCTTCGAGACAGACCCAGGGGGTAACTTAAAGCCCATTTCTGAGATGGGGGAGGCTGAGACTTGGAGACCCCGACGGCTGAGACAAGTCCTTCCCAGTGCCCGGGCTCTGGGGGGCCATGGGTGGCACTGGGTGGAAAGTCCCCCAATGGGAGATGGCAGAGCCTGGCCTGAGAGGGAGCAGCTGGGGGCTGGGGCTGGCTGACCCCAGGGAGGACTTTATTCTTGTCCCTGAGGCATATGGCTGGAACCTTGGGCATAGCAGGTGGATACAATGCAGCTTGGAGAGGCCTGGAGTCCCCGGGCTGGAGTGGCAAGGAGGGAGAGGCAGGATGGGGCCTTCTCCCAGCCTGGCCTCTCCCACTCCCTGGCTGCAGAGGACTGTAGTCCAGGGCGGGCTGGGCAGCCAGTGGCTTGGAGCTCAGTCCTGTCTGTGCTTCCCAACCCTGCAGTGCGCAGAGAACACCAAGTTCCTGGTGCGGGCCTCCTACCTGGAGATCTACAATGAGGACGTGCGGGATCTGCTAGGAGCAGACACCAAGCAGAAGCTGGAGGTGGGTGCACGGGTGACCGAAGGGGGGATGCTGCTCCTGCCCCAGGGCTCTCGTGCCAGTTCACACTAGGTGGGGACTTTGAACTTGCACTTTGGGGTGTTCTCAGTCAGATTTCACGGTGCAGGGGAAGTATAATGGGCCTCCCCGACCACTGGGCGACGAAGAGAAGACTGAATGTCTCCCAGGTGCACCTGCTCAAATACGGAGTTGGTGATAGGCGTCATTGGACTAAAGCCTTTCTCTGCTACACAGGAGTGTCAGGGAATCTCCAAAGGCCCCCTGTGCTGAACAAAAGGCCATAGCAATGGTCACCTGTTAAGCACTTCCTGTCTACCGGCTGTTGGCAGCACATCCTCCTGCCTCCTGCTCAGTCACCTGGTTGGTGGCTGAGATTCCATGCTGCCAGCATGGGGAGCGGGTACAGAAACCTCCAGACTGCCAGCATGGGGAGGGGACACGGAGATCCGGAACATCACACACCCCATTTTATAGAAGGGTTCAGATGTGGGACCTTATCCCTCTGGGCAGGAGTCCCGCGTGGACCCAGCTCTAGTGGCGGTGGCTGTGTTGAGAGTAGGATGGAGATCTGTGCTGGGGTGGCACTGCAGAGTGGAGCCTCAGGGGCACAGATCGCTCAGAGCAGCCAAGCTTAGGGCTGGCTCTGTGGGCGGTCACTGCACACTGCCTGTCTTTTGTCCCTGGCCTCTAAGTGGCCAGATGTAGGGAGCAGCAGAGGGAGGTGCGTTACCTTCTTCCTGTCACCATAGGTGGACCAGGCTGGTCCCTTGGGAACTCCAGTGAAGTGGAAAGACCTACCAGGACTGGGCAGCCAGTGAGTGGCCAGGCTGGCTCTGCTTGGGGTTGTTTGGCCTGCACTTTGGTGAGCAGCCTTGGTCATGTCTCTTATGTGGGGTGAGCCTGGAAGAATAGACCAGCAGTGGTGCGGGGAGGGGTGCTGATACAAATCCATGGCCAGAATTCTGGTGGGCTGTCCCTTTCCTGCAGCTCTGATGCTGCTTGTCTGGCCAGGCAACCGGGGGCCCCAGAGGCCTGTGGGTGGCCTAGGGCCAGCCCACCTCCGTGGGGAATCCTTAGTCCTCTAGGAGTAGCCAGCTGGGAGGGTGCTATGGAGACACTGGCTTTACCCAAGGGGAGCAGACTCAGAAAGAGGAGGCGACTTGCTGCGGCCACAGGGCTGGGAGCTAGACTCCACGCTGGACCTTGGCCATGATCCCCAGGCCATGCCCCGTCACTGCTGTGGGCTGGGGAGCCTGACTGGGGGTCCTGACTGGGAGGGTTCCCCATTCTGCAGTGACCCTCAGGGCCGCTCATGTCCTGCTCAGCTCACCCCTTGCTGCCTGCCAACCCAGACCATCCATGCCCTCACCCACCTCCTGTGGACCCAGGGCTGGGTGAGCTGGGCTGCCAGGAACTGCCCATGACCACTCCTCCAGGGGGCACCATGAGTCTGGCCCATGCCTTGTGGAGGACATGCAGGGGGACACAAAGGCACGGGTACTTTCTCATCCTTTGCCACAGAGAGGGGAACAGAGGTTCCATGCATGGCCTATACACGGCCAGCCGCTGCATAGCTGGTAGAACAAGGCTGTGCCTTTTGGGCCGTGTGCTCCCGGCGTGGGCCCTGAACCTGCTTGGCACAGACCTGCCTGCAAGAGATCGGGGAAGCAGAGTCTCATGTCTGCTGCAGCCACTAAAAACCTCCATCATACAACTCATGTCAAGGCAGAACAAGTCAATCATTCATCTCAGCTATATGTTGGCAGCGAAATATGGGGCAAACGGAGACTTTATGATGGACCATATCAATCAGTGGTCAACCTCATCGAGTGCAACTGGCAGCGATTCATAACTGGAGAACTATTAAAACCACTTGATCAAATATCTCAGAGCATGCCCCACATCCGGGACTTGGGGTGGGCGGGAAACCGGGTGGGGCTTCTCCCTCAATATCCCCCTTTACCTCAGATACATGATGGAAACAATATGGACATAATAGTATTACCCACTTCCCTATACCCCCTGAACCTGTTTTTTTTTTTAACCACAATTAACTATGTAAAGATTGTCAACAACAATAAAAGAAAAGAAAAAAGAAAAAAAAGTAAAAAAAAAAAAAAAAAAGAACTCATGTCAAGGACCTGCCTGCTCCCCCAACCTACAGATGTGGATCATGGTCCATCTCTGTCCCTGCCACTTCCCAGCTGGTTGTCATAGCAACCCTGCTCTGGCCCCAGCCCAGCTAGGATGAGCAGTCACTGAGGAGCTGTGCACTGTGGGTGGCCACTTCTCAGTGGAGCCCTGCCTGGGGGGTGGGGTTGCTGGGCAGGGCACTCCTTGGGGTCCCCTCAGGTGTGGGGGTGGGGAACAGAACCTCCTGCACCAATGATACAGCATCGAGAGCCCCACAACCCTGTACAGGGGTGCATCTTCTGGGGCTTCCCAGGCCTGTGTGACCTACCCCGACACAGGTGCACCAAACTGCTGTTTAGACCCACTGTTGGCCTCATGCGCAGGGCAGTCTCATGCAAGTAGAATGTGTCATTCCCATTTCACGGGCAAGGAGACTGAGGCATAGAGAGGCAGGTGGCACCACCAGGTTTCCAGTCTGAGTCTAAAACAGGGAACTGGTGCAGCTGGGAGCCCCTCTCACTGGACCTCTGTGCCAGGTGGGCTCCCAGCTTCTGGAGGTGGCAGGGATCGCACCAACCAGCCCTCCAGCAGCCCTTGAATGGTGTGGTTGCAGTTGGAGGGGCTGCCCTGCCCCCCACAACCCTGCTTCCTGCTTCTGTTGCCTGTGCATCTCCTCCCAGGTCAAGGTCAGCCTTTTGTCTTGCTGAGGCTTCAGCCTGTCTCCGCCCAGCCCCTGAAGTCTCCCACTGCTAGGGCCCCACCATAGCTATGACCTTCAGCAAGCTGTTCAGCCTTACTGTACCTCCCTGTTTGCCCTGTGCCCCAGGTCTACTCCTTGGGCTGGGCCCCTCAGATGGGAGGCTCTGAAGTGCCTGGAGTAAAGCATTGGCGTCTTCTGTGCTCAGGTTGGCACAGCTGTTGGCATCCCTGGCACTGTGGGCTATGGCAGCAAATGGCCAGTCACCTGTTAGGGTCCCAGGAGTGAGGGCAGCTGCCAGGCTAAAACCCACCTTTCCAGTGGTGACACTGCAGCTTCGGAATGGCAGCTGGCATTTAGGGGACACTTGTCCTATGCCAGAGGCACCATGCCAAACCAGCAACACCCCTTATTTCATTGGATTCTCACCATGTCTGGATGAGATGGTTCTCACACCTATTGTACAAATGTGGAAACTGAGGCCCACGCTGAGTCACAGACCCAACGTCCCACAAGAAGGAGGCAGGGATAGGACAGCCTGGAATGACTGCCCAGGGTCATGGGACGAGCCCACCGAGGCTGCAGGTGTGGTCTGGATGGAGCTGGGTGCAACTGCACCCCCCAGGCTGGAGGCCCCACTCCTGAACAGTCCCTCCTGCCCGCAGTTGAAGGAGCACCCGGAGAAGGGCGTGTATGTGAAGGGGCTGTCCATGCACACGGTGCACAGCGTGGCACAGTGCGAGCGCATCATGGAGAGGGGCTGGAAGAACCGCTCGGTGGGCTACACCCTCATGAACAAGGACTCCTCGCGCTCCCACTCCATCTTCACCATCAGCATGGAGATCTACGCTGTGGGTATGTGGCAGGGCAGGCCCTGAGCCAGTCCCACTCCTGGGGGTGGGTATGAGTGCAGTCAGGAGCTAGGAGGGGGCCCGCCAGAGGGCGCCCCCATGGCCATCACAGCAGCAGTCCCCTGGCTACTGTGAGCCCGCAGTCTGTGGTCATTGCCCCAGGGACATGACATTCGCCCCACTCCCTAAGGCAGACCACTGTCCACATCTTCCAGGGTGGAGTCGAGGTTGCACAGCCAGGGGGTGTCCAAGCTGGGCTTCCATCTGGGGGTTTCCCAGGCGTGTATCACTGAGACCCTACCCTTAGGCTGCCCCAGGCTAGAGTTGTGGGAACCTCAGTGAAAGGAAGGCTGATCTGGGGCCACCCGCAGGTGCAGGTGCTGTGCCCTGGGTCCCACCCCGCAGCCCTGGGCTGGGCAGGCCCCGTCTGTCTGCTTTTACAGTGGAAAAGCTGAGGCTCACAGCCACCCGGTGCACTGCTTGTCTCAGCTCCTCTAGCCCAGGTGGAGCCCACGTCTTCCTGACACCCCAGCTCCCCTGTGACCCCTGCTGCTGCTGTCCCCAAGGTGGCGGGAGACCCAGAGAGTTGGGAGCAGACACCTAGCAGAGTCAGCACCTGGGGCCCAGGCCACCCCCCTCCCTACAACTGCTGCTGGCTGAATGCTCCCCAGGGGTGTGCCTCTGGGGAGGGAAGGATCAACCTTGTCATAGCTGCCTGTGAGGTGGCTGGGGGAGGGACAGGGACGGAAGTGGGCAGGTGGGAGGGTGGTGTCCCTCTGGGGGTTTGTAGGAGAGGGTGACAGACCATTAACAGATGTAAAAGTGATTACTGTTTATTTTTAATTGGAAATGCAGATATACAGAGAGTAGGAGAGACAGAGAGAAAGATCTTCCATCCGCTGGTTCACTCCCCAAGTGACTACAACAGCCAGAGCTGAGCCGATCCAAAGCCAGAAGCCAGGAGCTTCCTCCAGGTCTCCCACACAGATGCAGGGTCCCAAGGCTTTGAACTGTCCTCTACCACTTTCCCAGGCCACAAGCAGGGAGCTGGATAGAAAATGGAACAACCAGGACAGGAACTGGCACCCATATGAGATCCTGGCACATGCAAGGCGAGGATTTAGCCACTAGGCTATTGCGCCGGGCCCAGCAGCTATTTTCATTATAAAATATCCAAGCTCCACAAAGATAGAAATCGGAGGGGAAATGAACCGGCACAGCCAGCTCTCACATCAGAGCACACTCTGCTTTGCTCTTTTTTTTTTTTTTTTTTAAGGTTTATGTATTTGAAAGACAGAGTCACAAACAGGGAGAGACAGAGAGACACTGAGGGAGAGACACGGAGCTCATCCATCTGCTAGTGTACTCCCCAAATGGTTCCAGCCAGCAGGAGACCCTGCCCCTGCCTCTCTGCCCCCACAGCTGGGGCTTTGGGCCTTCTTTGCTGAGTGGGACATGGGCGCTGTTGCCCTCCCTCACGTGGGGGCAGTTATAGGGCTGCCCAGGGACAGGGAGTGACAGAGCACTCGCCAGGTGATCACGGGCCCTGGGCAGGTCCAGACCTGGGCTTGGGGCACCTGTGCTGAGAGGAAGAGAGCAGGCTTTGAATCCAGTGGAGTTGCCCCTCCCCAAGTGTCACAGCTACTGAGGGACAGGGTCAGCATGGGACCCTTTAAGTCCACAGCCCCCCAAGCTACCTGGTGCAGCCCACCACGGCTGCTGTGCTACCGCTCTGCACGCCAGGGCTGTTGCACCCTGTGAATGTGCTGCTGCCCTAGCTGCTCCCGTCCCAGCCGCTGACCCTCAGGGGGAGCTAGAGCTGCTCTCCTTGGCTTGGTGTGCAGAACTGAGGACCACAGAGGTAGCCCGGCTACCTCCTCACCCTCCGCCTCAGTCCTGAAGGAAGATGAAGGAGCTACTAGGGGAGCCAGCAAGAACCTCTATCCCGAGAACAGCCTGTGCTCTGGGACCTGTTCCCCGGGATTGGGCCACCTTGCGTCTGATCTTGACCCTAATGAATCATGTGGCTTTGACCTTGGTGAATCATGTGTCCTCTCTGGGCCCGGTGTCCTCCTTTGTCACTTGGGCACCATGGTGGCACCTCCCAGGGACTCCTCTCTCACTGCGTGATGACCCCACCACACCTGGCCACTCTGTCTGCAGATGAGCAGGGCAAGGACCACCTCCACGCTGGCAAGCTGAATCTGGTGGACTTGGTGGGCAGCGAGCGGCAGTCCAAGACGGGAGCCACCAGGGAGCGGCTCAAGGAGGCCACCAAGATCAACCTGTTGCTGTCAGCGCTAGGCAACGTCATCTCGGCGCTGGTGGACAGGCGCTGCAAGCACATCCCGTACCGCGACTGGAAGCTCACCCGGCTGCTACAGGACTTGCTGGGCAGCAACACCAAGATGCTGATGGTGGCCTGCCTGTCGCCTGCTGACAACTACGACGAGGAGTCCCTGAGCACGCTGCGCTATGCCAACCGGGCCAAGAACATCAAGAACAAGCCGCGCATCAACGAGGACCCCAAGGACGCGCTCCTTCGCGAGTACCAGGAGGAAATCAAGAAGCTCAAGGCCATCTTGGCCCAGCAGATGGGCCCTGGCGGCCAGACAGGTAGGCTGCCGGGCTGTGGCAGCCGGCGGAGGAGGCGGGAGCTTGCCCCTGATTTTACTGCCCCCACTTCTCCTGATTCCATGTGGGCACAGCTTTCCCTGTTTGGTTGTTTTGTTCATTTTATTTGAAAGAGAGATCTTCCATCCATTGGTTTACTCCCCAAGTGTCAGCGACAGCTGGGCTTGGGTCAGGCCAAAGGCAGGAGCCCGGAACACAGTCTGGTTCTCCCTGCATAAGTACTTGAGCCATCACCTGCTGTCTCCCGGGGCAAGCATTAGCAGGAAGCTGGCATTGGGAAGATAACCAGATCTGGACCCAGGCACTCCAATACTGATGCAGACTTCCCAAGCTCCCACTGTCTTACCTGCTGTCCCGGAGGCTCACTCCTGGGCACAGCTTGGCAAGAGTCAGATGCAGCCCTGGCTGGAACAGTTACGTGGAATGTGTCAGTGATCTAAGGAAGTGGCCCTGCTCTGGTATGTCCCACCAGCCACAGGCCCTGTCACCCGCTGCCTGCCCCACTGCACCTCCATCATTCCCTCTGTGCTGGCTGTCCCCAGGGCAGTGTCGTGGTGCTGGGTTGCATGGCTGCTGGCAGGCTGACTCCCCCACGTCCCACCTTGCTCTGAGTAAGGAGGATGTTGCTGCCATGTGCACCCCAGGTGTGTGGGCTGCCATTGGGCAGAGGGATATCAGGCCATTGTGCTGAGCCGGGCCTGCCAAATGCACATGATCCACTAGGGTCAAGATCAGACGCAAGGTGGCCCAATCCCGCGGTACAGGGCCCAGAGCACAGGGCCCAGAGCACTGCCGGATCTGCTTCTCTGTCTCGGGGAAGCGAGTGTGCGAGAGCCGGGTCTGTCTGCCCATCTGTCAAGCCCCGTACCATCTCCATCGGCTGGTCTGCTCACATGTCCTCCTGCCTGCCTTCTCATCCACGCCATGGTTTGTCCATTTCCTTCCTTCACCACACACCCACCTGCTCCTCATTTGTTCCACCCATGCAGTTACCAGACCCCACTGCCCTCCCAGCCCACCCTGCAGTCCATATATCCAGTCCAACCTCCTCACTCCAGTCCAACCTCCTCCCCCATTCATTCATTCATCTATTCCCAGTTCCTGAGCTAAATGTTTTAGCAGGCCCTAGGGCAGACCCCCGCAGTGGGCAGAAAGGGGTGGGTGGCCAGGTCTGTGTGGGGTGGGGTGTGGTTAGTCCCAGCTGGCTTCACGGAGGAGACAGTGACTAAGCCTGTGAGGACGTGGGGCTGAAAGTAGCCGGTGTGCGTGCTTAGGGCTTCGAGGTTCCTCTGGGAAGACCCACAGGCTGCTAATGTCGGGTGGTGGGGAGGGACTGGCAGGGTGTGGAGAGGGGAGGGCCTTGAACCCTCCAGGAGGAATTCCACTCTGGCCACCTGCTTTCTTCTTCTTTCCTTTCTCCCCTTTGCCCAGCGCCCCCCCCCCCCAAGGGCAGTAAGTTGGAATGGTGAGAGGTCCCAGGAGTGGCTGGGGAGGCTGTGTCACTGGGTCCGCTAACACTGAGGCCTTCTAGGGTCGCTGCTCCGCGGCTACAGCGAGCATGGCAGTGAGCGCAGGTGGTGAGTGAGATAGCCAACACCAGCTCACTACCCCCCACTGGCTCCGCAGGCCCCTGGGGCGCCAGTCCCCCCCTGTGAAGCAGTGGAAAGCACTGCCCCAGGATGGCCGAGGCTCATGCTGCCCCAGTGTCCTGTTGCTATCCGCACCTGCTGGTGGCATTGCATGCCCATGGTTCTGGCACCTGCGGCTCTGGCACCCACCCTGTGTCCTGTCTTCGATGACCTCAGCCCTCATGGGCATATCCAAGCGAGCATGTGGTGACCCTTGCATGAGATCCTGCAAGCCGTGTGTGCCTCCCTCTCAGCTGCTCTCCCCTGTTCTCCCAGCCCTACTGTCTGGCCAGGAGCCCCAGAGTCGCGGCCAGGGTGAGGAGAAGCTGATCCCACCTGTGAGCCAGCATGACGCTGAGGCTGAGAAATAGCTCATCCGGGAGGTGAGGCCCGAGCAGGCACAGTGGGGAGAGGGATGGGGATTGGGAGACGCCGCCTCCTCTCCATAGGTAGCGTTCCTCCTTCACTATTGTGCTATCCTCTGCACCTGCAGGCCCACTGTGTGGATGAAGCTTCGAGATGCCATGACTTGTCCAAGCTCACGTGGCTAAGGAGGGCAGGTCCCAGGATTTGAACTTGGGGTCCTGAGTCCAGCCTGCAGGCCATGCCACTTCAGAGCCTGCATGGGAGAGAACAGCAGGGTGCGAGGCTCCTCCAGGAGCCCTGGGGATGGAAGCAGAGAGGGCCTCCTGGCTGTGGGAGAGGCCTGTGCACAGGCTGGGAAGTCCAACAGAGCAGCCTCTGGCCAGGGGATGAGGGCAGACTTAGCCTCTGGGGACCCAAGGGCCTCCCAGCCTCCCTGGGGAGCTGTGGGGCAGGGGTCACTGCCACAGCCTCTCGTCTCTGGCTTTCTGGACACCCCTCCCTTTTGAGGGCTGCCCCTGAGACCTTCATGTGGGGAACTGGGCACCACCCCTCCCCTGAGCACCCTGACTCTTGCAGGGACAGTTTGGCTCCTGACACTCAGCATGACCTCAGTTGGGGTCAACCCTCAGACCCTGAAGTCTTTCAGGCTGTAGGGGCCAGGGGCTCCCCTGGTTGGGGGAAGCACAGTAGGCGACGCTTAGGGGAGCTCGAGGTTCTGGGAGGCTGGCTCCTGGGGAGGGCTCCCAAGGAGGAGGCATGATGAGTGGCAGAAGTCCACAGACAGGAGAGGCGGGGCATGGCAGCAGCAGCCACTGTGGGACCTTGTTCCTGGGTCCAGGACCTTGTTCAGCCTTTTCCATGTAGAGCGGCTGGCGCCATCTTGTGGTCAGCTTGGAGAACAGCGCTGCTGCCAGTCCACTGCTAAGGAGAGAAGGGGCAGGAGGCCAGAGAGGGGAGGGCCTTGTGCCTTGGGCATGAACCAGGCCGCCTGCCATCCTCCAGCACAGCACGTTGATAGCAAGAGGCCCCCCGCCATTGCTGCCTCGCCACCAGGATTCAGTTGACTGCCCCAGGGTTCTTTCCTGGGAGCCCTAGTTGGAGGAGTCGGCGAGGGGACTTATTGGGGGCTGGGCTTTCCTGTCCATTACAATGTAAGCAGGAGGCACAGTCCTAGGAGGCAAGGGTCCAGGGAGGAGGCGCAGTCCCAGGGAGGAGGCCTCTCGGCAGGGAATGGTGTGGTCAGGAACCAGTCAGCTATGAGTTCCTGTGAGGGGTGCTCTGACCTGTAAGGACAGGATGGGGGAAGGGGCAATGAGAGTTGACCAGAATATTCCCATCTTGCTGTCTTGTTTTGTGGCCTGGCCCTGGCAGGCTCTGAGACCCTGGGCAGGCTGCTGGTGGGCTTGGCGCCTCTGGGCCCTCACCTGTAGCACACACAGGTGCCCGGCAGCTGTCCCACAGCTACATGGGGTGGGCAATGCGACATGTGGGACATCTCTTTTTGGGATGTGCAGTGAGGACCAAGCAGGAGGAGGGGCAGGTGTGCTGCAGCCCCTTCATCCTTAGCATGTTCTGAGCCTGCTTGGCATGAGGCCTGGAGGGGCGCATGGAGCCAGGAAGTTGACGTTTTGGTGCTGGAAGTGAGAAGTGGGCAGGTGGACGTGGTCTCAGGGAGAGAGGTTGAGGCGTGGGAGGCAGGTGGGAGATTGAGAGCATCTTGCCTTTGAGGCAGGCTGGACGCCAGACGGCTCATCCAAGGGGAGCGTGCGGGCGGTGGAGCTGCAGGTGGAGCTGAGGGGCTGTTATCTGTGCAGTAGCACACAGGAAATGTGAGGCAGTGAAGGTGCCAAGGCAGAGGAAGAGGGTGAGGGCTGGGGTGGGTCCTGTGATGGGAGCCCTGCCTGCAATCTGGGGCCTACGGTTAAAGGTGAGGAGGGATAGTGGTGCTGCTGTGTGTGCATGAATACATGTGTATTCGTGAGTATATGTGCATGTATGTTTGCATGCTAGCACGTGTTAGCATGCATTGCACACTTATTAGCATATGTGCACCATGCATGCATACACACATTGCCATAAGCATCGTGTGCTGATTACGTGTGTATGCGCAGGTGTTGTTCTGTATGCATCTGTGTCCATGTGTGCACCTGCCAGTATGCATGTGCAAGTGTGCATTTCTGTGAGTACTGATACATAAGTGTGTGGTCTTGCATGAATATGTGCTGACAGCCACGCACACCTCTGGGTCTTGCTAGGGTGCAGGTTGGGGTGGCTGAGCCTGGGTTACATGGGCTCATGGATTGAGGGGTGCCAGATCTTGCTGGGACAGGCAGGAAGTGAGGGGAGAGGCTTGGTGAGCCACCTGGGCCTCTGTGATGTGGCAGGTGTGACCACGAGGCTCAGATATGCCCGGTTCTGGCGTCCACCTGTCTGTCCCCTCTCTCCCTCCTGAGAACACAGCCATGCGGCCCGCTTGCTGAGGCTGTCCCCTCGGGAGGTGTGTCAGAGCCCATGTCTATGGCTCACCCCCTTCCTGGGCTGGGCATAGGACTGCCCTTGCCTGGGTGGGGCCTGGGTGTTGCGTTGGGGAGCCATTGATGGGCCTTAGGTAGGGAAGTGGTGGGGAGGGGACACGGTCTGCTGGACATGCAGGGCGGCTGTGGGGAGAAGGGTCTGGGGCAACAGCAGAGGCGGAAGCAGGGGCCCCAAAGGACTCCCTGGGCGAGAGCTGGTGATGGCGCAGTGGTGTGGAGGAAAGCAGGTGGACAAGAGCTGGTTTTGTCATGATGGGCTGAGTACCTTTGACCACAGCGTGCTCCTGTTCGTGTGGAAAGGCGCTCAAGGTGTGTTGGCGGGTGGGGAAGATGGTGAACCCGTCCCTGGACGGGGGGTTGTTCAGTGTTGGGTGGGGGATTGTGGCCTCCTGCTTGTGGCCGAGGGACAGGAGGGAGCACCGAGGGCTGCTCACAGGTCATCCACCCCCAGGAGTACGAGCAGCGCCTGGCCCAGCTGAAGGCCGACTACGAGGCAGAGCAGGAGTCCCAGGCCCGGCTGGAGGAGGACATCACGGCCATGCGCAACTCGTATGACATGAAGCTGTCTATGCTGGAGGAGAACCTGCGCAAGGAGACAGGTGGGTGCCCAGGGCCGGGCGGGGGGCTGACTGCACAGAGCCCTCCCTGGCCCAGGCCTCATCCTGCTGAAGCCTCGTGGCAGCCTGCCAGGTGGGTGCCATGGTGACCATGGCACAGACAGGGTGAGGGGCTCATGCAGGTCACACGGCGCCCTGGCCACCTGTTCCAGCGCCACAGTCTCACCCACAGTGCTGGTCCTGGCCCCCACTGGGCCTTGCTTGAGGCTGACATCAGGGTACAAAGTGTCACCTCCTTTCAGAGGCCAGTCCCAACCCGGGGTTTGCAAAGTCTCCTCTTGCTGCTTTGTTGTGACTTGAGAGGCAGGCAGACAGATGGAATTCTCATCCTTGGGTTCTCTCCCCAAGTGCTTGCAATGACTGGCCCCTGTGTGGGTAGCAGGGGCTCAGTTACTCAAGCTACCAACTATGCCCTCCCCCCCCACCAAGATTTGCACTGGCAGGAAATGAGTCAGGAGCCGGTCCCGGGACTCGAACCCAGACATCTTAACTACTAGGCCAAATTCCCACCCCTCCGCTCCTGTCTGTTACCAAAGCAACCACGTCCCATCATAAGGCTGTCAGCCCTGGTGAGAACTTGCACCTGGGTCCTCACACATCTGGTTAGTGCACCTTTGCCGCTAGGACACTGTCCGCCGGCTCTTGCCCACCTGCATTGAGCCTGGGGTGGTGGTGGTGACCCAGCCGCTCATGCTGTGCCACCCTCTGCTGGCACTGCTCAGTGCCTGGCACTGTGGGTGCTTTATATGCACCCCCTGCCCAGGGAGGTCAGACTCGGGGGTAGGGAGGAAAGGTCTCGGCGTGCAACCTGTTGACCAGGAGCTTCCAGCCTGGGAGGCGCTTGGACCCATGGGAGCCTGTAAGGTGGAAGAGTGGTCCCTAGTCAAGGCGGCTGGGGAAGTCCTGGGCTTGGAGGAACCTTGGGGCTGGTGGAAGGAAGGCTTCCTGGTGGAGGTGGCAGGTGACAGGCTGAGCTGGGATCGGGCAAAGGGCAATGGGGCAGGTGAGCAGGCCAGTCTTCTGGCCTGAGTGGCCTCTTGGGGGCAGTGAGCATGGCCCCCCTTTTAGCTGTCGCCTTCCCTTGGCCTGACGGGGACTCTCGGTTGCACAGAGGCCATGCTGAAGGCAGAAGTCCTCCACAAGGCTGAGGTCATGTCCAGGGCCGAGTTTGCCAGCCGGGCAGACTTCACTCCCGCCTTCCAGTATGAGCTGGTGGGCAGGCCCAAGGTGTTTTGCATGCCCTGTGAGCCGCCCCGGATGCCCACGCCACGGTGGAAGGCTCCGCCTCCTTCGAGGAGCTGCCCAAGGCGGAGGCCTCCAGGTCCGAGATGTCCTTCTGGTCCAACTAGTCGTCCACGTTTGAGGAAGAAGTCCTTCCTGGGCCCGTGGAGCCTGTGCACGGGGTGGAGTTCCCACCCGAGATGGAGCCCGGGAGCGAGTACTTCTCTCCCCAAAGACTAGGGGCTGGGCCATGCTCTGGTCGGAGGACACCTGCTTCCAGGAGGAGGAGCTGCCGCTCCTGTCCCTGCAGATGCTGCCTGACCCCTTTGCTGAGGTGGAAGCCAAGCTGGCCTGGCTCTCCTCGTTCACGGCCAGGACGGATGAGCCCCGGAGCACAGGCGCCCAGGTCCTTTCGCAGGTAGTGGCTGTTGGGCACCTGCTGAGTGGGCAGGCATGCTGGGGCAGCGGGGGCAGAGGCTGCCGTGCGCATGCGCAGAACTCGTGGCCTCTGCTGTCCAGCTGCACTGCCCCCGTGGATGCTGTGGCTTTGGCATTGCTTTCTGCCTCAGGGGCCCTGGCTTGGGCATGGTGGGGGTTGGGGGGAGCTGTTTCCTCTGCTGCTGTGTCAGTCAGCAGGGCAGGTGGGTGGAGACACCCGATCTGCCCGGAGGAGGGGCCTATGTCCCCTCAGCCATCCTGCACCTCTGGACTGGAGAGAACGAGGAGGGAGGCAGTGAGCTAGGTGGGCTCTGTGGGATCCAGTCCTTGCCAGGGACCCCGGCCCTGACCCACTGCTCTCCCAGCCTGTCCTCGTCCAAGGGCCTCTCCCTTGGCCACCTTCTTTCCTTTTGTGTCCTCTGCTGCCTTTGCTTCCCTGGGTTCTTGTGTGTGCACATCTGCTCATGCATGTGCACGTGTGTGTGTGTGTGTGTGTGTGTGTGTGTGTGTGTGTGTGCGCGTGTGTGTGTGAATGCAGGAGCAGTGGCTTTTGTATCATACCTGTGTGGATTCTGTCCCGCTCTGGCACTCACCTAGCTGTATGGCCTTGGACATGGCCCCCTGGGTTCCCCTCTCCCGCTCTCCCACTGCAGCTGTTGCTTCTCTGGACGGTGGCAGGTGCCAGGAGGCTGAGCAGCCTTGGGGAGCTGAGGCACGGGCAGGGCAGGGGATGGAGGCCGATTCTGACTCAGGCCACCCCTCCCCACTCCTTCCCACCCTCCCCCAGCTCCCCTCTCCAACAGAAGTGCCTGAGCCCAGTGACACCAGCTCCGAGCTGGCCAAGGACCCCCCGCCCAGGATGGTGAGTACCCCCAGGGCTAACCTCTGGGTGGGTGGCTCTGTGGGCAGTGACCTGGGCTTTCTCATCCTGGAGCGAGCCCAGACCCCTAGTCTGCCCGCACAGCCGCACAGCCGCACAGTGCACATCCGGGCATCTGTCGCTCCCCTGAGGACTGACATGGCCTAAGCCCCACTGTGCCCGAGTCCCAGTTTGAGCAATGTGGCCATGGGACCCACGCTTCCACTTCTGTTGGAGACAGCACAGCAGGCCACAGGGAGGGCAAGGAAAGCGGCGATGGTCTCATTTCTGGAGAAGGAAGTCTGCCAGCCTCTGGACTGCAGCCTAGTGTGTAGTTGGCACTCGGCATCTTCTGAGGGTAGATGGGATGTCCTGGCTAGGAAATGACACTCAGGGGGACCCAGGCAGCAAGCAAGGAGAGACAGCAAGTACCAAGGTCCTGTGGCCAGCAGGATCTTGATTTTCTCATTGAGAATACCCACAGTCAGGGTGGCAGTGTGCAGGGCTGCCTGGGGGTGGGTGGCAGCGGAAAGCTGGAGGGGGGAGCTGGTGTGGAGGGTGTGGCAGCCAGGGATGAAGCTGGATTTTCCTACAGGTGCAGAGGGAAGTGGCAGGTGTTCTGTTTTTAAGGGGGTGTGATTTTTTGTTAAGATTTATTTATTTTTATTGGAAAGTCAGATAGAGAGGAGGGGAGATAGAGAGGAAGATCTTCCCTCCAATGATTCACTCCCCAAACGGCTACAACGGTTGGGGCTGAGCCAGTCTGAAGCTAGGAACCTCTTCCGGATCTCCCATGCTGGTGCAGGGTCCCAGGGCTTTGGGCCATCCTGCTCTCCCTGGCTGCAAGTAGGGAGCTGGATGGGAAACAGGGTAGCCAGGATTAGAACCAGCACCCGTATGGGATTCTGGCGCATGCAAGGCAAGGACTTTAGCCACTAGGCTACCGCACCGGGCTCAAGGGGGTGTAATTTTAAGAAGAGTGTCCTGGCATGGGAGGTGAGAGATGAAGCTGGGAGGTTTGGAGAGACAGCTGAAGACACTGCTGCCTGGATACCTGTGTGCATCTGCTGATCAGGCCTCAAGAAGGACCTCGTCTCCTGGGCGTGAGTTTGTCCCCGAGTGGCCTCTCCTCCATCTCACTTCTTTGTGCTCAGGAGGCTGAGCTGGCCCTGTCCATGGCCGAGAACGTGGAAGAGGTGATGTCCATGGCAGGCCCTGGAGCTTGGCTGGAGGCTGAGTCGCAGGTGGCAGTGACGGCTCCAGCGCGACCCCTGCTGGCCACAGCAGGCACGACAAGGGAGAGTGCGGACGGGTTGGCAGTGCTCAGGGAGGACCTGCTGCTTGCCCATTGTGGATCAGCAGCAGGTGCTCGCCAGGTAAGCATGGTTCTCTGCTCCGGGCTGGTGTGGCCCGTGGCCGGGGGGGAGGAGGAGCCATCCCAGGACCAAACCCTTACACTCACCCTTCCTCCTCCCATGGCTCTGGTCACCTGGGGTCTCTCCCCAGGACATTGGGGGCTGGGAGTGGCTGGAGTTGCCCCCAGAACCTGGGCTGCCTCAGACTCCAGTCAGGCACCTGCTGGGCAAGAAGAGAACAGGCCAGTGCCCACCTGTTCCTGGTACAGCTCCTGGGTACAGTCAAACCCTCCTGAGCTGTTCCTGTGGGAGGACTTGCCCACCCTGAGACAGGCCACCCCCCTGGGGACTGCCAGGGGAGCTGGGCTTGCCCCTAGCCCCGTGGCTGCGCATAGGCTTAGCTGTCACTTCTCTAAGTGATGGTTTTGCTCACCTGGGGCGCCTCGGCCATTCACACATGAGCTGAGTGACTAAGTGCTGAAGCCTGCATGTATGGGTGGAGCAGGGGCCACCTGGGCCTTCAGGGGGCGCCAGGCTGGGACATTTGTGAACGGCCCATTTGGAAGGGTCCCGCCGTCCTCTGCTTGGGTTCTGCTGGCCTCTCCTGCCAGCAGCTCTGCCATCATGCGTTGACTCTGGGCCTTAGTGGGTCTCTCTGTCCCCTGGATGACATGAGCTGCAGCTGGGGAAGGTCGTAGCAGGTGTTCCATGTGGCTATAGTTGCTGAGGCGGCAGTCCAGGGACAGGCTCCCAGGGTGCACAGTGTGGCTATTTAAAGATCAGGAAGGGCTTCCTGGAAGTGGGGTCTTGAGTGAGGTTTGCAGAACATGGCTGAGTGAGGAAGTGCGAGACCAAGGGCCTGGAGCAGTGAGCGGAAGCTGCCGTGCACATGAAGTGGTGAGGGGTGGTCTGGGAGGGATAGAGGAGGCGTTAGGGGCCCTGTGTAGCCCCTCAGCACTTGGCCTCATCCCACCAGGGGCCACTGGAGGAGGGACTGGATGTGGCTTCTGCCCTGGCTGCTGCCCACTTCCACACCCATCTTTGAAGTTACTTAAAGCTTGTCCCTTGGAAGACAAAACTAAACAATGTGGCACATTTGGGATACAAAGACATTTAAGATGGATTTTCCCTGCTCCAGGTTGATTCCATTGTGCATTTTGCACAGTCTGGCTCTTAGTCTCCTCATGGCAGTGTGGTCTCCAGAGGCAGCCGTGAGCTCACAGTGGCAGGGCCCTCAGGCCTGGGAGTGATGGGGTCAGGGCTCCAGGGGTCAGCTGCGAGCCATGGGGGACAGAGATTGTGGCCAGCAGGGCTGGGCACACCTATCCAGCTGTTAAGCACACAGGCATGAAGTTGGGTGGATCTGGGTGGATCTGGGTGTGGCCCCCAAGCCAGCAGCATCCTGTCTGTGAATCTCAGTCTGCCTGTCTGTGAAGTGGGCCCACTGGGAGGATTTGGTGAGCACAGTGGGGTAGGCGAGCTCATGGAGTGGGGGTGGTGGTGACAGGTGCTGTACCGTTCCCCCCCCCCCCGTGGGCGGGCAGGCTGCAGCTGCTGGAGCAGCAGGTGGTGGGCGGGGAGCAAGCCAAGAACAAGGCCCTGAAGGAGAAGCACAAGGGGCACAAGCGCTAGGCAGATGAGCGCCGGAAGCAGCTGGTGGCCGCACTGCAGAGCACAGACGAGGACGGCGGCGACTGGGTATTGCTCAACGTCTATGATTCCATCCAGGAGGAAGTGAGGGCCAAGAGCAAGCTGCTGGAGAGGGTGAAGAGGAAGGTGAGGCTGCCCCCCTGCACGGGCATCTGTGAGGCACTTACTGTGCACACCCTGGAGCTGGCAGCCTGAGGCATGTCCCAGCTGTTAGGGCGCTTCTATCTTAGTGTGTGTATACATATGTGCATGCGTGTGCCTGTGCATGTGTGATGGGTGACATGACAGAGGACCAAGCTGAAGAATGGCGAAGAGTGAGGAGCATGGTGAAGGGGCTCAGGGCAGGAGACCAGATTTGTCTGCTTGTTTGCTGAAAGTGCCTGCAAGTCACACATGCACAGGGGATCCCAGCACCCACATCAAGAAGCTGGGGGCCCAAGGACCCCAGGGGTGTCCGCATGGAGGGGAGCCTGCACAAGGGACCCCAGGAGAGTCAGTACTGGGTGGACCCCGAGACAGGTGCAGGTGACAGGGCCAGCTCCAGGAGAACTAGGGAGGGGCCTGAGATGCCAGCGCCATGTGAGGATCTGAGGGCGGAGTGAGTGGCACTGCTGCCTGCATGCCTGCTCTGTGAGGTCTTGGCCTTCCCCCAATGCCAGCAAGCTGGGGATCATGCCACACAGGGAACTGTCTTCCCCTCTCCTTAAAAAAACAAAAAACAAAAAACAAAACAAAAAAATTTGAAAGGTAGTGAGAGAGAGTAAGCTCCCCAGATGACTGCAGCAGCTAGGGCAGGGGCTCCGGCCTGGTCTCCCATGCTGGCGGTAGGACACCAAGCACCAGCCAGGTCTCTGCTATGGGATGCTTGTGCTGCAAGCAGAGAAAGCCCACCGTACCGCACCGCCAGCCTGTGTTGCTTGTTCTCCCTGCGTGTTTGGTTCTGTGCCTTGTGCTTTGTGGTGGGAGGGGAGGTTCTCCTTAGGAATGTTGTGATTCCTCTCTTCTGGTGGGACGCATCTGCACATCCCTGGTGATTTTGTGAGCTCTGGCTTGGTAGCAGCAGAGGCAAGGCTTGGGCTGTTCCCTGGGGTTCAATAGAGCCTTCTTCTGGCTGTCTGGAAAAGTGTCATCTTTTATTTTTAAAAAGTATTTCAGGGCCCAGCACGGTAGCCTAGAAACCAAAGTCCTTGCCTTGCCGCGCCAGGATCCCATATGGGCACCGGTTCTAATCCTGGTGGCACTGCTTCCCATCCAGCTCCCTGCTTGAGGCCTGGGAAAGCAGTTGAGGATGGCCCAAAGCCTTGGGCCCTGCACCCACATGGAAAACCCGGAAGAGGCTCCTGGATCCTAGCTTTGGATTGGTGCAACACCGGCCATTGTAGCCTCTTGGGGAGTGAATCATCAGAGGGAAGATTTTCCTCTTTGTCTCTCCTCCTTTCTGTATGTCTGAATTTCCAGTAAAAATAAAATAATTTTTGCTACGTATTTGACAAGCAAAGAGACAGAGAAAGCCTCCTAAAACTACTTCTCTCCTCCAACATTGCAGCCTGTGGCTGAAGCCAGGAACTTGATCCAGATCTCCCTGTGGCAGCAGCGACCCAGTCACGTGGACTGTCACTGCCACCTCCCGGGGCAGGAAGCCAGAGTCAGGTGCACTGATGGACTCAGAGTGTGCTGACGGCGAGGCCGGTGCCTGCTCCTGGGAAGTGTCATTTGAAATGAAGCTCATGTTCCCTGTTGGTACCACGATGCCACCACAGCAGTGCGCTTGCATCACCTGTGGCTAGGTGTGGCTATAGTGGGGCCGGTCCCTCTGCTTGGAGCTCCCCAGGGCTTAGGGTACCAGGACCCTGCAGTGTTGCTGCTGGTCAGGGTACCCATCTCGCATGCCAGGGACCAGAGGCTGCTCCTGGCTCCAGCTCCTGACCCCAGTTTCTGCAGGGGCAGACCCCGGCAGGTGGCAGTGATGCCCCAAGGCCCTGGGTTCCTGCCACTCACAAGGGAGGCTTCGTTTGAGTTCCCGGCTGCAGGCTTGGACTGAACCCAGGCACAGCAGTTACAGGCATCTAAAGAATCAAACAGAAGCTTACTCTATCTCTACCTCTCAGATACATTTTTTATAAAGATGTATTTATTTTCTATAAAAAAGTCTGATTTGCGGAGAAGAGAGACAGAGAAAGATAGTCCACCCGCTGGCTCACTCCCCAAGTGGCCACAATGGCTGGAGTGGAGCTGATCCAAAGCCAGGAGCAAGGAACTTCCTCTGGGTTTCCCACATGGGTGCAGGATCCCAAGGCTTTGGCCTATCCTCAACTGCTTTCCCAGGCTACAAGCAGGGGGCTGGATGGGGAAGTGTAGCAGCCGGAACACAAATCAGTGCCCATGAAGGATACCAGCGTGTGCAAGGTGAGGATTTAGCCACTATGCCATCATGTCGTGTACCCAAGAACACTACATTCTGTGGGGCCAATGTTCCTTTGATAGCAAATCCAGATAAGACCTAGTAAGAAAAGTCCACACTGATAATTTTTCTGGCTCTACAAAATACCAGCAAACCAAATCCAACCACATGTAAAAAGGATTACACAGAAGCCTGCTGTCAGCAATTTTATTCCACACTGAAGTGCAGTTTCTAGAAGAGCAGCTAGGAAAGAAAATGAAATAAAAGACATCTGGATTGGGGACGGGCAGTGTGGCACAGCACGTTAAGCTGCTGCCTGGGGTGCTGGCATCACTTATGAGCATTGGTTGGGTCCCGGATGTTGTGTGGTTCCCTGCTAATACACCTGAGGAAGCAGAGGGAGACGGCCCCTGTCACCCGTGTGGGAGACGTGCATAGAATTCTTGGCTTCTGACTTCCATCTAGCCCAGCCCAGACCATGTGGCTGTCTGGGGATGAAACAGTGCATGTTGATGTTCTTTTTCAATCTATATACCTCAAAATAAGCATACAAATTGTTTTTTAAAATCCATGTTGAGATCATCTCTATTTGTGGATGGCATCATGCTTTATAGAGAATGTCCTAAGGGACTTAAAAATATTAGAATTAATAACAAAGTTTAAAGCTGGCACACTAAGTTAAGCTGCCACCTGCAGTGTTGGCATTTATATAAGCATTGGATTGAGTCCCAACTGCTTCACTTCTGATCCAGTTCCCTGGTAATATCTCCAAGAAAACAGCAATTCTATCCTGCAACTTGCCTAAACTTCGTCATTTTAAAAAAGATTTATTTGTTTGAAAAGTGTAGTCAAAGAGAGAAAAAAAATTTTCCATCTGCTGGCTCACCCCCAAAATAGCCACAATGTCTAGAGCTGGGCCAGGCTGAAGCCAGAAACCTGGAGCTCCATCCAGGTCTCCCATGTGGTTGCAGGGGTCCAAAGAATTGGCCCATCGTCAGATTTGCAGAGAGGAGAGACAGAAAGAAGGCTCTTCCATCTGCTGGTTCACTCCCCAAGCAGCAGCAATGGCCAGAGCTGAGCCGATTTGAAGCCAGGAGCCAGGAGCATGCAGGTACAGGGTCCCAAGGCTTTGGGTCATCCTCTACTGCTTTTCCAGATCACAAGCAGGGAGCTGGAAGAGAAGTAGATTAGCTGGGATAAGAACCAGCACCCGTATGGGATCCCAGCACATTAAAGGCAAGGACTTTAGCTACTAGGCTGCTATGCCAGGCCCAGAAAATGATTTTTTTTTTAAAAAAAAATACGTATTTATTTTTATTGGAAAGGCAGATTTACAAAAGGAGAGACAGAAAGATCTTCCATCTGCTGGTTCACTCTCCAAGTGGCCGCATTGGCCAGCACTCAGCTGATCCGAAGCCAGGAGCCAAGAGCTTCTCCCAGTTCTCCCACGTGGATGCAGGGTCCGAAGGGCTTGGGCCATCCTGCAGTGCTTTCCCAAACCACAAGCAGGGAGCTGAATAGGAAGTGGAGTAGCCTGGATGTGAACCAGTGCCCCCATATGGGATTGTGGCACGAGCAAGGTGAGGATGCAGCTACTAGGCAATCATGCCAGGCCCAGGAAGAGATTCTGAATGGTTTTAGATGTACAAAAATGTACAGGGAAAAATGTACAGGGGCTGGCCTTGTGGTATAGCAGGTAAGGCAGCACCACCTGTGACACCAGCACGTGGCACCTGTCAGGTCCTGGCTGCTCCACCTCTGATCCAGCTTCCTACTGATGGCCTGGGAAAAGCAGCAGAAGGCGGCTGAAGCGTTTGAGTCCCTGGGAGACCCGGATGAAGCGCCCGGCTTCTTGCTTTGGCTGTGGTGAAACTGTGAGGGCAGATCTCTATTTCTGTCTCTCCCACTCTCTCTAACTCTGACTTGCAAAATCAGTAAATCAGTAAATCGTTCAAAACATTCCAATCTGTAACAAGATGGGAACCCTGCGTGTATCACCTAGCATGGGCACTGGGGCATCTTTAGTTGGGCTGAAGCCAACCCTTCCACTTGAGGCCTAGAGTAGTTTCTGCCTATATAGCTGGCTCTCCCTGCCAGCCACCTGTCCGCTCCACTCCTGCTGAGGGAGTGTTCTTAGCCTGGTGACAGTCACTGCCTTGGGTTCAGTCATCCTTCTTAATCAGCCACACTGCACCTGCTGTTTGAGGGGCAGCCTGTGCATCTGGGTCATGGGGCAGCCTGTGCACAGGGTTGCACTTGGCATTGGCATTCACTGTGTTTAGGAGGGAAGGGAGGGTCAGTCTGGCAGACTTGGCAGGGGACCAAGAGTCTGGAGTCCATGGTCAAATCAGGTGGGCCTGTCAGGTGCAGGGTCTGTCTCTCCAGAACAGAGGGCTGTGGTGGGAGGAGGAGGAGGGCTGCGGAGTCTATGCGCTTGTGCCGGTGGCTCCCATAGTCGTGTCATTTGTGCAGCTCTCTGAGCTCTCCCAGGGCTGGGGCGACTGTGGGGGGCACGTCTGAAAGGCCCCTGAGTGATGTGGTTGAGTGTGAGCCAGTGGCCAGGAGCTGGTGGCAGCAGGTGGTGGTTGGGTTTTCCCTTTACATTTTTCAGGACTGTGGACAGCTGGGGGCTCATCTAAGCACTGGGTGGGATGGTGGGAGAGGGCACGAGGGAGGGACAGAAGGGTTGGCAGCTGGTTGGCTGGGGGAGATGGGGTAGATGGACTGTGATGGGGTCTACTGGTGGGGTGCAGGGGTGGGGGCGTGGCCCAGGGGAAGCCTCTGTCTTCACCCCACTTGCTCATTGCCTGTCATGCTTCGCTGGCAGCTGCGGGCTGCAAAGGTGGAGATCAAAGATCTGCAGTCAGAGTTTGAGCTGGAGAAGATCAATTACCTGGCCACCATCAGGCAGCAGGAGCGCGACGCTATGTTTTTCCAGCAGCTGCTGGAGCAGGTGCAGCCCCTGATCCAGTGGGATTGCAACTACAGCAACCTGGAGAGGATCCGGCGCGAGTCCTCCTGGGATGAGGATAACGGCTTCTGGAAGATTCCAGAGCCTGTCATCATGAGAACCAGCGTCCCAGTAGGTCAGAACACGCTACCCCCTGCCCTCCCGTCCCTCTCCTGTGGTTCTGCCCAAACCTGAGCCAGCTGCTCCCTGCAAGCTGTGGGTGCAGCGGGTGTGCGGCCCCAAAGTCACAGTCACTGGGGGAGGGGCTTGCACAGGCTTACACTAACTTCTGCCTGACCGCTGCCCTCCCACATGACCTTCTGAAGGTCACTGCCTCTCTTTGGGCTTCTCCGTCAGATAAAGTGACCTTGCTTATCCCCTGCCCCAGATGAGTCTCAGAGTGAAGCTGCCCTGCAGTGGTCCCGTGTCCCACTGAGGCCCGGCTCTGTCTGGGTAGCAGCAAGCTCTCTCCTCAGTAGCCCTGCAGCCAGCGTGGTCCTGTCCCTACCTCTCTGACACCTGTGAGTGGTACCTACCTAGCCCGCAAGACCCCAGCCAGCTCCACTTCCGGGCTCTGGGCTCGCTCTCTCTGCCCCGTGCCCCCTGCCTGCTGTCCATTTCACAGTCATCTCATGGCTAGGCTGGGCAGGGTCACACCCTGCGCCCCCCACCCCTGTGTCCGGCTGCAGTGACTGTAGCTGTTGTTTCCTCAGCAGTTCCCACCGGGCTGCAGAACAAATCACCGTGCAAAGCCTCTGCAGCCGACACTGGTGAGGCCAACCTGGTAAGACCCTGGCAGGGGAGGGGGAAGGGCACAAGGCAGAGGGGGGCTGGAACCCACTTATCTCACCCCAGCTGAGGATCCTCCCCCGTCTTTCCTGCCTTTTCCTTTTTAAGAATTATTTGAAAGGCACAGAGTGAGAGACATCTTTCACTTGCTAGTTCACTTCCCAAATGACTATAATAGCCAGGATTGGCCCAGGTTGAAGCCAGGAGCCAGGAGCCAGGAGCAACATCCAGGTCTCCTGGTGGGTGGCAGAGGCGCAAGCATTGGGGCCCTGTTCTGTTGCCTTTTTAGCCGTTAGCTGGCAGCTGGGCAGGAAGGAAAGCAGCTGGGACATCAACTGGCGCTGATATGGCATATTGGCCTTGCCATCCAGGGCTTAACTGGCTATGCCATTATGCTGCCCCAGGATTTCTTGCTTTTATATATTTGAGAGACAGCTCTCCCATCTACTGATCCACTTGGTAACTGCCCACAGGCAGCTGGGGCTTAGACTTGGGTTGGGGCTGGGCCAGGCCGAAGCTGGGAGCCAGGAACTCAGTGCACACCTGCCATGTGGGTGCCAGCTGCTCAGATGCTCGAGCCATCACCTGCTGCCTCCCAAGGTTGCGCAGCAGCAGCAGGAAGCTGGAATGGGGAACTTGAGCTGGGATGTAAATCCAGGCACTTCCATTTGGGATGGGGTGGTCCCAAGTGATGTCTTCATCCCTGGGCCAAACTAACCACCCCTACCTAAGGATGAAGGCTGGGGCCCAGTCTGGCTCCTCTGCTGCGTCCCTCCACTGGTACTGGGCCCTTGGCCTCCTCTGGCCCTGGCTCACAGGCACCTGTGGTCAGGAGGACAAGGAGAGGGAGGGCGGGCCTGGGGCCACTGGGTGCAGGGCAGGGATAGGGAGGGCACTGGGCTTCATTCCCTGCTGGCACAGGGCAGGGTTTTCAGGTTCAAGCCCAGAGGTCCATGGCCCAGTCTGGTTCTCTGGGCCCCAGCTAGTCCCTCAGACCAAAGGATCCTCCACGTGTCGACAGAACTATCATTGGGATTCTGTGGTCACTTTCTTTGCATGTTTTCCGCATTGTATGGGTATAAAGCAGGAGCTAGCCAACATCTGCTGTAAAGGACTTGACAGTAAATATATTTTCACAACTTTTGGGAAAGATTCGTGTACCTGCAAGGCACAATGACAGGGAGAAACACAAAGAGGTCTTCCACCTGCTTCCCAAGTGGCTGCACAGGCCAAGCCAGGAGCCAGGAACTCCACCTGGGGTCAGGGGCCCAGCTACTTGGACTGCTTTCTGTTGCCTTCCCAGGAGCATTTGTAGGGAGCTGGATTGGAAGTAGATTCGAACTGGTGCTAGGGCATGGGATATCAGCATTGCTCTGTACCCCACTGTTGTGGGCTGTGGAGCTGATTTACACTCCTTGAGCTGATCACCAGGAATCAGGCCTAAGGCAGTAGCATCTAGCCTTTGCTGATTCATTGGCGTCCTATTGTCCTGTTGATGGGCTTGGGGGAAAGAGGAGATAATATGGTAATAAAAAGGCTTGTGGAGGACGGCTCGAAGAGACGGCTCCCAGCACTTGTAACATCATCCTGGTCTCCGTGTGTCGGTGCTTTTCGCTCGGACATTCGCCGTGCCTACTACGCCGGCTCAGCTAGCCGCGACAAATGGCGCCGTAACGTGGGGCATGGCACAGCGCAAAGGACGTCCGAGGGACCCCTGGAACTATGAAGGTAAGGAATTAGGAATTAAGGAATTTTGAATTAAGAATTCGGAATTTGGGAATTCTGCAGGGGCATAACTGATTTAATCCCCAGACCCTCTCCCTGTGCTAGGGCACGAGGGACAATCTGAGGGACCCCTGGAACTCTGGAGGGGCAAATTAATCTCATCCCCAGACCTTCTCCCCGTTCAGGGGCACGAGGGACAATCTGAGGGACCCCGGAAATCCGGAGGCAAGTTTAGGATTTAACTCTAGAGGGGCATAATTAATTTCATCCCCAGACCTTCTCCCCGTCTTGGGGCACGAGGGACAATCTGAGGGACCCCAGAAATCTAGAGGCAGGTTTTATAATTTTTGCAGGGGCATAAGTAAAATTTATCTTGGGGCAAGAACTCTCTAAAATGCAGGTAATTAAGGGAATCCGAGATCTGCTCCAGTCACTAGGCACCGACACTAAGCTTAAGGCCTCGCAGAGTTTTTTGAAACTGTCTGCGACGTATTCCCATGGTTTGCTTTCATTGTAGTCATCTTTTTTCTCTGGCGCTTGCTAAATATTGCTTGGTCATCCCGTCAAGCAGTGGTGGAAGCCCGCCGTAAGAAATTGTCTGTTAAAAGTAGGAGACAGCTACAAACCAGGGTAAATAAGGAGAAGGAGCCCCAGACAAGACAAAGTCTGGAGAAAGTGCGCGAAGGAGATTTGTGGTCCTCTTCTGAGGAGGCTGAGAAGGAAAAGGATGGAAGTGAGTTTGCTGAGGATCCTCCACCTGTAGAGCGTGTGCCAAACAAAAGTCCCTCTTGGACAGGCACAGAGCTCTCTGCGCCGCCTGAGCCATTGGCGCCATCATGTCTGAGCACAGTTGTAAAAGGTTTACAGGAGCAACTTCAGCGCCTCTCCCTTCAGTTGAGGCAGGAGCAGAGTGGATGCACTGTTGGGGCTTGTGCTGGACCCCCGCTTTCAACTTCTCTTTCAGCTGTGGAACGTGCGGTAAAGCAAGCACAGGAGCAGGGAGACCCTGAGGCAGCTACCCTTGCTAGGCGCTTTACCTTCCCGGTAGTTGAGGTAGAGAATCAGCAGGGGCAGAGAATCAGACAGCACCTGGCACTGTCCTTTAAGGACATAAAGAATCTGAGGGACGCTGTTGCCACATATGGTCCATCGGCCCCCTTCACCGTTTCCATGATTGAAGCCTTAGCACCTAACAATTTGACTCCGGCCGATTGGAAACAGCTCTGTAAGGCTACTCTGGATGGGGGCGATTTTCTAATGTGGAAATCTCAGTTTTTTGAGCTTTGCCTTGACACAGCACGGCAAAATACCCAGGCAGGCTTTCCTGAGAGAAATCATGATATGTTGACAGGAGAGGGGAATTTTGCTAATGTACAGGATCAGATTAATTATGACCCAGGAGTTTATGCACAGATCGCTGCTGCTGCAGTGAGGGCCTGGAAGTCTTTATCACCTAAGGGCTCGCTACATTTACATCTCTCTAAAATTGTCCAAGGCCCGGACGAGCCTTACCAGGCATTTGTAGATCGCCTACTGGTAACTGCAGATAGGGTATTTGGTGATGCAGATCAAGCCATGCCTTTTGTAAAGCAACTAGCATATGAAAATGCCAACAAATGGTGTCAGGAAGCAATTAGACCTTGGAAGCGTGAGCCCCTTAACACGTATCTTAAACTTTGTAAGGACATTGGGAAAGGACAGATAATGGGTGCAGCCATTGCAGAGGCATTGCGTGGTGGCAAAACTGTGGGCTCAGGAGCTCGCCCAAAAATAGGATGTTTTAAATGTGGCCGGCTAGGGCATATCCGCCGGAACTGCCCACTCCAAGGTTGTGTACAGGCTGCTAATATGAACAGGCAGTCCCCAGGAGTTTGCCCTCGATGCCAACGTGGAAAACATTGGGCAAATGAATGCAGGTCCAAGACAGTCATCTCCAGGCAGCCATCTGTGCCGGGAAACGGGAGCAGGGGCCAGCTCCGGGCCCCTCAAGCACCGATGTACGGGTCAGCGATTCAGTTTGTTCCTCAGGGACAAAGGTCATTCATGACCTTGCCCGAGGGAGCACAGGCAGTGGAGGATGGGACCTCCATACCACCTCCTACATAGTATTGACACCCCAAATGGGGGTACAGGCTATTCCTACAGGAATTTATGGACCACTACCCCCTGACACTGTAGGGCTTCTGCTGGGATGTAGCAGCACGGCCTTGAAAGGAGTTCATATTACCCCAGGAGTGATTGATGCAGACTATAAAGGGGAAATTAAAGTTTTAGCCAGTGTTCATGCTGGGGTTGCAGTGTTGCCCCAAGGGGCACGAATAGCACAGTTAGTGCTGCTCCCCACAGTGAAGTCAGATAATGCTTGCAGGCTTGGACAGAAGAAAGCAGGGTTTGGTTCCAGTGGTGAAGCCTCTGTTTATTGGGTCGCTGATATGGCAAGCCGCCCTACTTTGGAGTTGAGTATAGAAGGAAAGAAATTTACTGGGCTTCTAGACACTGGTGCCGACACCACTCTTATTTCACAGAAATATTGGCCCCCAGGTTGGCCTGTTACACCCACCATGACCACTTTACAAGGTTTGGGGATTACCCAAAGCCCCCTAGCTAGCTCCAGGCCTCTAGCCTGGAGGGATAAGGAAGGAAATGGTGGCCATGTTACCCCCTATGTAGTACCAGGTCTGCCAGTTAATTTGTGGGGGAGAGATGTTTTGCAACAAATGGGAGCAGTATTAGTATCTGGTCAGGAATTAGCTATGCAGCAGATGGAGAGGTACGACTACATTCCTGGAAAAGGTATAGGAAGAAAGCTGCAAGGAATTACTCAACCAATCTCCGTGGAACATAAGAAGGATAAAGAAAGGGCTAGGGCATTTTCCCTAGGGGCCATTGTGATGGCGGCTGAGGTTACTCCACAGAAGATTACATGGAAAAGTTCTCAACCCGTTTGGATTGACCAATGGCCCCTTTCTACAGAAAAAATAGCCGCCGTTAAGGAAATAGTTCAAGAACAGCTAGCTGCTGGACATATTGTCCCTTCCACTTCACCTTGGAATACACCTATTTTTGTGATTAAAAAGAAATCAGGGAAGTGGAGACTTTTACAGGATCTCAGAGCAGTGAATGCTACCATGGAGATAATGGGATCACAGCAGCCAGGATTACCACTGCCTTCTGCCATTCCAAAAGATTTTAATATTGTTGTGATTGATTTAAAGGATTGTTTTTTTTCCATTCCTCTTCATCCAGAAGATTCACCTCGTTTTGCTTTCAGTGTGCCTTCTGTTAATTTGCAAGAACCATTTGAACGTTACCAATGGAAATTTTTACCCCAAGGAATGGCTAATAGTCCTACTATGTGTCAGATTTATGTGGCTGCCGCCTTAAAACCAGTGCGCGCCAGCTTTCCTTCTGTTATGATCGTTCATTATATGGATGATATTTTGCTGGCAGCTCTATCTACTCAGGTGTTGCAATCCTGTTTGTGTAAGTTACAGCAAGAGTTAGAAAAGGCAGGATTAGCTATAGCCCCAGATAAAATACAACTTGTTTCTCCATTTAATTATTTGGGATTTCAACTTTTTCAGAATTGTGTTAAACCCCAAAAAATTTCCATAGCCACAAAAAAGCTGCGAACTCTTAATGATTTTCAGAAATTGTTAGGGGATATAAATTGGATGAGGCCCAGTTTGAAACTTACTAATGCAGATTTGAAACCTTTGTTTGATATCTTAAAAGGTGACTCCTCTCCAACATCCCCTAGGGTAATGACTATGGAGGGACGTCACGCCCTACGCAAAGTTGAGATAGCGATTGAACAATCCCATTTGACCAAGATTGATTACAGTACTCCACTTTTATTTATTGTTAGAGCATCCTCATATACACCTACAGGGGTATTTTATCAGCAGGGATCTATTTTGTGGGAACATTTGCATGTCTCTCCTGCTAAGACAATTGTGCCTTACTATTTGGCCATAGCAGAGTTGATACAAAAGGCCACTAAAAGCAGCCTAAGACATTTTGGGAAGGTCCCAGATACCATTATTGTTCCATACACTCAGAAGCAGCTTTTGTGGTTGCAGAATATGGAAGAGACCTGGTCAATACTTTTGAGTACTTTAAATGTTAATTTTGACAACCACTATCCCAAGGACCCCATTGTACAGTTTTTTATTTTGCATCCTGTTGTTTTTCCACTTGTAACCTCTCTTCAACCATTGCCAGAAGCTTTAACTGTTTTCACTGATGGGTCGTCAAACGGTCAGGCAGCTTTTGTAGTAGATGGCCAGGTTACCACCATCCCCACATCTTTTGTCTCTGCACAGGTTGTAGAATTAGTGGCCGTTCTTGCCGTCTTTCAAACATCTTCCATGCAGCCCTTTAATTTGTATTCTGATAGTGGATATGTTGCCCATTCCCTTCCTGTGCTGGAGACTGCTGGCCAAATTTCTTCCCACTCTACAGCAGCATCTCTATTTGCTAAAATTCAGGCCTGTATTTGGGCCCGCAAAGATAAATTCTTTGTGACTCATATTCGAGCCCATACAGGTTTACCTGGGCCCTTGACATCAGGAAATGCGGCTGCAGATTCAGCCACCAAATTGGTAGCCTCAGCTCTTGAAGAAGCTCAAAAGGCACATGCTAGATTTCACTTGAATTCTAACACGCTTCGTTTGCGCTTTAGTCTGACTAAGGAACAAGCCAGAACCATCGTGAAGCAATGCTCAGTGTGCCCTCAATTTTTACCTGTTCCTCGTTATGGTGTAAATACCAGAGGACTGTTGCCCAATCATGTCTGGCAAATGGACGTGACACACATCCCAGAGTTTGGGACACTAAAGTATGTGCATGTCACTATCGATACTTGTTCTGGATTTATTTTAGCTACTCCTCAGACAGGAGAATAAGTCAGACATACTCTAGCCCATTGCTATGAATGTTTTTCCATCTTGGGAACTCCTAAAGTTATCAAAACTGATAATGGTCCTTGCTATACTAGCAGCAAGTTTCGTGATTTTGCTGCCTCCCACCATATACAATTAATTACAGGTATTCCTTATAATCCTCAAGGACAAGGTATTGTGGAACGTGCCAACCGTACTATTAAGGATTACCTTATTAAAACCAAAAAGGGGGAATATAGCACTCCCCGAGATCATTTGAATCTTGTATTATTTATTTTAAATTTTCTAACATTGGATGCTGAAGGACGGTCTGCTGCAGATCGTCATTGGAATCCGTCTCAGAAGCAGAAAGGTTATGTTATGTGGAAGGACCCCTTGACTGGTA
Organism: Ochotona princeps; assembly: GCF_030435755.1. Classification (NCBI taxonomy): domain Eukaryota; kingdom Metazoa; phylum Chordata; class Mammalia; order Lagomorpha; family Ochotonidae; genus Ochotona; species Ochotona princeps. The sequence continues at coordinate 131,523,503 of NC_080833.1, forward strand.
AGTGGCTAGGCCCAGATCCCGTCCTCATTTGGGGGCGAGGATCAGTTTGTGTTTTCCCAGAAAATGAAAATGGTCCGAGGTGGATTCCTGAGAGGCCTGTCCGGCAAGCTTCTGCTGCAGAGTCTTGGGAAAGCTCGGATACTGGAAAACATGATGGCATTTGAGTCGGAAGATCAACGGGACAAGAGATGCCTCTGAAAGGAATGACACCAAGTTCCAGTACACCCTGACAGCATGCTGGAATGGCAATCGCGATTCTGCTGTTATCCTGCAGCTGCCCTGAATCCCGCCTGTGCCTGTTGGGACTGATGGAGAGGCCTATGTTGGCCTGATAAGAATAAAAGAGATTTTGGCATAACGGCGACCATCATAGCCAGTACATCAACAGCCGCCACCACCAGCTACCGTGGTGACAGTGAACAAGGTTGCAGAACAGACTGCCAGAGTTATGGAACAACAGGACTTTACTGATGAACATGAGCGGGTGGGCATACTGGACTATGCTGGACTATGGGTTGATTTGTTGGAAAAGAAATAGCAAATGCTGTTAGATTTGGTCTAGGCCTCCTGTACCCCATCGTATGCCTTTCTGTTGTATTGTATGCATTTCTGTTTTATCATCTGTGCAAGTGCTAATTGTTTTCCCAAGCCTGGGAACTGCTGTCTGCTCATTGTTACGAGCTAAGTTACTCCTAAGATCATGGCCTCTTGCCTCCAATTGTGCCTTTAATGTATGTTTCACCTGTGAAGTGCTTTGTTTTCCCAAGCCCGAAAACTGCTGTTTGCTCTTTGCTACTGAGCTGATATTCACTCCCAGCCTTGGAACAGGGTTACCAGCCTCCCCAAGTATGGTTGAGCAGCTGCAGCAGACAAGGCGTTGAATGGCAGCCAGTGACGGGTGAGATGGACCGGGAACTGACCAACCTAGGACAGGGTCTCCGTCATGCTACGGAGGTTCACGATGACGGGTAAGGCTGATAACCTGAGAGTCCACAACCTAAGACAGGCGCATTCAAGTCTGCTTTAATACAGAAGGCGGAATATGTTGTGGGCTGTGGAGCTGATTTACACTCCTTGAGCTGATCACTCAGGAATCAGGCCTAAGGCAGTAGCACCTAGCCTTTGCTGATTCATTGGCGTCCTATTGTCCTGTTGATGGGCTTGGGGGAAAGAGGAGATAATATGGTAATAAAGAGGCTTGTGGAGGACGGCTCGAGAGAGACAGCTCCCAGCACTTGTAACATCATCCTGGTCTCCGTGTGTCGGTGTTTTTCGCTCGGACATTCGCCGTGCCTACTACGTCGGCTCAGCTAGCCGCGACACCCCACAATGCCATTGCTGATAGTGAATTCTGTCGGTTCTTGGGCCAGATGGCTAGAGTCTCTCACATTTGCTATTGCAGCATAAAAACAGGGTGAAACTTTAATTTGGCAAGGTGGGTGTTTGGTCTCACAGTCGAGGTGCCCATGTCCTGTATCAGAACACCTGGTTTCAAGTCCCAGTACCTTGGGACGCAGTGAGTGATGGCTCAAGTAACTGGGTCCTTGGCACCTGCACAGGAGCCCTGGCCTGCGCTCCTGGCTTTGGCAGAGCCCAGTTCCGACTAATGTGGGCATTTGGAGAATGAAACGGTGGATGGCAGCTCTCTGTCTCAAATAAATCAATACAAAATAAAGATAAAAATAAAACACAGGAGCTAGTGTTGTGTTGTGCCATGGTGGGTAAAGTGCTGCCTGCAACCACTGCATCCCATTTGGGTTCCAGTTCACGTCCTGGCTGCTCCATTTCTGGTCCTTCTCTCTGCTAATGGACCTGAAAAAAGCAGATGACCCAAGTACCTGGGCGCCTTGCATCCATGTGAGAGACTGAGAAGAAGCAGAGCCAATCCAAAGCCAGGAGCCCAGAACCTGGAGCCTCGTCTGGGTCTCCCATGTGGGTGCAGGGTCCCAAGGCTCTGGGCCGTCCTCGACTGCTTTCCCAGGCCAAAATCAGGGAGCTGGATGGGGAAGAGGGGCTGCTAGGATTAGAACCAGTGCCCATATGGGATCCCAGTGTGTGCAAGGTGAGAACTTTAAGTGCTAGGCTACAGTTAGTGGGAACCTGAATTAGGAGTGAAGTAGCCAGGACTCAGAGCAGGCACTCTGGTATGGGGTGTGGGCAGCTTATCAGCCTCCACTACAGCACCTGCCCCAACTCTGGGCAAGATTTGGACTGGCCATGGGCCTACAGTGGACCACTTACTGTGTTCCAGAAGTTGTGGTTCTGTGATGGGTGCCTTGTGAACATATCTAGTCAAATGGGAGAAGGAAGGAGTTCAGAGTGAGGAGCCAAGGGCCTGGCTACAGTAACATCACTGTCCTCATGGTTGTGAGGTCAGGCTCCAGGCTGATGGGCACATGGGTAGCCGTGGGCTGAGTGCTCTGGGGACAGACTTGGGTGGGTGGGTAGAGTGGTGGCACCCTTGCCCCATCAGAGCATTGCATGAGGGAACACAGCCCAGGCTGTCCCAGGGAAGCGGGGTGCCATAGATTCCTGGCTGGAGACTGTGACTCATGATCCTGGGAGCCCCCAAAGTGGGCAGCGACTACCCTGGCCCCGAGAGGCAGTCCCCACCCCAGCAGGCTTCCAGAGGCCTCTGAGCTCTCGGCTAGGGGTTCGAGTCAGGACTGCAGCAGCAGGGGCTCTGCTGCTGAGTGTGTGGACTAATCCTGGCAGGAAGAAGACCGCTACCGGGTGATTCTATAGCTATTCCTTACACGCCCCTCCCCAGATACACAGATACACACATTTATGTCTTCAATGATTCATTTATTTGAAATACAGAGGTTGACAGAGGAAGAGAGAGACAGAGAGAATGATCTTCATTCTCTGATTCACTCTCCAAAGAACCAAATCTGACAGGGTTGGGTCACGAATCTTGGAAGTTGGTCTGGATATTCCATATAGGTGGGCTAACTGCTTTCCTAGGCACATTAGAGGGGAGGTAGATTGGAAGTGAAATAGCAGGACCCTAACCTGCGGCCATATGGGATGACAGCATGGTAGATAGGAGCTTAAAATGCCGTGCCACAGCAGTGTTCCTGGGATCAGTCTTTTTCTTTCCTTTCTTCTCCTTTGTTTGTTTGTTTGTTTGTTTGAGAAGTAATAATGCTTGAGTTTTGAGGCACCTGTTCTTAGCAAAAATCCATAGCCAGGGTCATGACTATGCTTGGTGCACTAGAAATCAAGTGTAAGAATCAGCAAGTAAGCTGTTTATATGGCTCATGTTAGAGGGGAACATAGAAAATGGAGAACCGGATTGTTAAAAAAAGAAAAAAAAGCAAGCAGATTTTTACAGAGATAGAAAGGGAGACAGAGATTATCCATCTTCTGGTTCACTCCCCGTATGGCCACTATGACTAAAGCTGAGCTGATCCTAAGCCAGGAGCTCAGAGCTTCTTCCAGGTCTCCCACAAGGATGCAAGGGTCCTAGGACTCAGGCAGGGAGCTAAATGGAAAGTGGAGCAGCCTGGACACACACCAGTGCCCATGTTGGGTGCCAGTGCTGCAAGGCAGAGATTAGCCTGTTGAGCCATCTCACTGACCTCTCAATTTTTATATTTGGTTTTGGAAAACAAAGTGGCAGAGAAATCTTCAGTCCTCTGGTTCACACCCCAGTCCCCCAACCCCCGGTAAGTGGCCTCAGCAGATAGGTTTGAAATAGGCCAAAGGCAGGAGCCAGGAATTCAATCTTTATGTCTCACAAGGATGGCAGGGCCCAAACACTTGAATCAACTTCTGCTGTCTTCTCACGTGTATTGGCAGGGAGAAAGATGGAAAGTGCAGTGGCCAGGTCTCCGGCTGTGCTCTGACACAGTGTGCCAGTGCTAGCACGCGCAGGCAGCAACTTAACCTTTTGTGCTACAGTGTCAGCCTCTAGACTGGTTTCTACAGGTTCACAGTAACTGTTCTAAATATTAAAGGTAAAATCAAGAGGTGTTCATACACCTTACTATGTAGGACACAAAGATCAGTTACTCCGGGCCCGGCGGCGTGGCCTAGTGGCTAAAGTCCTCGCCTTGAAAGCCCTGGAATCCCATATGGGCACCGGTTCTAATCCCGGCAGCTCCACTTCCCATCCAGCTCCCTGCTTGTGGCCTGGGAAAGCAGTCGAGGATGGCCCAATGCATTGGGACACTGCACCAGCGTGGGAGACCCGGAAGAGGTTCCTGGTTCCTGGCTTCGGATCGGCGCGCACCAGCCCTGTGCGGCTCACTTGGGGAGTGAATCATTGGGCGGAAGATCTTCCTCTCTGTCTCTCCTTTTCTCTGTATATCTTTGTAATGAAAATAAATCTTAAAAAAAAAAAAGTTGCTTTTCAGAGATGGATAGCATACATTTTTATTTACTGTCAAAATAACTATCAGATTGTCCATTAAATACATATATAAATAATCAGCAGCACTTAAGAAACAATAACAAATAATTCATTTTTTAAAAAAAATATTTACTTAATGAGTAAGAACCTAATTACATGGCAGTCTAAAGATGAATTACCTTGTTTCATCAACATATGGTGAGGAAGAATCTGAAAAACAGAGTCCTTTGTGCATGTAGACTTACTAACAAGGGTATACATATGGTGTTTGCAGGAGTAAAATCTGGAAACAATCTAAACTAACTCATATAGATAATTCAATGCAATTTTCTTAAAATGTAAAAAAATTAAAGATTTATTTATTTTTATTGGAAAGTCAGATATACAAAGCAGAGAGACAGAGAGGAAGATCTTCGGTCTGATGATTCACTCCCTAAATGACCGCAACAGCCAGAGCTGAGCCAATCTGAAGCCAGGAGCCAGAAATGGTGCAGGGTCCCAAGGCTTTAGGCCATCCTCAACTGCTTTCCCAGGCCACAATCAGGGAGTTGAATTGGACGCGGAGTTGCTGGGATTAGAAACTGCACCCATATAGGATCCTGGGCATGCAAGACAATGACTTTAGCCACTAGGTTACCGTGTCAGGCAGTAATATCGAAAAACATTTAAATGAATAAGGTTTATTCATTATAATATGCTTTAGTCTATAAAAGGGAATATTTGAATGCAATATTTTGCAACATGAACCATGGCAATTTTTGCCCTTGCTCTACCATTGTCAATAAATTCTTGCTATCACTTTTTGATTCTTGAACTTGTCCCTCATTGGCTGTGTCAGTCATGTATTGGCTATTATTCCTCTGCTGAAAACTTGCCTTAATTAACTCTGATGTGTCTGCCAGAGCACTTCGTTTCCATGGCAGCAGGAAATAGCTTGGGCGCCATTTATTCATCATTTTTATTGGAAAGCTGGATATACAGAGAGGAGGAGAGACAGAGAGGAAGATCTTCCGCCTGATGATTCACTCCCCAAGTGAGCCGCAACAGGCCGGTGCACGCCAATCCGAAGCCAGGAACCAGGAACCTCTTCCAGGTCTCCCACGCTGGTGCAGGGTCCCAAAGCATTGGGCTGTCCTCGACTGCTTTCCCAGGCCACAAGCAGGGAGCTGGATGGGAAGTGGAGCTGCCGGGATTAGAACCGGTGCCCATATGGGATTCTGGGGCTTTCAAGGCGAGGACTTTAGCCACTAGGCCATGGTGCCAGGCCCCTGCATTAGACTTTATTCATTAGCTTGAATGTCAGCATACCCTACTCCAACACTTTTATTCACTGTAACTGCAGAAAAAGCACTGAAAACTTCTTTTGGTTTTCAACTATATCATACAGTCAAAAATACTGTAAGTTCAATTCCTAGATTATTAGCATTAAGATATTGCCAAAATGGATTATCTAACTAAATGAATATCTGCATTTCATGCTACTTATTAAAAATTTGAAGACCATTTATACATGAGATGACCATGTCCTTATAGATTATTAAAAGAACAAAGGCAAAATTTTAAAGGCGGAGGATGAGAGAACTGACACAAGGGAGAAATGTTCAGTGGGGCCAATTCCCCAGCTAACTTTTATTAACCTGTAAAACAAATACAGATTTATCAAATGCAAGGATTATGAAAAGAGGAGAGAGAAGAACTGTCCTGTTGATTTTATTAGACTGCATTTGGAAAGTGTCAAAGTGGAAATGATTAAGCAAACAGCTGGAGGAATCAGAGATTGATTATGCTAAAGTGCTGACTTATTTTTCCTCATATTGCTCTAAATTAACCTTTTTTGCTGCCGTGCTGATGAAAACGTGCATTTAACTATGTGAAAGTGAGCTATAATGAAAATATAGAAATAAAAGAAGGAACATGCTTACACAAAATTAGATTGTTGACCTTAAACCACCAGTAAGGTAAATTTTCTGGTAGTGTCTTTCTGATTTACAGTGGAAGTCATTCTTACCGGCAAAGCTCTGTGGGTTCTTCCCTAAGCTTAGTATAGAAATAGAAAGCCAGGGATTTGCTGCAGACACATTTTTATTTGCAAAATGAATAGGTGAATGTGAAAAGAAGGGAAAGCAACTTCTGGGAGAGAGCCAGAAGATGGTTGTGTCTTCAGAAAGTGGTGTGTGAGAAAGACACACACACACACCCGCACACACTGGGGTTTTAGGAAGTCTCTTGGGTTTTAAGGGTTCCCTGACTCTTTTTTGTGTGTGTTTGTGGGCAGGAATTTGTGAAGATATCACCCATTGGTGTTCTTTCAACCAATTAGAAAATGGTTGGATAATTCCTGAGCTGTCCACTCGAAAGTTTGATTTCCTGGCCACCTGAGAAGGGAAAGATTGTGACCTTCCCAGTAAACAGCATGATTCCCTTCTCACTGAGGTTTCAGATTTCACAGGGTTTAAATGCTAACCTGTCTGTCAAGTCTGATGCAGTCCATGAAAACATGAAGCAATGAGATGGTGGCTTAGGGAGAATGGCCTCATAAGGCTTGTCCCTGGGCCTGGTACAAGATTTTAGTGTGCATGGATGGTCTCAGTACCTACCTATGTAGAGAAATACAGCAGACACATTTTTGTAGTTCCATTTTTTCCCTTAATGAAAGCATTATTTTGCTTATTGATTAATCAATTATGAAAAATATGTGTTCATCCAATTTTAATCAAGATCATAAGACCATCACCATTATTTACAATGTTTTCAACAAGTTCATGAAAATACATATTATGAAAAGAAATCTTGTGTAGATTTTTGAGTTGTCTAGCACCAAAATAAGCTTATGCTTTAATTTCTTTTATCTAAAAACTTTTTGTGGTACCCTTTGTTAAGTTTTCGGATTTGAGGATTCAAACCAGGAGAGGAAGTGACTATTTAAAGCAGAAGATACATTCTTTTAGGGAGGACAATGGGAGTGGTAAAGAGAGAGTGGGGATATAGCCTGCCATGACAGAGAACAAGAAGTTGGACACTAGACTTCATTTCATCTGAGGAGCAGGTGGAGTTTGTTCTGAAGTGGATTGCTGGGGATGGTGCAGGTGCCACAAGGATGCTGTCAAGGAGGATGGTGGATATACAGAAAGGTCCTTGGTGAAGTTTACAAGTTTTTGCTCTAGCAATTTGAAATGTCCCCAAGTATCTGAATAGTAAACATTTTACTAGACTTTAGATGATCTCTGAACCCAGTTTCATAGGCCTGAAGCTTCAGGCCTACTGTCTCAACATTTTGTTCTGTCACCAGAACGGGAGATATAAACCTTGCTTGTAAGAATCAACACAAAGGGCCCGGCGGCGTGGCCTAGTGGCTAAAGTCCTCGCCTTGAAAGCCCCGGGATCCCATATCGGCGCCGGTTCTTATCCCGGCAGCTCCACTTCCCATCCAGCTCCCTGCTTGTGGCCTGGGAAAGCAGTCGAGGATGGCCCAATGCATGGGACACTGCACCCGCATAGGAGACCTGGAAGAGTTTCCAGGTTCCTGGCTTCGGATTGGCGTGCACCGGCCCGTTGCGGCTCACTTGGGGAGTGAATCATCAGACGGAAGATCTTCCTCTCTGTCTCTTCCCTCTGTGTATATCTGGCTGTAATAAAATGAATAAATCTTTAAAAAAAAAAAAGAATCAACACAAAGAATTATCCCATAGTGGAACAAACTAACAGAACCAGAGCTCATTGGCGCTTGATAGAAGTTTGACAGGATCCCTAATTCAAAACTACTCAAAAACAGGTGTTACAGTTTTTAAACAGATTACAAAATCAGAGAGATGATTCTCTCTTTTTATCTTTTTATCTTTTCTTTCTTTTATTATTATTTTTTTTTTGTAAGATTCATTTTCACTGTAAAGGCAGATTTACAGAGAGAAGCAGAAACAAAGATCTTGCAACTGTTGGTTCACTCCACAACTCCACAAATGACTGCAATGGCCTGAGCTGAACCAATATGAAGGCAGAAACCAGGAGCTTCTTCTGGGTCTCCCATATAGGTGTCTGTTAGTCCAACTTCTTATAGCTATTCCTTAGGTATTGATGTTGAAATTTTAGAAAGCACAGTAAGCAATGCTTTCCATCTTCTGATTTCCTTCCTAACAGCCGTGTGTGTGTACATATAATTCCAATTTCACTTTAAAATCTGTATGAAATTTATTGTATTAGTAATGCTAAATTAAACAAAAATTCTCTTCATTAAACATCTGTGTTGTTTTTCTTTTTCTTTAAAGCGGAATTGCAAGCTAATGAGGGCAAAAAAAAGACAAAATCTCTTAGAAACCAGAGACTAATGCAAAGCTAACATTTGGGAGCCTTTGGAGGTGTCGAATGCAGTGTTTTCCAAAAGAGGGTTTTGGGAAGAGTTCAGTCATATTATGGAAGAAGGGAGAGCTCTATGTCAGACATGTAGAAAATTCTGACTTGAATCTGTGAAAGCCTGCAGACTGTTGACTCATCTACACTTCAATTTGCAGATTTAGTTTCCCAGTTCAGTGGGCAGGTGCTGAGGCAGGCACAGCTTCTGTTGCTCCAGCATGGTAAACCTGGGCAGCTCCTGTGGCAGCATATTGGATGGCACTTCTGCAACAGTATAGTTCTTCCTATCTTGAAGAGGCTTGAATATTCTGGGATGCTACATGATGAAGATGAGACCATGGATGCTGGTAATCAGAGGTCTTTGAACAAGTAGGGAAGAGTTGTAGAATGATCAAGCCAAGAAAACCTACAGGGATTCAAAACCTAGGATGAATGGTATAGAGATTTGAAGAAACTGTGGAGAAAAAGCGGTAGAGTTTACCATGCTTAAAACTTGAATATGCAATCATTTCCCTGCATAAGTAGTGCTATTGTGGATAAATTACTTTATTGTATGATGACAGAGAAAATCTTGTTTTTCAAGAGGAAAAAAAGTGCTAGCTCTCTTATAAAAACTTTCTTAGAAGAATTATTTAGTGAAGTTCTGAATCAGGCTGTGACCTCATTAAAGTCTACTGTGCGACAACTAGCCTTCAGGCAGATTCTTGTAGGACTCTGAAAAAACCATGCAAATGGCACTGAACTTCCATGAGCTGAGATCAGGAAACTTGGTGACTGTTGTTCAAGAAAGTCCTCTTTGTAAAGAAAGAGCTAGACATGTCCTCCCTGAAGATGAACTCTATAACGCAAAACCCTGGCCCAACCCATGGCCTTTTCCCCTAGCCCAGCTGTCCCTATTCATCTCCCTTAGCACAAGGTATCCTTGCCTGCCTGCCGGCCTTTAATGCAAAGGCATCACTGACTTAAGGGAGTGAGTCCCAGGAGCCATTATTTTCTCCAAAAGAAAAACAATCAACATTGTCTGGAAGGAAATCCTGTAACTACATTCAAGCAACACTCCCCACACCAGTCCCATAACCCTATCCCCTCCTCACTACCCGAACCAGGGACTAGAGCACACCACACTATTGTAAATTCCCTGAAGATCACTGCATCACTGACCAACCAAGAACCTTGCACGTACACTCCTCTCAACAATTGTCTGTCTGTAAGAAGTTTTACTGTTGGGCCTGGCTTTATGACCCAGTGGCTGAATTCTTGTCTTGCATGTGTCAGGATCCCATATGGGTGCCCCAGTTCACGTCTTGGCTGCTCCACTTCACATTCAGCTCCCTGTTTGTGAACTGCAAAAGCAATAGGGGATAGCCCAAAGCACTGGGACCCTGTACACACATAGGAGACCAGAAGAAGCCCCTGGCTTAGGTCCAAGTGAACTAGTTCTGAGTGAGCTAGATCTTTGTCTCTATCAAATCTACTTTACCAATAAAAATAAATAAATTGTTATACACACAAATATATAAATACTTCATATATATATATAACTTTACTACTAACTTTTCTCGGAATTAAGCCACAGCTGCCCAGCTCCTTGCTCGATGCTTTGCAATAAAGTATTATTTTTTTCCTTCACTCTGTATTGACTTTCTGCAAGCTGGACAAACAGACTTCTGTTTGAGGGTTCTACAACAGTGCCGTCAACCAGCTTGCGGTGATTCTGTCACACTTCTCAGGGTCCTGGTGTGTATGCTAAGGCTTTTGAGAGTCTTCTGGCACCACATTTGATGTTCCTGTATGAACATCTTGGAATATATCCTAAAAAACATCTCTGAAATGCAGTGACTGAGCCAAAAGCTTAAAGTGGGTATTAACATTTTGTTTCCAGCAGGTTCCTGCAGACCTATTTTAGACAGGTTTATTTTTTTCCAAATGCACAGCAGTAATATTATTTAATTTGTTGGGATCACACATTTCAGAAATCACAGAGCAGCACATCAAGTATTTTAAACATTGACAGCAAAGGGACATGATGCAAAAATCCTTCCAGTCCTAGCTCACCTCACTGCGATTTTGTATGAATTTCCTTTTAATTTGGGGGATGTATACATACTAAACTCTTAAAGGTTTATTGTGCAAATTAAATGAGATGATTTTTATATGCTGATATAAATGAACCAATGGGTTTGAACTGATTTTAAATAAACAATTTTTATAAATTCATAGTGCCTCCGAACACCAGAGCAGGGTGTGGGTTGAGCCACGTTTGGTCGTGGCAAAAACAGTACACAACACAGAATGCCAAGGTGAGGCTGCCTGTGCCAGATGTGGCCACAGCACCCAGCCAGCACACATGAGAACCAGGAAGGGAGAGGCAGAGCTGACAGGGAAATAATGGGTGGTTCCCTTGCTGGATAGCTGCTCCCACTGGAGAGCATGAGCTGGGATGAGTATAGACCACACTAGGCAGGGCTGCAGCACCTATGTGCCTCATGTGGACTAGACCAGGGAAGAGCTAGAATGGGCAGACTATTCCTGCTGGTGCTAACAAAACCAGAGGTGGGGAGAGATGTTGGAGCTTAACCGTAGCAGAAGCTGGCACTGGGGGCTAATATGATCAAGCCCAATTACAGGGCCACCTGGAGAGAGCATAATCTGAGAGTGAGAGAGACCTGGGAGGGAAATAGTGGGCTCCTCCCTCTTGGGTTACCACTCCCATGGGAGGGCACAAAATAACTAGGACATGGGGCTGGGGTGGCCAGATAGAGAGACATTGAACAACACCCGTGAGGGCTGGATAGTTGAGCTGGTTGGAAGGAACTAAGCTCCAATACCCTTCGACATTTACGAGAGTCACGTGGGATGTGGGGCAGACTGAACTGGTCTGCTACATACACTGGCAAACCAGGGTAGGGGCAGATCTGGTGGTGGTTATTGTGGGTCGCTCTGACTGGGTTGCAGCTCCCACTGATTTGTGTGATGGCTGAGTATGTGATGGGCAGAACCAGGATGGACTGCAACACCCTTGAAACCAGTGGAAGTTTGGACTGAAAACAGAACCAATCCAGCAATCGCAACCACCAGCTGACCAGGGAGATGGACTGTGCCAGGTCCTGTACTTGCTAATACATATAGAAATCTGGTCTGGGAACACCTGAGACAAAGTTTCTTTGGGTATCCCTTTAATCAAAATGGTGGACTCAGAACCTTAACCAAGAAAAGACAGAAAATAGAACAGGTCAATCAACCATCACAGCTATATGTTGGCAGTGAAACACTGGACAAAGGGAGACTCTATGATGGACTGTGCCAATCAATAGATTCTTCAACAGTCTCATCGTGCCTGGAGTGGAGATGGGCAGCGATGCATAACTTTTGAACTACCGGGACCACTTGAGCAAGGAGCTCAGAGCATGCCCTCATCCGGGACCTGGGGGTTGGGGTGGGAGAATGGGTGGGGCTTCTTCTCAATATTCCCTTTAGCCCTTGTAACTTTTTACCCTAAGCAACAATGTACAAATTGCCTAAATTAAACAAAAATTAAAAATAAATAAACTCATAGTGCCTTGGAATAATATTAACTAGTTGGTTTTCTTTAAATATTGACTAGTTTTTTAATATTGACTAATTTTTATTAATACATAAATAAGGTTTATCTATTTTTATTGGAAAGGCAGATTTACAAAAAGAAGGAGACAGAGAGAGAAAAATCTTCCAGCTACTGTTTCACTCCCCAAGTGGCTATAACAGCTGGAGATGTGCAGAGCGCAGTCAGTCGCCATTACAAGATGGCGACAGGCACAGAGTAAACAACTCTGCCCTGACGTAGCTTCCTGCCCTAGTTTGCCTGGCAACAGCAGCGACCTATCCCAATCTGACAAGTAAGCACTCACTGTCCTATCACGACCGGTCACTGAGCCACAGACACGCCTCTCATAGAGATGTATATAAGCCATCCGCTTTGCTCTCCCTGCGCCCCTCACTGCCATCTTACCCTCAATCAAGCAGCGCTCCAATAAAGTGTGATCAGAGAAGGACTTCGGTGTCTGCGTTTTATTCCCTGCTGGCCAGGGGCGCGCAACAGCTGGTGCCGAAACCCGGGAAACTTCGAATCCAGCGGACACCAGTGAGGGGTTGAAGTTCAGAACTCTACACACGGAGCGGACTACCGGTAGGTAACCTCTCAGGTATGATAAACCCTGTTCTTGTTGCTCTTATTGTTTTTGGTACAGCTATAGTAGGATTGTGGTGTTGCTTTTTCCTGTGCCTACATCAGCCTGGTCGTGAGTGTCTTTGCTGCTGTGAACCCGGACAAAGTGAAAGTAATTCCGCTGTAGATAAAGCGGCCTTTCACGAGATCTAAGAAAATGGGTAATAATCAAGGCCGAATATCAGCCAGTAGCGAGTTCGCTGACCCCATACTGGGACTCCTTAAACAACGAGGCTTAAAAGTTTCAGCAAGGTCAGTGCAGAAGATAATAAATGATTACGACGCAGCTGCGCCGTGATTTGCAGTCTCAGGAGATCTGACCTTGAGCTGCTGGGACAAACTAGACAAAGATTTAGAAAAGGCAAAAGAGGAAGGAAGGCTAGGACCCGGATCCCTCCCACTTTGGAAGTTGGTCCGGTCCTGTTTAAACGAGGGACGGAACATGGAGCATGTTAGACAGGGTCGAGAGCAGCTCACTAAGTATCAGGAGAGCCTCTCGGAAGCAGAATCAATTGATGAGAGGGGTAAGAGCCTCTCGGAAGCAGAATCAATTGATGAGAGGGGTAATAGGCCTAAAAGAAAAAAGGAAGCATGCTTAAAAGAAGAAAATAAAGAAGATAAAGAAAAGAGTAATAAACAGCCACTGTATCCAATATTAGATAAGTTTAGAAATTTAAAAGTAGATGAGTTTAGAAATTTAGAGGTAGCTACACAAGAGGACTCGTCTGACGATGAGTTATCAGAACTAGAAGAAAAGGACCATGGTCTACATGAGGCTTCCGTGTCTTCTGGAGACGTGGGATGCCGACCTCCCCCGTACCCATCTAGTGTAGGATGGCACTTTATTCCCCGGAAGGCGCTAAGTCGCCTCTACTCTGCATTTCCGGTTTATCAGAATCCGGAAAATGGGGACAGATACCATGAACCTATTACCTATAAACAGTTGAAAGATCTGGTAGAAGCATCCAAGACATATGGGGTAAATGCAAATTATACTCCCACTCTGCTGGGAAGAATTACTCAACAGGCAAATACCCCAGCCGATTGGTTCGAGATAGCCCGAGCCTGTCTCTCCGTTGGACAGTACTTAGATTTTAAATCTATAGTCACGGATGCAGCTCATGCTCAGGCCAGAACTAATGTTCAAAACCAGCATCCTCACTGGACTGCAGACATGCTTTTAGGGCAAGGTCAATGGACGGCTAATCAGACTGCCTTTCCGGTAGAGGTATACGGTCAGATCAATGCTATATATTTACAAGCATGGAGAACGTTGCCCAATAAAGGGGAAGTGTCTGGCAATCTCCCAAAAATCATTCAGGGACCCACTGAGCCTTTCTCAGATTTTGTAGCCAGACTGCTTGAGGCAGCAGGAAGAATATTTGGAGACATTACAGCTTATCTCCTCCCTGGCATTGGGAGCATGGAAACGCCTGCTGTCTCCAGATCAGAAGTCCTCGGGTTTTGTAAATGTTAAGCAGAAGCCTGAGGAGCCTTTTGAAGATTTTGTAGCTCGACTCACCGAAGCAGTGAGCCGGACAGTAATTAACAATACAGCTACAGATCTCATAGTTAAACAGCTAGCTTTTGAAAATGCTACTCCAATTTGTCAAACCTTAATTCAGCCAGTGAGAAGGACAGGAGTCTTGTCAGACTATGTTCGAGCTTGTGCTGAGGTAACTCCATCCTACATGCAAGGGTTAACTATTGCTGCAGCTCTTCAAGGTCAAACCGCTATTCAGATTTTAAAGAACATAAGAGGTAATCAAGGAAGTCAAAAAAGAAACAATTGTTATTGCTGTGGTGAAGTAGGGCATTTCAGCCACAGCTGTCTCACTAAAAATTTGTCTCAAAATTTCAGACAGGAAAAAATTTGTGTGGACACTTCTAAACCCAATTTAAATATTCCTCGCACTGTCTGTCCGCGGTGTGAGAAGGGATTTCATTGGCAAAAGGCTTGTCAGTCTAAATTCCACAAGAATGGGACAGTTCTATTGCCTCGAAGTCAACGTAAATTGAGTAATCAGCCTGTACAGGGTCAGAAGCAGGGAAATGGGAGGCAGACACAATACCAGGTCCCCAAAAATAAGAAGACATGTATGAATATTGGCTCTAAAGTGTACAAAACAAAATTGATGGCTGCTACTTTAAGCACTGAGCTAAAGCAAAATAGGCATAAATGTTATAATTGTGG
Source organism: Ochotona princeps (assembly GCF_030435755.1). Classification (NCBI taxonomy): domain Eukaryota; kingdom Metazoa; phylum Chordata; class Mammalia; order Lagomorpha; family Ochotonidae; genus Ochotona; species Ochotona princeps. Next base: position 131,538,605 of record NC_080833.1, read on the forward strand.
CAAATTGGGACATATGTGGAAAGATTGTAGGAAAGAAAATACCCAAAAATCTGGTAAACAAGTTATGGGTTATCTAAAGGCCTGCCACAACATAAGGACTTTGAAACATCCTGCCCACCTGGCAGGGCTTGAAACCTTTGCTATCTAAAAGCGAATGAATACTAAATGTTTTAATTCTGATAAACTCAAATACCTTCAAAAGCAATGCCAAGCATCTCTTTTAGCTAGAAAATATGGCAATAATACTGCTAAGGATCACTGCCCTAAAATGTGTCCTAAATGTCACAGAGCCATACATTGGGCAAAAGTATGTAAATGTAAATCTAAAATTGATTGTGATGGCCAGCGCCTGTGGTCAGGAAACTCCTGGCGGGGCCAGTCCTGGTTCCTGAACAATCAGAGGTGTGCAAAGCACCAATATCCACTCCAAGCTGTGCCTATAGAAGAGTAACAGACTTAAAACCTGATACTGATAATTAAAAGTTGGTATCTTCCTTGGCAATGAATTATATTACCTATTGTTCATACCCCAACTGGATGCTTGTGACAACAAGGGCCTTTAGAGTGGCTACATCTTCTTCCATGATTAAAAAGGTTATTACTTCTTATTGTGCTTTGTTCTCCATTTTAATTATAAAAAGATTTCGTAGCAATAAACAGCTTTTTTGGTAAGGATGTAAATAATGATTTTCCCTCATAGCTTTAAACAGCTTACTTATTTAATATCCAAGGATGAGATAAGACAAATAGCTCTATTAGCCCTTGTGGGTAATTAAACTAAACTGGGCCCACAGAAGAATACTTAAATTCTTGTATTTCATAAACAATATCTATGCAAAATTAACACCCTTTTTAATTCTGTTAAATTTTTATCTTGAATTTTCGAACTTTACAAATATAACTCTCAAGGTATTATTTGAGGCATTGCTTTAAAAGTGTAACATTTACCCCAATATGAACTGGTATAAAAGTAACATCTAATTCACTGTTAAACTTTTTCCAGGTATGGGATGCACCATATACTTTTATCTGCTATTTAAATAAAGAATAAATTCAAGTATACAAATGTGTTCTTGATGAAAAAGGTTGTAGAGGAGAGTTCTTGGATAAAAGAAAAAGGGCATGGCTTGTAAAATATTCTGTCCTATAGGAGAATAGCTATGTTAGACTGCAGCACTGAAGAGGACACAATATTGACAGGATAAAGTTTGTTGAAGACGGGATAGGATAGCCATGAAGGTTGTGCAAGGAATACATCCTGTATGATTTATATTCAATAAAATTAATCATATTCTCTACACACTGTTTGCAGCATTTTCTAAAATGTTCATCCTTGATGCATGGAATCTGATCATCTGTTATAGCAACAAAGTTTTAAAATCACACGGTAATATAACATCTTCTCTTAAATATTTTTATCTACCTAATGATTAAATTTTTCTAGTTAGCTCCGGCGAACTCCAGACCTGACTTTGCTGAAGTGTCTCAGAATATGATAAGATTCTATATCGAGGTATCAAGGTGATATTTGTATTTTCTGCCTTACAGTATGTTCATATTGCTTTAGATTGATAAAAGTTGTGTATTTATTTTATAGGTACTTAAGTGATCACTTAATGCCAACAATTAAACCTAACCTATATTGTGTTATATAAAGAGATCTTATTTCAACTAGATATTATAAGCCCTGGCATCTAAATAATTCAGAAATTTCACTTCATAGATACAATAATTGAGTAGGCTTTTGGATTGTATTAAATATGCTGTCAGATGCCAAGTAGAGCAAAATTTTATCATATCAAAATATTATTACAGAAAAAATTTTTTCACAGAAGTTTAATTCAAATTTCTGCATTTCCAAAAGTTCTAGGACAGGGAATGCTTCACAACAATGTAAAGCAGGCCAAAAAACAAGAAAAGGGTAAATGTTTATAGTTTTGTAAATATGTCCAGGTTGTTAATTGCATATCTTTTAAGTTAATTTATATTGCTAGAATGATGGAATTAGGATCTTCAGTAATGACCAAATTTTTCTTGCAAGGTTTCTATTCAGACTGAATTATCATTGTAGAGTTTTTACTTACTAAATATTAATGAGTATTGCTATCACCAAGCTGGGTTTGGAAAGACTCTTTATAAATCTTAAATTTATCTGATATGATCTCTCATACGCGTTATAACATTTTAGAGGCCTCACTTGGAGGATAGTGGCCATCCTGTGTCTTAGAGCCTGGCTCGGTAGTCTGGGAAGGCCACCGTGATGATTAACACGGCCCCACTGCCAGTCCTGGCTTCCTGGCTCACAGGATCTACACTGACCTTTGCCAATAAACAGGTATTTCATCATCCAAATTTGCTTCTTTTGAGTACTCATCTGGGACTCAAGAGGGTTGGATATAACATGACTTCTTGAGTCAGGGTCCATACAAGACATCGTTATGGCCCGTTAGATTTTTAAAATTGAGTGAGTGTGGTGGCCACCTATGTCTGTCTTTCTGTATGTCTTTTGTCAAAATTGTTTGAAATTTTACTTATAGTCCTCTATAGTATGTTAAAAAATGTGTGTGTGTGTGTGTGTGTTTGCTGTTTGGCTTCAATGTTCCTTGATATCACATGAAATATAGATATACAGTAGATCTTAGTTTTATGCTGTTTTTTTTGCAGCTAGAGTTTTTATAAAAAAAAAAAATTTTTTTTTTAGTTGTTACCATATTGTTTGTGTTTATCAGTTAGGAAATGCTATACTTTTGTTTGATTTTTGAAGTTTTTGTTACAGAAATATTATTTGAAAAAGCAGATGTACATGACTGAGATATTCCCTTGTCATCTTGGTAAGATCTTAATCATAATCCATTTTGTATTCTCCTCTATCTATACTTGTAAACCATCTGAACAACCATGGCAAACTCATGTTGCTACAAAAACAGTCATCTTCCGACGTTTGAGCTCCATGATTCGAGCCACTCGCAGAGAACTGCGCATCCTTCTACTCAATAATATAAAAAGGGGAGATGCTGGGGTCTGTGCAGTAGGTGTGGATGACACAAAGGTGTGAAGAAAACAGCTCCCCTGTGTGGCAAGGCCTGGTGAAAATCTCTCTCACCACCTTAGAAGAGGGCCTCCTTAATGTGCCACAGTGGGAACACTTGGGAGAAGACTTAAGGAGAGCCAATAACCAATGGCCTCTTCCCCCAGGGATAGGATAGCTCAATTGCTGATCTTACCCAGCTGCCATAGTTTATTTTCAGTTTAAAAGCCTTCAGAATGTCCCACTTGGTTTTTAATCATGGTAACAAAAGCACCATGGAGTTTTATCTTTCTTGTTAACAATGCTGGTTAGGTAGGGATTCACTTAACTTGTGGAACAGATTGCTCTTTTTCAGAAAATTGGACTACAACCGAGCACCCCCTGGCTGTGGTGATGTGCGTGCCCACCTATTTTTCCAGACCAGCGGCAGTTAAAGAAGACCTGTCAGTCCTCCTATGACCAGAGCACGACTTCGGGGTTACTGCTGCCATTGTGACAGCAATAGCTACAGCTGCCGCTACTGACGCCATGGCCATTGTGGCCCTAGTGACTGCTGTATTGGCGACTATGACTAAGCAGCCCTCTGTGGTTCTTCAGACACAGGAGCAGTTTAACCAACATGTTTGGACTGGCTTGCTAATTATGAATATATGAGTGAACTTGATCTAAGAACAGGTGGACATATTATCTGAGGAACTCTCAGTTTCCAACTTGCAGCTAATTTATGGAGAAGCTTTTTGGTTTATTTGTATGGGAGTTGGAATGTTCTGTTTGATAATTTATACACTGACTGCTTGGGAAAGATTGTAACCATCTATGCCACCCGAGTTGAAGTTGTGACCCTTCAAGATTTTACCGAATGCATCTGGGACACCTTCTCCTATTTTAAAGAATGGGTTGGAGTAGGAATGTTTGCAATATTTTGCCTTGGAGGCATAGTCTTGGCTCTGTTCTTGGTCTGTAGGATTCGGCGAAGTGTCAGGCGGGACAAGGTCGCCATCGTTCGAGCCTTGGCAGCTATGGAGGCAGGCGCTTCCCCCCAGGTCTGGATCAGTTTGCTCAGAGGAGAATGATGAGACCCTACCTGATGCCCTTGCACTCGGAGGCTTTTGAGCCATTGCACCCGATAGGGATCAGTAGTCTCAAGTCCCTCAATTCTGGTTCTCACCTATGCGGTAGCCAGGGCTGGTAGTCAAAGACGGGCAACCTCTGACCCAGTCAGGTACCAACCTAAGACAGGAGTTAGGCCTTGTCATCTGCCTAAGCTTCCCATGACGGGTAAGGACCTGACGAGAGGTCGGATGACCTAAGACAGGCACAGTCACTGAGCCATACCTTTGCTGTATCATAGAAAAAATAAAAGGGGGAATTGCTGAGCGCAGTCAGTCGCCATTACAAGATGGTGACAGGCACAGAGTAAACAACTCTGCCCTGATGTAGCTTCCTGCCCTAGTTTGCCTGGCAACAGCAGCGACCTATCCCAATCTGACAAGTAAGCACTCACTGTCCTATCACGACCGGTCACTGAGCCACAGACACGCCTCTCATAGAGATGTATATAAGCCATCCGCTTTGCTCTCCCTGCGCCCCTCACTGCCATCTTACCCTCAATCAAGCAGCGCTCCAATAAAGTGTGATCAGAGAAGGACTTCGGTGTCTGCGTTTTATTCCCTGCTGGCCAGGGGCGCGCAACAGAGATGAGCTTATCTGAAGCCAGGAGCCAGGAGCTTCCTCCAGGTCTTGCATGTGAATGCAGGGTCCCAAGCCTTTGGGTCATCCTCTCTTGTTTTCTTAGGCCACAATCAGGGAGCTGGAAGACAAGTGGAGCAGCCAGGACACAAATCGGCAGCCAAATGGGATCTTCATGCATGCAAGATGAGGATTTGAAACATTGAGCCAGTGAGCTGGGCCAAATACTGACTAGTTTTAATCTTCTACTTCATGTTGCTTTTGGTAGAAGCCTAGACTATGAAGGCATTACTTATGTATTACTTCATCTAAAAATATCACTAAATGCTTTATATATATTAACACTTTTGTTGGATGCTCTGGGCATTTCTCATGACAATGCAGCTGCCTGTTTCACTATTGGGCAACCATCTTTCTTTTCTACTTACTAGAACTATTATATTGTGCCTGTAATGAGAATTATATTATAATTTCCTAGCCATAGTAACTGCCACAATACTATTAAAATGGTTTGTTCTTTAACATTTCCAAAGAACATTTTAAAAATAGACTTAATGGGAAAAAAAGGACAAAACTGCAGTTTTTACTAAAATACACAAAGTTTTATTTTAGTTTTTAATTTTGGATCATCAATGTTTTTGATGTTTAATGCCTGGAATCACGATCAGAGCTGTATAACTGTGGATTACATTCTTCCAAAATCAGGAAAATTCTCAAGTAAACAACTGTGACACACAATAAAAACAGTAACAGTAAAAACACTTTCCATGAAAAATCATTAACACAAAGGGAAAGTATTTTTAATCTGAATTAAATAGTCCAGGATGTATTACTGACTTGTTTTCATGTTTAAATAGGCAGATAAAATACCACTTTCCTCCAGATGTCAAACAGAACTAGGAAAATAACTTGAAGAGATGCCTCACTTCACATTAGCTCATTTTTCAACTTACCTCACCTTTAAGCTATGGAAATATGTGCTATGTTTTTCTCCAATTAGAGGATGAACACTGATAATGCAGTGCACTGAAGGTAATATTATTAACTGCTGTTATGAAGGCTAGAAAGAAAGTGACGGATTCCTATATATACAAATGCAATAAACTTACTGCTCTTTAAAATCTTCAGCAAGTAGAAAAAGATCTCCATCTAGGGCCTGAAACATGTCATTGATTTTGATAGGAATTAACAACAATAGCATAAGTGCTTCAAATACTTCAAAGATTGTGTGGTTAATCTCAAACCCTTTCATGTGAGTATGTGTCTTAAGAAATATGCCATTTGCAAGGAAGAGGCTCAGAGGGAGGTGCCTGGGCAACTCCTCTGGCAAGACACAGACCCTCGAGGTTAGCGCAAGAAGCACAATAGGAGACAGCCCAGAATAGGCCATGGAAAATTTCCCATGGGCATACATCTGGCATGGGACAGGGGCAGACCAGGCTGAATCAGTGCATGTTGTCCACTGTCAAATCCAAACACCGGAACAGAGTGTGGGTTGGGCCGGGTTTTGTTGTGACAAAACCAGCGTACAATGTGGAATGTCAGGGCGAGGTTACCGGTACTAGATTTGACTGCAGCGCCCAATCAGCACACGTGAGAACCAGGAGGGGCAGAGCCGGCATGGGAATTGAGGGGCTGGTTCCCTCACCAGACAGCTACTCCCACTGGAGAGCGTGGGCTGGTTTGGGGACAGACCACACTAAGCAGGGCTACAACACCTGTGTGCCGCATGGGAACTAGACCAGGGAAAAGCCAGACTGAGCAAATTATCCCCTACTGGGGCAAGCATAAATTAGAATGGATGAGGGGTGTAAGGACTTAGCCACTACACCAGCTGGCAGAAGCTGGCTCTGGGGACTAATTCTGTTAAGTCAAATCGCGGAACCACCCGAAAAGTGCGTAAACCGGGACAGTGAACAACCCAGGAGGGAAACAATGGGTTCCCCCCTCCTGGGTCACTGCTCCTGTGGGAGGACATGATAACTTGGAAGGGGGCTGGGGTGGCTAGACAGAGAGGAACTCAACAACATCTGTGGGGGCTGGATGTCCAAGCTGGTTAGTTAGAACTAAGCTTTAAAACCCAGGGACAAATACAAGAGCTAAATGGGATGTGGGACAGACTGGACTAGTCTGCTATACACACAGGCAAACCAGGATAGGGGGCGGGCCTAGTGAGGGTTATTGTGGGTTGCCCCGACTAGGCTGCAGCCCCCACTGGTTGACGCAAGTGCCGAGTATGTGCTAGGCAGAACCAACTTAGTCTGCAATGCCCACTGGTTCCAGAGCAACTCCAGTCCGAAAACAAACCAGCCCGAGAATTGCACCTACAAGCTGATTGTGGCAATGACCAGCTGTTCTCAGAACCCTAGCCAAGAAAAGACAGAGGACAGAACGGGTCAATCAACCATCTCAGATATATGTTGGCAGCGAAAACTGGGCGAATGAAGACTCTATGATGGACAGTGTCAACCAGTGAACTCTGCAATGACCTCATCGAACTGGGAGTGGCGACACTGGCAGTGATTCATAACTAGAGAAATATTAAAACCACTAGGGGTTGATCGCAGCTAAATAGTCTCCCCAAGAAGCTGTACATTCCATCTGGACAATGAGCAGCTGGAATATGTGCTTGGCATCTGTTTGCAAGGGAAGAACCTTGATTGAATTTGAACTGTAATGCTGCAACGGGGTGGGGGGGGTCCACCGTGGGGGAGGGGTATGGGGAGGGGTTGGGGGGAATCCCAGAGCCTATGAAACTGTCACATAATGCAAAATAATTAATAAAAATAAAAAGAAATATGCCATTTGCAGATGAACAAAGTACTGAGTATTGAAAACAAATATGGGGCCGACGGCGTGGCCTAGCAGCTAAAGTCCTCGCCTTGAACGCCCCAGGATCCCATATGGGTGCCGGTTCTAATCCCAGCAGCTCCACTTCCCATCCAGCTTCCTGCTTGTGGCCTGGGAAAGCAGTCGAGGACGGCCCAAGGCTTTGGGACCCTGCACCCGCGTGGGAAACCTGGAAGAGGTTCCTGGTTCCTGGCTTCGGATCGGCGTGCACCGGCCCGTTGCGGCTCACTTGGGGAGTGAAACATCGGATGGAAGATCTTCCTCTCTGTCTCTCCTCCTCTCTGTATATCCAGCTTTCCAATAATAATAAATCTTTAAAAAAAATATGAAATCTTCCTAAGTGTTCCAGTTCATATAAAGGGGAAAACATATGAATGACCAAATCAATATATTGACTTTTAAGCAGACATGCTCATTTACAAATCTTAGTTTTGAATTCCATATTTTCCCAAGTGCATTTTATTCATTACTTTTACAGTAGATGTGCATAGAATAAATATCATGTCCATAATTCTTTTCTTCTAATGCAGAATTAATTTTAAATGCTCCCAAAATGACACCATAAGTAGCTCCAATACATAACTGAGGAAAATCTATGGATAGTGATAGTTTGGCTCATATCTGAACATCTCTGTCTGCTAGAAAAATAGAAGCGATAGAATTTCAGAATTTTGAGCCATTGTGGTCCCTTTCATATAATAAAGAGATTATAGTCTATGATCTGACTATATCACTAAGTTTTTGAGATAAGGAGATTTCATACTGTAGAGAAGCTTTGGTTTTGATAATGAATTTG